>NC_045733.1:8310805-8636073 GCF_008692095.1 Etheostoma spectabile | reverse complement strand
TACGCTAGTACAATCTGGATATTTGTATTATGCTTTGATAATGTACAGCAGAATTAAAAGGAAATGGCATGCAACAGAAATCTAATGTAATACAAAAACTAAACTTTTCCCCTGTTTTTCTTGTATCACCCTTTAAATATTGTTAAAGAAGGAAGCTCAGCACCTGAGTAAATTCAGCTGCTTCTCCGGAAGAAAGAGAGTTTGTATAGCCTACCTCTGATTGAATTCAGATGACAGTTCTTTCTGCCGCATTCTGTCAGAGCCTGAGTGTGACTGGGGCCACTGCAGAGAAAAGCAGCTCCCACACTGTTCTCATCTCACCAGACGGGTGAGAAGAGTGGTGATTAGTTAGGTGGAAGATAGATGTTGTGTAAAAAGAGAGAGTCTGAGACATTACCTTTTTATTTTGTCCAACAGATTCCAGCGTTTGATGTAAAATTAACAATAAAAAAGGTCATTTGAATGTGAGACGCTCATATCATCAATAGAAAATCTAATATGAAACAGTGTAATGCCATTGATTTTCTGCAAGCATAGAAAATTTGCATTTATAGAGCTTAGGTTCAGTTAAGTTATCCATCTTGTAAAAGTTAAGAAACTGCATGAAAAGTGTTTTATTTACTTCCACAATCAGTCTGCTACTAAGCGCTTGCTAATCACATACATGCTCCACACGGGGCAGAATCTACAAAACTTCTTCTACCTGAATTACCGTTAGCAACAATAGTTTTAAAGTTGCACTAATCAATATTGTTATATTAACAATGGATCAAATCAATAGGTGTAATATAAAAGGTGTCACTCATTGACAAACCCACAGAGAATATTACCCAGTGCTGCAGTCTTCTCAGCTCTTCTCAGGCAGACAGACAAAATTACCAACTACCTGGTGAACATAGGGGGACACTTAGCCACTAAAAAGAAGGGTATTTCCCTCAGGAGTTGGAGAAGACCAAAGAGAGCTTATTGGACTCAAACACGTGGACTTAAATTCATCCGGTGGCCAAACACGGCTGCTAATGTTTTTCTCTGTCTGCTGAAATTTCTAGATAGGCAACTGTTGTTGAAAGGTTTAGCACAACAACGTTATAAGGTGATAATATGTCAATGCTGTTTTTTCAGCTTGTTCCACTGACCTGCATGTCAAAAAAAAGATTGTTGCTGCTTTAAGCAAATGCTTGACATATTAGCATCTATAGTGCATTCTAACAATGTTTACATGCACACAAGAAACAAGGTTATTGTAGGGAAATCAGGTAATCACAGGAAGTCAGAGAACAATCAAAGGCTTGACTTACAAGATCACCTTGAACCTAACTAATTCCCTATGTGTGAATGCCCTATGTTCTTGTTAGACCAGGAAATAGTACCATGATCTTTTGCAAGTTATCATCTGTGATCACAACTATTTTTCACCATGAAGATCCGTACAGATTTGTCTGCTTAATCTGACATCTACTGACTGATTATAGGATTTGTAGCACTAAAGGTTCTTTGTAGTGTTTTACTCTATACAAATTCCTTAAAGCTGCAGTAGGGAGTTCTGAGAAAACGTGGACTTAGCCTAAAAATTTGAACAAGCACACCTTACAGGTCCCTCCCCCTTGCTCTCTGCTGCGCTACAGCCCCCCCTCCACAGCTCCTCCCTCACAGCGGGGCCTACCGTGAACGCGCAGGCTAGTAAGCAGGGCCACCGATGCTTTCCACATCCTCATGGACAATACACGGGATTTATTCTGAGGAGGGTATAGCTTATGTAAAAAAAATTGCTTATTTAAAATATTTCTATTAAAAGTGTTGTAAATTCTTTTCAATAAAAGGGTTTAAAATTAGTTTTTATGTAATCGCTCATTTGTGAGAACAAAAGTAGCACGTTTTCACAATACAGAATTACCTTTTGGATCAATTTAAAACAGTAAACTTTCAGTATGAATGATGAATCAGTGAGGAAGCTCAATAAGCCAAGGAATAACAACATCTTAGAAATATGTCTTAGGTTTTATTAGCATATGGTCAAATAAATCAGCTTTTTTTGCAAAGTACTCCTGCACAAGGAAATACTGAACATTTTGATCTGGACTGACAGGCGACTCCTTCACGTGCCTCTGTGTCCGGGGCCATGTCCGACCTGTTGAAGGAGCACAAAGAATTCGTGTCAGACATTTGATTTACAAATTACATCCTGAGGGGGAAGAAAACGTATGTTTAAAAAATAATCAAAAATAGAATTCTGCCTTGCCAAACGTTGACAGGGACAGCGCACAATTAAAGTAGTTTAACCATAGCTACATGTGTTGTGATTGACAAAAAAACATTTTGGCTTACTAAATGTAGGCATCGAAACAATATTAGTTATACTGAGGGTGAAGGAGTTTGCAAGTAAAGTTAATCTTCACCTGCTACAACATTCCTGCCGTGCCACAAGCTACGCAGTAAACTGAGATTTGCGCTATCACCAGTGTACTGAAAGTGAACTGTAACCATCGATATCTTAGTTGTGTAGTTCTTAAAAAATGAAACAAATACTGCAGGGATACTTACATGTCGAGCAGAAATGTGGCTAACGCTAGCTCTGAATCCGTGTTGAATCCTTTCAGGAGGCGTAGCTCCCTCGTGAAGCTGACACCCCACCCACGTCAAAAAATTCAGCAAATAGTCTGAATGGTTAGTGCTCCGTTTGTGCAGGTTTGTGCCGTTAAAATTTTCGTTTGTGCAGTTTTGGTTTCTGAGATATTAAAAATTATTTTTTAGCTCCATCTAGAGTTCACCATCCCCCCATATTGCTCCAAAACAAACCAAAGTGGGCTAGTTCGTTAGTGCTCCGTTTGTGCAGTTAAACCTGTTGTTTGTGCAGCTTTTGTTTTCGAGATATTAAAAGTTATAATTTTGGCCGATGACGTCACCGTCACCCTATCATGTTCCAAAACAAACCAAAGTGGGCTAGTTCTTTTAATTCTTCAGATTTTCAGCTGTTGTACAATGTCTTGTTTGGAGCAAAATGGGGGCGGATGACGTCATCGGCCAAAATTATAACTTTTAATATCTCGAAAACAAAAGCTGCACAAACGACAGGTTTAACTGCACAAACCTGCACAAACGGAGCACTAACGAACTAGCCCACTTTGGTTTGTTTTGGAGCAATATGGGGGGATGGTGAACTCTAGATGGAGCTAAAAAATAATTTTTAATATCTCAGAAACCAAAACTGCACAAAGGAAAATTTTAACGGCACAAACCTGCACAAACGGAGCACTAACCATTCAGACTATTTGCTGAATTTTTTGACGTGGGTGGGGTGTCAGCTTCACGCAGCTCTGAAAAACCGCTCCGATGTTGACCCTCGTTTTATTTCGGGCTCGGTTTAGTTCTTTCTTTTTAGCTCGCTTTTTGTCATCGGTCTTCTTCGTTTTCCCGTCTTTGTTTTCTGAGCAGGTGTCACTCGAGAAATTTGCAGTTTTCCTGAAAAGTTGTTTCTCCGCGATTAGCAAAGCAGCAGTGCACTAGCAATCTTGAGCTTGAACGGTGGTACGCGCTGTGCGGGGGAGGGGTATGAGCAGCGCGTACACGAGAGTGATTGACACTGCTAAGACAGTCCTCTTGACTCTGATTGGCTGTTTCTGACCGGGAGCGGTGTTTTTCTGCAAGTGGCAGTAGGAGCACAGGGAGGGGACACAGGAGCTTGATTTTTTCACAGATTATCTGTCTCATATTCTACTGTCAGGACATAGTGGCAGTTTTAACAAATATGTAAAAAATACATTTTTAAAAAAGTTACCTACTGAAGCTTTAAGGTATGTTATCTAAAGTCTGAGTAACCGAACACTTCAATAAGCTTATGTTAAGCAGCAGATTGAGTGCATGGGTTCTGAAAAATGTTGTTGTTGTAGAGTACTTGATTAGTAATTACTGTTTGCATTATAGGAATATTGAATGTAAAACCATATATATAAATGAAAAGGCCCGTCTGGCCAATGCTAGCAAAAGCAGATGTGGTGGTTAGGGTAATTTCCCTCACTGCAGAATTTATTGAACACATTGACTGCACAGCTGTAAATGGACTGTTCTTATATAGTGTTTTTTTAGTCTCAACAACTACTCAAAGTACTTTTACATAGTACAGGAACCATTTACACACATTCACACACGTTCATACACATTCATACACTGTGGCCAAGGCTGCCATAACAGGTGCCAACCTGCTCATCAGATAAACACTCACACACATTTACACTCCAATGGCGCATCATCGGGAGCAACTCTGGGTTTAGTGTCTTTCCCGAGGAACGACCAACTTTCCCATTGGCTGGCGACCGCTCTACCACTGAGCTCTGTGAGTTCTCACAAAGCAGTCCAATTTAATTTGCTTTAGTGCAGAAATGCAAGGCTTACTCCTTATTCATAGCCTAATTGATTCTCTTTTTTTCAGCACTATTTTTTTTTCAGTGTTATGGGTGCTTTTTGGATGTTTTTTCCAAAGTCATTTGATATTTCTAATGTTGACATTTTCAGTGCTTATTTTGAAGACCCATTTGTTTGCAATAAAAAAAACTGAAAACGGGTCAAATTTGACCCAAGGACAACATGAGCGTTAAGAGTGTTTTGATCAGTCTTCACCTCCAACCATCTATTGACTGTAATTTGCTTAGTGAGATGAAGCTTGGATAGTGCAGCAAAGATGTAATGCTGCTTTTGACAGAATATTTTATACTTGGATGTTTTGAAATCACTGTAAGAACTGTTTGACTCAGTGATGATGTATGCCCTGGTCTTTTAGTGGAGCATTGAGACCTATTGGAGTATGCGCATGTATGTTTATTGTGAAGTGCTGTTCTGTAGGGAGCCACTAGATATTGCTGTTGAGTCTTTGTCTATTTGACTGTTTGATGCAGTTTCCAATTTGTTTCTCTTTAAATGTATCTATTAAAACAGTAAGACAAGTAATGCATGAATTGTTTTTGGTACTTAAGCCTTTCTAATTAGGTATTTGGCTGAAATTATGTTGTTTCAGTTCTGTATTGCATACTAACTTGACAACATTTCCCACATTTCTGAGTTTTTGTTGTCTATGTCATGTTGTATATTTGCAAAACCTTTTTTGCTGGTTTGATGGGTTTATTTGCAACCACAACAGAGTGGAATTATTATAACTCTGTTTTGTTATACAACAGCCAGGAGGACAACAGTGAAGGCAGGTGATACAATGAGGTATGAATGTTGACCTGGCTGTCCATCGTACGTATTGACCTAAACCACCCTCATCGAGCCCTCTGTTCTTATCTGTGTCTCTGTCTGTGGATTATTGAACCACCACTGCAGCAGCCTGAGCCAACCACTCATCTATAGTCTGCCCTCCATCCTCTTTTCCTGACTGACGTTGATGTGGACTGATAAAAAGGACTCGGGGTGAGACTGAAGGCTCTGGTTGCAGTCAGAGACCAAGGTCAGCACTTTGTTGACCGGACAACATGAAGTAAATACTGTTCAAGCAAGGTGGTTTCAAAGTTTCTTAACAAGCCTGGCCCTTCCCCTTTCCTTCTCCTCCTTCTTTTTCTAAACAATGGCGCGTTATCACTTTATTCTTCCCTGGAGAGGCCAAGTAGAGCTATGTACTGTAAGTGCTGGCAGTGTTACTGAATGATTCGGAGTAGAGAGATAGGGCTGAAACAGCAGTTACTGTATACTTCTACCCGACACCGCTCTTTGTGCCTGTTCTAGCACACCCACATTGCATTGTGCACACAGTTAAAACAGTCTCAGTTACCATATTTTAAGAGAACAGAAAGAGACACTCCTTTTATCGTCTTGAGGATTAGGACAGATTTGGACATTTGAGACTTTTGAATTGGACTTACTGCTTTCCACTTCTGATCAATAACTGGTGAGTAGAAATGTGGCAGTTTAAGATTGAGAGGGCTCTGCAGCTATCAAAGACATACTGGGATTATGCTGAATAAAGTAAAACAAGGAAGTTCAATCTATTGTATATTTATATCACAAAACATATATGCTATATGATATATTTATCATATTGCACAGTGACCTCATTCCGCTCAGTGGTATATTGTATATGCCACTGGATTATTACTGCATTGATATTAGTACAGTATATTTTGTTGGGTAGTTGAATCTATAACATCATACTTTATAAACTGATCACATTGTGTATGGAAAAACCTAAATCTACATGGTAACCAGTAAATACAGTATAGTTGCCCAATAAATACGGTTAAGTAAAAAAGTAAAATAAATCCCTCTGAAATGGGCAGAAGTATAAAGATGCATGTAATTGAAATGCTCAAATAAAGTACAAGTAGCTTTAAATTGTATTTCTGTACAGTACTTGATTAAATGTACCTTGTTATTTTTCGCCGCTGACTGAGGGTGGTCGTTGGTTATTATCTGTATCGTTTTCACGCATGGATCGTTCTTTTAGTATTGCAAATTTTATTAATGTAATTACACAGATTTGGTTTTCTTTTCAACCCTTATTTCATTAGGTGTTTGCCATGTGTATGTCTGTTTTACATTTGAATTGCAGTTTTTTAAATGTAGTGAAATTAATTGCTGTAAGAGAGAGCTCATGCCCAATTCAAATGACCAGTGGTGGTGGTTAGACCAAGAGATCTAGCAGACTGGTATTATCACAGCGGTGAAGAGGTCTTTACTTGCAGTGCGTTTGACTCCTGAGGTATGCTAACGAGATGTGAAGGAGAGTAGATGGATGAGACAGAGCAGCAGAGGATGAAACTCAGGGGATAGGGGGCAACAGCAGCCGGATGCATCCCCTGTGTGTGTGTGTGTGTTTGTGTGTTAACGCTCACAGGTATTGTCAAGTTAATCTGTGAGTTGAGTTCCTGAGTCCTTATGGTGCAGAAAACATTTTTCATAAATGCCCCATAACCCCCCACTGTCTCTGATAGAAGGCATGTGTAGCATGGCATAGTCATCAATCTCTTCAGCTGTTCAGGTCATTGCCCAGTCTTCAACTCCGTTTTTCATGTTGTGAATTATTTTTCCCCAAATCACACCCACACCCATTCATCTCACATGGCTGCTGTTACAGTATTTTCTGTTTAAGCTGACAATCATCCTGCATAGTTGAATTACTACATGTTGTCTTTGTTGGACACGGTTGATATATAATGATACTCAAGGTGCATTATTTCAATAATTTCCAGTTGGTACAAAATGGTACCATAACAACATTTCTTTACCTACTGAAAAGATCAGCACATAGAATTTTCTTTATGCAATTATCTATCATGACCTAATGTGTTATACATTAAAGTTGCAACACACTTTCTCTCAATTTCACTCTTTTCGCTATCTCACTTTCTCTTTTTTGGTTATTCCCTACTATAATTCCTCCTTCTCCCTCCTCATTCCTCTGCTCTTGCTCTCTGTGCATGCTGTGTATTTCCTGCATGACTGTAGAGGGAATTGAGCAGAGAGGGAGTCCAGTTTAGGCATGTGCTCTGACGGCAGGGCTCCAGTGAGGAACGCATATATTAAAAGAGAGCAGAGGATAGGTGAGGAGAGAGATAGAGTACCACTATAGGGAATGAATGTGAGAGACGGGAATATGATTATATGGGTAATAGCTAATACTTTGTACCTAGGTTTTTGATTGGTGTTCTAGAGCATCTTACATGATGTATTGGTGAGCTTGGCCGCTTTTAATAATACCTATCACAAGTCTAGTGTTCGTGGAAGGGGGACGGTTCAGTGATTATGTGTATTTTTAGCTCCACCTCAGCAGCCCAACACTTGAGAAGCGGGAAAGAGGATGTTTTGAATGAATTGACGCCACAGTGCTCAGCAGCAGACGTCAGCAACAGCAGCAGTACCAGCTGAGAGGAATACACACACTGGCACCACTGAGAAGAGCAGAGCACAGCAAATCACAGACCTGCAGCAAACATGTTGGGCCAACCAGGACAGTCAACCTTACACCTCCCTTACAAGAGGCAGACAGTGTATCGTGCGACTGAAAGGTGTGTATACCAGCCCCTCTCCCAACACATCTGTGGGGTTGTATTGCTACGTAGCTACTCAGGAGGTGTGTCTGTTAAAGCTTTCCTGCTGCAGGAGATAAAGTGTTACAAATTGCATGCCGTTAAGTGTTTGTACAAAGTGTATGATCATTTACTTGCACGCTGAACATTGTCACTGTTGTCTGTTTTTGAGACAGAGAAGGCAGCTGGCTGTTTTGCCTTTAAAAACCTTTGGATTGCCTTTAGGGAGTGCGGACATCAATGTGTACTAATGGTGCAGTCTCTCTAGGAACGAGAAGACAGAGGGAGAAAGAGAGAGAGAGAGAGAAATGCCTACTGCAGTGCCTTATGATCACAGGTCACTGACTGCTGTGTTGATGTCAGCAGAACTGTGATCTCTTCGGCTGATTATGATGCTCTTCTATACATATGGTTAATGAGGGATGTCTCTGTAGGTTTGGCTGTAGTGGAGGTTTGATGCAGTCCTCCCCACCTCTCAGTGAGCAAGAGAAACATTTCTCAAAGGAATGAACTTGTTTACATGGGTTTGCTTGTCAATCCTTAGCACAACTGCTATCAGGGCCCACACACAGACATACTTTATACATACAGACTGACACATGTAATGTCACATCTGTCAGATTTCCAGATAGTTTTTCAGATGTTCTTTAGGCCATTCTGTCTATTTTAATGTGTTGTAACATGGAAACAATGCCATGGATCCATGCACAAGATATCAAGCTTATTATCATTTTGTCATTGTCTCGATGTCAGCGGCAGCAATAAGGTTACTTAGCCTATTCATCATTCCTGCATGTGCTTCTTCATTGGTCAGCCCTCTTGATGTGCTCTCAACCACAGAGGCAGCAGGTTGTAAACACACAATTTCACCTACAGCATGAGCCACAGTAGTTGACTCAAAGTTTGGGTCAACTTTGAATCAATGTTATTTTTGTTGCAGGACACATAGCTGCACGTATAACCTAGCTCATTTTAAACCAACATCAATGAGCCTCTGGTAAGTTTGTCCTACCAGAGGTATGTAAGAGTCTGCGTTTACCTTTGTCTGGTTCTACCCAGGACGTTGAATAACATCTGAGTTGATGTTTAGTTCAGCCAAGCAGTTCCAGCAATGTTGAGTACAGCCCAGTCACACCCAGCCCAGCTCATCCTTCCCCTTTCTTCCCTCAGCAACATGGTGAAATGTGGTCAAAAGACACAGCGCTTCATTTGTATGCTTAGCTGATATAGAGGTCAAATTTTTGTTAAGTGCGGCATTAAATGGCTGAACCACTGCGGTCTAAATAATGACAGAACAAATTGGTGCAGGGGACAGAATATCCATGTATAGAGGGGAAACAGTATTAGAGAAAGGAGTGGCCCTCTCTTCAACCACAGACATTCTGCATATTTCCTTGTAAACTTAGCACTTCTAACAATAGACATAATGATGAAACCTAACAGAAGGTTGAGATATTTGAAAAGGGTGTGCATTCTCTGTGTATTAAGACCGTGATCTTTTAAATTCCCCAGAGTGTGATTCAGATCAGCCTCAGTGAGTGGGTTAGTAATCCTGGGGAAGGGACTGTTCTGGTAAAAAAAACTGTTCTGGTAAAATCTCAATCCTGCTGGCCAGCCATAGTTTTAGAGCTGTGTACCAGATGTGGCCGCCACTACCTTCCTCCACTGATGCTTGACTTAATAAGCCTCATAAGTCTTTACAAGCTCTCCCCACATTCTCAGGATACAGAAATCTAAAAATAGCCTCTAAATTCACTTACCCTCTGCCAGCCAAGTGGAACCTCACCGAATTTATTTAATCCATCTGTTTAATTTTCTCAATGAAATTATAATGTGATAGTCTGTATACTTTAGCAACAAAGAGGTAAATATGTTGAGTGGTCCAAAATCAAATGATTAAATCTGCGTTTATGATTAGTTACACTGTGTACTATGTTGGAAAAAAAATAATGAATGTCTAATCATGCAATGTGGTAATCTAGTACCACAGAATAAATAGACAATTTCGAGTGAACAGATTGTGAGAGAAACCTGCCGTGCTTTGATAGCTTTGTGTACAGCATGTTTATGCAGAACAGATGTGAAGACACTGTTTATTATACTGCATAATATAACAAGACAATGACAGAGTTTGCATCCTGGAGAGAGTCATGTTTTTTTGGTAACTGGGGTCTCTATGTGTGTGTGGTACCTGTGTGTTGTTCATTGCCACTGAGCATTGGAGTCACAGAGTAGCTGTGTTGTCCTAACTCTGTGAATCACTGTAATGTAACTTCCCAGTGGGAGTGTGTTCAGTGGCTGCTTTTGCTCTGTTGTGTGGTTCTGCTCAGATTCTGTAATGGGAACTGCAGGAGAGAGGTCCCTCCAAGCCTGTAGTCAGTCTGGACACAGTTAGCTCACAGCAGAGAACAGATAGTGAACACACACACACACACACACACACACACACACACACACACACACACACACACACACACACACACACACACACACACACACACGCACACGCACACAAAGAGCTGACTCAGTCTGCAGTATTTGAGTGGAGGAGCAACTATTTTCCAATCTTGATGGGAAGTCAGAAATGTCTTTGTTTTCCTCCACTGGTAAAACATGTTATAGTATAGTGTACATACTAAAGCAAACAATGTTGTAAAGACAGTTCTACTGCAGTAAAGTGTGCTGTGGTATACAAGGTTGGACACCCATATGGACAAGATTCTCTGCAGCAAAATTTACCAGACTAATCAAATTTCTACCATAGAGTACCTCCTGTATTTTTGCTTAAATGTGATGACTTTATCATTTACCATTGTACTAAATCCCAAAGAGCAATGTAATGTAATAAAGGATCTGAACAATAGATTTGTCTAATATTGTCTCCTTGTATGCTTTACAGAGCATTATTCTCTACTGTCATCTTGCTGACAAAAGCTCCCCAATGTTAAAACAAATCTTTTGTTCTTGTGTGTGTGTGTGTGTGTGTGTGTGTGTGTGTGTGTGTGTGTGTTTGTGTGTGTGCATGTGCGTGCGTGCGTGTGTGCGGCAGACAAGGGTTTGGGGTAGAAGGTGATATATATTGTTTGGATGACATACAGTAACAATGCCTTTGACCTGATTGTGCAAGGGATTTAGACATGTTTCACAGCATGAGGGTTAGCTGAATCCGATTGTTAGAGGATCCAGTGGCTGTTTATCTGGCCCACTGCTTTTGGACAAAAGCACTGGCAGGAGACATGGCTTTCATGAAATGGTTTTAGAAAACAGGGATTAGCCTGATTCAGATAATGTAATCCTTAAGGACACAATTAAATTGATCTATGCCTGTCCTGTTTTGTTTCTCTGTAGGGCTTTGATGGTATGGACTTTTTTCTTACCCCGCAAAGGAGCAACATATGACCACAGTATGGCGTTTAACCTATGTTAACCCCCCCAATTATATTAATTTACTATGTAATAATATAATAAAGAAAAGATAGATGAGAACAGTTGTACTTTAATTACCCTGACATCCAGCTTTAGGTCCAGATGTTTTCCCTGGAACATGTTAATGATGTGCAAAAATTACAAATATCGATCTATGTTGAACAATAGAATAAGATGCTCTGCCATGTTTATCTGTGTGCTGGCCCCCATTAGACAATTTAACTGCAGCTTTTGCACCTCTAATACCCTTGAATGGGATGTCATCAAAGATATTTACCAGGTACTTACCCATTTCCGCGACCCGACACCGGATAAGCGGTCGAAGATGGATGGATGGATTACCCATTTCCTCAACAACCTAGCTAGCCAGCTACCCACCTAGTTACCTGCTTACCTACCAACCATTATTTCATAGGGTGGACACCAGTTCCATTAGTTACTATATTCTATTATTGTCTAGTTAAGCACACAACAAAAGCTGTTCTTTATTAATCATCTCATTGTTTATTCAAGTCGTTGGATTTCTGTTTTACCAGCAAACATACTGAGATGGGATTTCTCTTTAATTGTCTTTTTAATCGGATGTAGTCATATGGTCTCTTGTTCAAACAGATCTGCCTATTTTTACCATTTACAATTTGAGTTTTTTTGTGACGTTTGATTTATTTTTGATGTTGCAGGATTATGGGGTTTAGAGATAAAACAGATAATCTGACCGTGAACATATGCAGTTTGTGTCTGTGTGTGTCCCCCTGTGTGTGTTTAGAGGAGTGTGTATGTAGCATGACAGATTGCCCAACTTTGGCTGAATCAGACAGAGTCATGCTGCGGTTCATTCATTTAGTACTGTAAAACCTCAGGGAGCAGACAGCTCCCTTGAGCTTGAATTTATTTTAAGATCAGCAAATTATGATGACTACATTTCTAAATGAAAAAGACAAAGAAAAATGCTTGAAGTCAAGCAAGCGATAATTGCTGATGCATGGGGCTTGCATTGAGAACCGGTTGCAGGTAGGCCATCCTTGTTTTGATCAGTTTGTGATTGATGGGACTGCATTTGGAAGGTGCATGTGGCTACTTAAACAATAACTGCAACTGTTTTGCTGAGACCTTAGATGAAGGGATGCCGCTATCTTGGTCTGCTCTTTGGTAAAATGTCTTTTATCCTGTGACTAGGAGGATTATTGTTCTTATCAGGATGAAAAGCTCTCCACTTTTGTTTTGCAACCCTGCATACTTTTTACCGCTGATTTATTGTGAAATTCTGAAGACAAAGCTGTCACCTCCAACTGACATCTGTGCTGCAGAATTGCTGCAGAATTCAAGGCAAGCTGTCTAACCATAAATTCTCTTAAAGCCCTGAACAGCAGCATAAGTAGGCATTTACACATGCACCTTGTAGGTAGATGGGTAAGAAGCTTGTAGTGATCCACCATCTCCATGTACAATCTGTTTTATCACACGAAGGCTCCTGTGACAGTTCTGACAGTGTTCTTTGTATGAATATCAAATTATAAATGCAGTTACAAAGAAGTATAATGCAGAGCTTTTTTTCCAGAATCCTCTCCTCTCCTCTCCTCTCCTTTCTTGATTTTGCTTTGGCACTCATCAGTCAGTTTTTGATTGTAAAAAGCACAGTTTGGATTGATAGTATTTGGTTTCAAATTTTGTTTAGTTTGGTTTCTTTGTCTTGTTTTATGTATATTATTTTTTTCTGATTATGAATCTTATCTGAGAATGGTCCAATAAAGGGACTTTGAAAACCTCTCCTCTCCTCACCTCACCTCTCTGGATTTTGTTTTGGCACTCAGCAGAGAAATGGTTGAGAAACATATTTAATCGGATTGGATGAGCAGAAAGTCTGCTCTGTAAACGCATGTGTACATGTGCATGTGTATGTATGTGAATATTAAATAATCTTTCTCCACTGCAAACATAGAGGGTGAGCGGCTGTCACATAATTGGTCAGAGTAGATAGGGACATTGAGGGGGGTGGAGAATAGTTAGGATTGCTGTACTTTTCCACTAAATTGATGAGAAGCATACCACAGCTTTTGATTCAACCGTTTAAACTGCACAACTAGATGCAATACAAAATGGTGCAAATGTTACCAATCTTATAATACACAAACTGAATTTCAATTTACATTGCTTGTACATTTCAGATGCATTGACTGCAGTATTATTATTGACATATCTCTGCTTTTAAAAAATGTTGACAAGGTTGTTGAAGCTAGATTTTTAACTTTTTCTCTCAAGGATACTTAACACTTTCAGTCCTCCCATTAAAGACATAGAGATAAGATGACACTGCCTTGTTTTGGTAAATAAGTTACCCATCTTGTGGATAAGGACAATTAGGTTGAGTGGAACAAGAGGGAACCGAGAATACCTCATTTATCTGATTCTTTCTTTTTAGAACCTCAAGCTCTCTAATATTTATACTTATTTCGCTGACACTGCGATGATCATTTTGCTAGTTAAGCCTCCTACACATGGGTGGAGTTCCCTAAAGGGATTCAAGGGGTGAGTCGGTCAAATTCAAATGAATTACTTCTTAAGTGTCTTTCTTGGGGATGCTAATAAAAGTTTAATTAGTTACCACCATTTCACACCACGAGAATTGTCTTCATTGGAATTTTTTTATTGAAAATTAAACTGACGTTATATATTTGAGGATATTGTTGCCTGTGAAAGAGATATTATCTGACAGTATTTTACATCCTACAGAAGGTTTTGTTGTGCTAATGTACCATAAGGTCCCTTGGTGGTTTTGTTTTGTTTAGCTACATATGACAGCACTATCAGCAGGGTTAGCTGCATACCATTCCCACTGGTCTGTCCTGCCTGGATCTTGCATTGTCCAAGTCCTCCGTCTATCTCTTGGTTGAGATTTTTAGCTTTAACGTCCCCCGCACTTCCCATATCCTTCTGTCCTACATTGCACAGCTAGTGTTTAGCTGTGTTTGGCTTTGCAATGTAGGTTGGACTTTACATTTAGCTGCTGTGATACTGTACGACCCTCAAGCAAATGTTCAAGCTCTTTAGCCACAACCAAAAGTGGACAGTCTCAGGTTGTGAAAGAAACATGTGATCTAATTTGCAGCTTAAATGTGATTTGATAAAATTATTTTTGGTAGCTCTGAATGGGGCCTTTGGTTGGATGTGTTTTGATTCTTATGTGTCTATAGCGGTCCCAGACCTCATTAAACCAGCAAATGAAGACTTTGCTTCAGCACATCTGTATGACTGATCATAATCACATATCCCAATTAAATTTTGGAAATCTGCAGTGGGATGAGCCCATCATTCCATCATGACAGTAAGAGAAGAGCTGTATCAGCATAGGAAAGGCAAGGCAAGAAATAGTTACAAAATAAATTTGATTACATTCATTCTAATTAGGGGTCAATGCTGATCAACCAGTCTGCTGTGCTGGTGGGCAGTTGCTATCAGTGCTACTTTGTCAGGTTCCATCAGTGTGGTCTTCTGTTTCCGAGACTGCGTCAATTGAGACCTCCTTCCTCAGGACTTTTACCTGACCTGGAAACATTTGCTTGGACACAGACCTCATTCTGTTTTCCCTGGACTGACTGTCAAGTTGACACTGTTCAGCAGTGCATACATTGATAGGCATTCAATTTTTTTGAGAAATTTGACACTCCATGCACTTCACAATCAGGATCATCTATATGATGGACATCATCAACAACAGTTAAAAAGAATGATCAGCACAGGCATTGGCCAAAATGACAACTAGGGTACAAGTAGAACTCAACAATTTGGGACTCTATCTTTTCTTCTGCCTTATAATACACAAGCTCTTAATTTTTCTTTAGGTATCACTAGCAACAATTCAAGATTGCCATTAGGGTTGTGCTGATGGACAATATCATCGTCCATGATGATGCCACGCCCCCTGCGGGCGCTGGGCTGGAAATTGACAAAGTTCTGCGTCAGTCTTAAACCCATGTCTAAAACTAGCAAAGACACTAGTGTCAGGCTTTGTGCTGTGCTACATAGGGTGCAAGATAGTGCCCCTTAAGTGGAAGCTATTTTTTTTATCCCAGCATGCAGTAAGGTCATGCTCTTGGACACAGCGGTCTCAAGTGAGAGAGAAAAGGCGTTAACGTGGAACGTTATCACACTTTCCTATCTTGTGGACACTACTGTGCACATGTATACGTATGTCTAATGTCCTGTGGGTGGAGGACGACGTTATGTGAATTCACGAGGGTGCTGTTTTATGTGTGAGCTAATATTGCGCATCTTTTCATGTGCGCTGCAAGAGTTATGTTTCTGTTTAATGAATGCGTTATTCAGTGCAAATATAGTCGAGAATGTAGTTTAATCTCAGGAAAGATTGTATATTAGGTTATTAATGTCGCCCTGTTGAAGGCATTGTTCCACTGTACTGTCGTTACGCAGAGCACAGACATCTGAATGAGTATAGACAGCACCGTAGTAAAGTAAAAGTAAAAGTGGATCAAGTTGTAATTTACTGCCCCTACCAGCTGGCAGCAGCATAGCCAGGTAATACTGTCTATTTACAGAATGCATTTAAATGTACTGTATGTCTGATTGTTTCTATGTTAACTGTTAGCCCATACTAGTAGAAAGAGATCCTATTTTTTGCCATACATGTATCAGGTGTATGCTACTTCTCCTGGTTCCTCCTCTGTCTGTTTCATCTCCTGTCTTCCTTAGAAGAGTCTTAGATGTCAAATCCAAGTTGCAACCTTGTGTTTTCAGTTTGTGGGACCTGTTAGGTATCACTACTTGTGAAAGTGAGTTGATGTAATGACATTAATATGACAAATATGCTTACTTCAGCTAAGCACATTTGTTGGAAAGGTGCTACCACAATAAATAAGCTTTTAAACCAATGAGAAACACACGCTTTAGGGAATTTTAGGTACATCTGTCTACTTGTGTAACATGACATGTAGCATACAACACAAAAATAGGTGATACATTTTCTGTTCATTCATTTTGTCTAATGCATGATTAAACTTGATTCTTGACCTTTTTGTGAAAATGTTTTTTAATTTTATTTTTATTTTCGTAAAATAAAATTCTTATGGACACATTGTTCCTATAAAACAGGATTTCAATTTAAAAAAGAGCTATGTCAAAATGTAAAACAGTACCACAGCCTAACCGATTTAGTGTGGACAGTAACGTGTCAGCACTCAGCAGGACAGACAGCTGTTGCTGTTGTCCTGCTGAGTGCTGACACGTTGTTTTCACTTCGCGGCCATGTATACTGCTATGACCTACTCATACTTCATCTTTCATAGTCAAATTTCTCAGTGCCAGTCTCTTATGTACATCTCCTTATGAACTACACTGGTTGAAAGCTATGCATAGCAGCCATAGAGCCTCTGAAGGAGGGAGGTCAAGGTCACCACGTTACTTCTCATTAACCTGTGATTTCCCAAAGCAAGTGGCTCATGTTGTAATGTCATCTAAGATTGTTTCAGCCCTTTGATATTTAAGCTTGACTCAGTGTTGTTGAGGTTTGTCTGTATGTTTACGTTTGTGTCTCAGTGAGGGGAAGCAAAGTGCCTTTGAGACTTTGAGACTGTTGGGCTAATCACAGATGAGAAAAAAACTGTGACGTGAGAGAAAAGAGACATCACTTAGTCTCATTTGATTTGTTTCTAGTTGGCTAGTATTAGTTGGCTAGGTAGGGATTTAAATAGTTTTTTAGCTTAAAGTGATGGTTCAGAGTAATTTAACCCTAGGGTCCTTTGCACCATGACCTTGAGCCAAACAACCCCCAAGAAGCTTTTTTTCACCTGGGTCGAACATTGGGTGAGTTAGCGTTATCAGCTGAATAGCTTAGTTCACGCGTAATGGAACCAACTGTGTATCTCGTATCTCAAACATATTTATTAATTTATTTTTTTAAAGTAAGTGCTGTAATACAACTAGCAGGAGACAAGTTATAATTGAGGTAAGTTTGGAGACACTACCTTATTTATTAATTCACTTAATAAATATGTTTGTTGTATCTCTTTTCGGTGTAATTTGTAGACGTCCCTAAGCACTCGTCTTACTGCTGATAGCAGCAGAGAGCAGAAGCCAGCGGGCAAGTGTTATTTAAATAAACTCCCAGTGTACTTTCAAACTTTCCAATCCATCATTTTATGAGTACATTACCTATTTGTACTGCTGTAGAAGTTGGGTATCATTTTGGCCATTATTAGTGGGGTAATTTACGAGATACAGTTAGTTCCATTAGCGCCTGCACTAAGCTGAGAACATTAACTCGCCCAATGTTTGACCCAGGTGAAAAAAGCTTCTGGGGGGTTGTTTGGCTCAAGGTCATGGTGCAAAAGACCCTAGGATGAAATTACTCCGAACCATCACTTTAACCTTGTCCAATTAGTTAGACCTTTTACTGGTCATGTGAAATCTGGGGTTTGTTCCTGTTCTTTCCATCTTGGGAACATTGCTAAGATCAGATCTGTGGTTTCTAAAAAAGAGATGGAGATGCTTGTTCATGCTTATATTTCTTCACGTTTGGATTATTGCAATATACTGTACACTTGTTTAAACAAATCGTCCATGGACAAACTGCAAGTTGTACAGAATGCAGCAGCAAGACTTTTGTCTAAGACCAGGAGGAGATCGCACATTACTCCTGTGCATATAGAGCCTTACATGGTCAAGCTCCCTCTTACATCCTGGATCTATTGCACGGACACATTTCTGGTCACTCTCTGATGTCTTCAGGCCAAGACCTTTTAACTGTTCCCAGAAAATGTTTTAAAACCAGAGGTGATTGGGCCTTTTCTGTGGTGGCTCCAAGGCTCTGGAACTCTCTCCATTTAGCCTTGTGAGCCTTGGATTCTGTGGAAACGTTTAAAAAACACCTTTAACTAGCAATATGGCTTAGTATTTTATGTGTTGTTGTTTTTACTTGTAAAACACTTTGTGACCCCACTTGTCTGTGAAAGTTGCTATATAAATAAAAAATCATTGTTATCAGACAGTAGATGAGCTCCACTGATACCATCCATGTTCAAGTAAGAACTACAGTTGAGATTAACAACATCCCCTGATGTGCAGACCGTCTCTCATTTCATTTGCATGGTCAGGTATGTGTTGCTTTGCTAAATGTGTACTTTTGTTTTGAAAATTTGCTTTTCAATTCAATTCAATTCAATTTTATTTATAGTATCAATTCATAACAAGAGTTATCTCAAGACACTATACAGATAGACCACACTCCAGAATTTACAAGGACCCAACAGTTCTAGTAGTCCCCTCCAGAGCAAGCAACAGTGCGACAGTGGCAAGGAAAAACTTCCTTTTAGGCAGAAACCTCGGTCAGACCCAGGCTGTTGGTAGGCGGTGTCTGACAAACGGTTGGGGTTAGAATGAAGAGTGGCAATAACAAAAATAGAAAAAATTAGTAGTTTGTAGCAGTTCTTTGTAGTAGTTCATGGCATAGCAGGACGCTGTGCGGCATTACAAGGCACAGCAGGACGTAGCAGGACGTAGCAGGGCACTGCAGTGTAGCAGTTGAACATGGCATCACAGAACATGGAGCGGGACCAAGCCGACCGCTGCTACCCTGATTTTGGAGCCTCTCTGATCCAAGGGAACATGCTGGGGAAAAAAGAACATAAGGACTCCGGGGAATGACTCCCCAGAGCTAGGTTAGTAACAAGCATTTCTGGGACATGGATGCACATAAATGAAAAGATGGAAAGATAGAGGAGAGAGGAGCTCAGTGTATCAAAATAAGTCCCCAGCTGTCTAAAACTATTATTACAGCAAAACCAAGAGAGACAAGGTAAAGAGAGCTCCAGCCCGGTCGGGCTAGAACTCTCCCCAACCGGATCGGGCTGTATGCCAAGTCTCCCTTTAGTTTTATTATATTCTTGATTATATGATAGATAAATCTGAAAACTATGTGACTAACTACTACTCCCTAACAATATTCGATTCTATGCCCTAACTATAAGCTTTATCAAAAAGGAAAGTCTTAAGCCTACTCTTAAATGTGGAGATGGTGTCTGCCTCCCGGACCCAAACTGGAACCTGGTTCCACAGGGGAGGAGCCTGATAGCTGAACGCTCTGGCTCCCGTTCTACTTTTAGAGACTCTAGGAACCACCAGTAACCCTGCATTCTGGGAGCGTAGTGCTTTCGCAGGGTTGTAAGGTACTATGAGCTCTTTAAGAGAAGATGGAGCCTGACCATGAAGAGCTTTGTAGGTGAGAAGAAGGATTTTAAATTCTATTCTAAATTTTACAGGAAGCCAATGCAAAACCTTCTCTCCCATATATTTTTATTTGCCAAGCTAGATGAAAAGAAAAAAAGGAGAAGCTGCTGCAGATGGTTGGTTTTTCAAAACGTAAACTTATAAATAAAGGGAATTTTTAGTAACACATGGGTTAAAAATCAGTGAGGCTATCTTAAGCATTACTTACTTTTAATTTCAATTATGTGTGCAACAGTATTTTTTTTTTTTTAAGATTATTTTTTGGGCATTTTTAGGCCTTTATTTTCACAGGACAGATGAAGACATGAAAGGGGAGAGAGAGGGGGGAATGACATGCAGCAAAGGACCGCAGGTCGGAGTTGAAACCGTGCCCGTTGCGTCAAGGAGCAAACCTCTATATATGGGCGCCTGCTTTACCAACTGAGTTAACCTGGCCACTCGTGTGCAACATTATTAAACGTGGAATCCTTTTTTTCCCTCCTCACATTCTAACTAACACACTCACACTTCAGATTATGACAATTCTTGTTAGCACAAATGAAAAGATGAGATAATGATGACTCCCCTTTGCACTATTTTGTCATTATTCAGTGAGTAAAGTGCAGGATAAATCTGTGGTATTAAATATTGACATAAAGCTGCAGGGGCCCTTCAAGTGAGGCTCGCCCCAGAAAACTTTTTTTTTTGTCGCAGCATATCTCTGTTGCTATTGATCACTAAGATAAGTCCTTTATTGTCATGGTTGGATGCATTATAAAAGCACAATTTCTTTGATGAATTACTTCAAATCACCCTTTCTAAATATTTATAAGTCAGCTAAATTTGTGCTAATGGAGCAAAGGAAACGCTGATGCGCTTACAGTCCTGTAGGGATCTATCTTTTGCTGAGGCCATTTTCTCTCTCACTGCAGGCAGTTGCTGGAACAATTTCAGGTTGTACCAAGTTTATACCAGTGCAACCAAGAGCAAACCTTCCTATGTACAAAATGTTGATATGGGTTTTGGGGTCTTTGTGAAGCCTTGGTTAAGCTTTCAATAGTTATTTTTGCTGTCCCATTTAAAGGTTGAAAAATATAATTTCCTATTGACCAGACATGAAACGAGATGTAACTGATGAGCATCAACTTTTTTAAAGCAAAACACGTTTATTCAGGGCGGTGGTTCTTTTTCAGAATTTGTTTCTGTGCATTCCTTGAATCCTAATTCTGTATTATTGGTCCAACACAGGCCTTTCTTGCATTTACTGCAATGCAATTAATTGTTGCCTTGTATCTTATATTTTGGAACTGCATGGCCAAAGGACCATTGTGACTGCAACAAAATGTGCTGTGTCAGAACTAGGGCTGCACAATTAATCAAATTTTAATCACGATCAAAGAGGTTTTTTTAAAGCGTCATTTCATAGAACGCTCCGATTTTTTTTGCAAAGCCCATCTACCGCGCCTTAAACCACTGTCTGATCATGTGCCGGTCAGAATTGTTCCCTGCATTGCGTAACTTAGTTTCTAGATGTAGACCGTCACAGAGGACAGAGTAACAGGAGAAAAATTCAACATATAGAAATCGGTTATACGTCGGTCTCAAGGTTTACCAGTTTACCAGTAAACGCAACATTTTGTCCCGTCTGTGTTGTTTTTCAGACAACAGCAGTGACCAGTGCAATTTAGCATCTGTTAGCTGTTATCTCCTCTAGGACGCACCGGTGCTAATGTCCTCGCATCCGCTGCAATGTTGTTATATGGATATGGTTTAATTTTGCGTTACATGACCCATTTCTTTTGTAAAGCCGTGCCTGTGTTTGGATCTCTCCTCTACTCTCTCTCGTCTTACTCTCCGCCCAGCTCGGCCACACAGCAGGGCCGCTCCACACTTCTGACATTTGTCTACAGTTGTAATTTTTTATTAACACAGTTGTATATTGTTAAGTATGAGGGGCAAACCTGTATTTGTACCATTGTTTCCGCTAGTAACTCTGCTATCGCGGCCGCCACGACCCATTCATAATGATCAGCCGTCACTCTGTGAGTGCGCCCATCGCATCGTTATTGTGGAAGACAAGTGAAGGAGCTTTCTCAGAGATGCATTTAAAAAAAATATATATATCCTACGCTATTTATTTCAGATAGCTAATTTTCATTTACATGTGTTTCAGCTGTATGTCTATACAACATACAACTTCAACATAAGAAGAATGTAACATAATATGGATGTGAAAGCTGTTATAAATAGCCTATGTGAAAATAAAATTTGTTTTGGTTAAAATCAACAAATAATCATGAGATTAATTGTGATCACAATATTGATCAAAATAATCGTGATTATCATTTTGGCCATAATCGTGCAGCCCTAGTCAGGACTACAGTATGTGTGTGTTGAATGTAAATTAGGTGACAGCTCTTTCAATTTCTGTCAAACCCTCTGTCTGACAGGGGGAAAGACACCGGCAAGTGTACTTGCACCTGTTTCTGCTTTATTTTGGGCCTGTTTGAGCCTGCCTTTTCCACTCTTTGCCCAGTGCTGCTTGAGTAGTTTGCTGAATAGTTACAGACTTCATGAAAGCAGATCCTCTAGCAAGGTTATCCTGTTTCATAGATGCTATTTTAGACTAACGTACATGCATTCATAGAAAGGCATAACTGTTCTTACTGTCAATTTAGCTTTAAGTTTCTGCAGTTGTTAACAATGAAGATAATGATGATAGTAGTCAATGAGTGCAATAACAGGGAAAAGCCAGTCAGTCAAAGTGAAATGTGTTTGGTCGCTTTCCCTCATTTCCATACTGAGTGACAGTGGAATCTCCAAATAACTCTTTGCAGAGATTGCCTAGATATTTCCTCCACAAATGTAGGGGAAATAAAGCAGAGCAAGGCTGCTGCATGGCTCTGCTATAAAACTGATAAAGGTCAGTCAACATGTTCAAATCCTGTTGTAGAATGCATACCTCTTTAATAGCTGGATACTGAGGGAAAACTGCTGTTATTAAGAATTAATTAATTTTCTACAGGGTGTTTCTGGAGGTCCACGATATCGCTCATCTCTCACAATGTAATGTCCTGTCACACATGGGTGGGGTGTCGTACACTCTGAAATGACTGTCATTACAGAGTTCATAATCGGTTCATGGCAACTCATTTAACCTCTAATGTGTTGCAGTCCTTCTTTGATTCACTTTTGTCTCATTCTTTGGATTCTGCAGAAGCATATCATCAGTATTACCAGCTTGCTAGCTTGCAATATTAATGATGCATTCAATACAGCTAATTGAATTGGTCTGGATATGAAATCAGCAGCCAAACTGAAATAAATAATTTCTGTTGTGTTGTCTTGTCATTAGAAGAATTGTACAACATTGATTTATGTTTTATTTCACACATGGCTATGTAAGGTCAAATTCAGGCTACAATATGCCATTTATTACATCACACTGTTGCAAGAGATAAGCTTGTGTTCAGCTGCACAGACTCAACTTAATCAGTCAGTCGATGCCTTAATTATCAACTTAACATGGACCTAATGTTTCTCTTAAATAGGGTTGTATAGGAGAGAAGAGTTGTATTGTAATCAAATAAATAAAAAATAATAAACAAATTAGATATATTACATGTTCTTTATGTGGAATATACAGTTAGAAAAGTTCTGCTTGGACGCCTGGGGAGCTTGACGCAGCGGCTGTGGGTTTGACTCCGACCTGCGGCCCTTTGCTGCACGTCTCTTCCCTTTCATGTCTTCAGCTGTCCTATATAAATAAAAGGCCTAAACTGCCCAAAAAATAATCTTAAAAAAGAAAAGAAATGTTCTGCTTTTTAATGGTTGTTTAAAATCAGTTATTAATTCATTTTTAATAACAAACTAAACCAGTATATTATATTATACTGTTTTTGTTATTAATTAACTGACTTATTTGTTCCTTTTTATTCCATTTACTATTGTGAATGGAATGTTGATTTGATGTTTTGCCCACGGAGAAGGAACAGGCGCTCTCACTGGTCGCTTTTGGCCCTGCGTGATTCCTCCTGCTTCATGAGTTTTCAGACGCCACATAAATGCTCTGATTCATATTACGACGGCTACAAAGAGGGAGACAAGAGGCTCTTCTTACCCGTGCTATAATCGCTTACCTGTTTCTGTATTTCCCTGTGGGTTGGAGCTTGTTAACTCTTTAGTGAATCACATTGTGTGAATATATTTAGATAGGTGTCATTGAATTGAACTGCTTCTTAATTACATATGTGCAGGAAAGAAATTAAACTCAAGCAGACTGCTGATTTTGTAGCTCTCAAATTCTTGTTTGTCTGTCAGAGTTAATATTTACCAAATGCCTACAGCATGTTGGCACCTGCTCCTCTGGGTTGCATTTGTCAGGATTACTTTCAATTCCCTCTAAGCATAGGTCACAGTTCAATGTCACTGTTAAACCAGTGATTAAAAAAAATTAGACACCCACAACCCTAAGGTGCCCTTGAAGGGCCCTAGCTGTACACTGGTTTAGCTGCTTTATAAATAGCATATATTTCTGGATCCTGGTTTTAATACTCATACAGTCCCTGACAAAAGTCTTGTTGCTTATCTATTGTGTAGAAACACCTGCTATTAACCTGACTTTTAATTAATCAATTGGTGTAAGAAATAGCTCATATGAAAAGCTAAAACCCTCCCAAATGATGTTCAATGCACTGAAATAAATGGCAAGGATTCATACAATGTATTGATGAAGTCATCAGGAATAGCTAGGAAAGCAGTCTTGCATGCCTCTCAGAGTTCATCAATATTCTTTGGTTTGGTCTTCCATGCTTCCTCTTTCATCCTACCCCAAATATGCTCAATGATGTTCATGTCTGGTGACTGGGCCGGCCAATCCTGGAGCATCTTGATCTTCTTTGCCTTGAGGAACTGTGAATTGGAGATGGAAGTATGCGATGGAGCACCATCCTGCTGGAGAATTTGGCCTCTTTTATGGTTGGGAATATAAGAGGTAGCTAAGATTTCTTGGTATTTGAGACTATTGATGTTGCCTTCCACCCTGCAGATCTCTCGCACACCCCCATACTGGATGTTACCCCAGACCATGATTTTTCCGCCACCAAACTTCACTGTTTTCTGGGTGAATCTTGGATTCATGCAGGCTCCAGTAGGTCTTCTTCAATATTTGCGGCAACTGTGGTGTAATTCAACAGAAGATTAATCTGAAAAATCCACTTTCTTCCACTTTTCCATCGTCCATCCTTTTAGCAGGCTGTGGGCCTTGGCAAATGCCACACAGTTTTTCAATTGTCTTTTGTTTAGTGCTGGCTTCTGGGCACTGATTCGACCATGGAGGCCATTTCGAGACAGAATCCGACAAACTGTTCAGGTTGACACAGGGACTTCAGGTGACCAGGTCTCGTGGAGCTCTGCTGCAGTGGAAAATGGGCTGGCCTTGGATTTTCGAGCCAACAAACGGTCCTCTCGAGCAGTTGTCTTGCGGGGTCTGCCTGACCTGGGATTGTCAAAAACATCTCCAGTGTCTTCAAATGTTTTTTTAACCCACATCAGCAGTGGATCTGGTCTTCAGCCTCTTGATAATCAAAACTTTAGTCTCAGGGTGAATTTTAGGCATGTTTGCAGATGTCTAGTTGCAGTTGATGTGAAGGTCTAGTGTACTGGGGTTGTTTTTATACACACTTGAGACCTAATTGATCCATTATTAGTCACAGGTAAAGCTCATATGACAAGGCGACAACACTTATATCTTTGCAAAAATTGACTCAATGGGCTTTACCAAGCTGTGAATATTAGAATACTTTTTGACAATTTCGTTTTGCACTGAAACATTATTACAAAAGCTGTTGGGATTAAAATTAGCCATTTCTTGTGAATAAATCTTGATTAGAAATATATTTCAGCGGCACTTCAGGTCAATTTGTACACAAGCGACAAGACTTTTGTCAGGGACTGTATAATTAGTATTGTATAGTGTGGATAACTTCGCCTTTCAAAAGTGGATTATTGTACTGATTGAGAAGAAGATAAATTACAAACATGCCCTCTTGTCATCATCGTTTTAGTTTCAGTGCTGCCACTCAGAGCATACCAGCTGTGCACCTGTGTGATGAACACTAACCAAAACTTTTCACAGCTTTTTTACAAGATTACATTGATGAGGTACTGTATGTCCACTTCAACAGCAGTGTTAGCTTAGTTTTTCCTTAAGAAAAAAGATGCTATATAGCAAATTGAGTTCTGGAAAAGAGGGTCGAGAGAGGTAGTAGGAAGTAAAAAATGAAAAGGGGAGGAGGATCAAATAAGCATCTGAGGTATTCCCCTGATGGGAGGGAGTCAGAGCTCTACTATCCACCAAGCAAGCAAGGGGTCAAACTCAGCAGGAGGAATCAGACATAAAGAGATCCCTCTCCTGCTCTCATTCTGCGGGCTCCATTTTATTATGCTTTGCGGATCCCAGCTGATACAAGAGACCCCCTCTGCATCTCTCTCCTGCCCTGATAATGCAGAGAGGATTTCTATGACCTGCTGCACCACAGCAAGTCTAGCAGCAAATTCAAGCTGATTCATTCTCACAGCAGGTGCGACTGTCTCCACTGTGTGCATGATACAGCAGAGCATATTAAGTAGCAACCAGAAGCAGAGTTATCTATGCTATTAGTGGGTACAGTTTGGGGAGTTTTCTTTTTCTCCACTAGAACTTTTTTTCTCATGGAGCGCGGTGTAAATAGTTACAGGAGTCAGACTGTAAGCAGATGCTGTGATCCCCGTCTTTGATGTGTGTGTGAAGCAGTGTGGAGCCTTTTAGTATGCTTCTATTGGTGTGAGAAAGAGAGATAGAGGTGTTCATTCCCCTGGTGCCCCTGCTGCCAAGTCTTAGCCAATGTGTTGGACAGGGCTTACCCTGATCCTCTTGTTTTGCTGAAAAAAATTGTTATGGCATGCCAGTCGTGAAATATGGACTCTCCAGCCATTGAGAGAGAGAGAGAGAGAGAGAGAGAGAGAGAGAGAGAGAGAGAATGTTTTTAGCTGCAGTGCTGCTGTTTCTATAGTTTTTTGGGCCAAAACCAGGTTGCCACTGTATTCTAAGGATACTCAATATTCACTGTTATGATGCACAAGGACAAAGTTTGTTCACAAAACTGGTATTTTTACTTCATATATGGTACTTTTTACAATGCATGACAGCCACCTCTTCTATCTAGGGTTAAACTCTGTGTTGTTTACATTGTGGTCACAATTGTACATGTACACGCTGCTACATTGAGAAAAGCCCTCTTGAGCCTCTACGCAAGTAGAGATGCCAGTCATTCTTTCTTGTGTTCATGTAGCCTGAAACATAAACTTTACTTGACCTTATGGTTAGTGTTTTGGGGCCCTGTAACATATTAGTGGTGTGAGACTGTGCCTGTTTTTACCTGAACCTTGATCTGACTCTAACATAGAACTTTTCTCAGGATAAGTTACTGTGACAATAAAAATATATCTGCTAAGATGGAGATATTGTGTTGATTGACTGCACTCAGCTCAATGTGCAAAGTGAAGCTGAACTTCAACAGAGTTGTTGATCAAAATCCTCTTCCAAAAAGAAACAGAAATGAAAAGTGTTTTTGTTTACCTCGAATAATGTATTATATGGGGACAATCCATGTTTTATGTAGAATCACTAGAGAAAATCATCTTTGTGACATTAGGTTCTAGCAACTACTTGCATTGACAACAAAACTGTTTATCTAGTACACTAGAAGGCAGTTTGCTGCAGTAGGAGTTCATTTTCCCCATTGGGACAATTTGGTCACAAGCTTGATTGGAAGCTAGTTTTATGCAAACAAATACACCTACTGTGCTGCAGCATTTGTACACCAACTGGAGATGCTGCAAATTCCGTGACAAATAGTTCGTAAGTAATGCGGCTAAAACAAAAGCCTCAAAGAATCCAGATTCCTAATTAACAGGGGATGCGGTGCAGTGCTGTATGTACCCAGTGCAGCTCAGCATATTATGATTTGTTACTAGGAAAAAGCCTGGTGTGTGTGTGTGTGTGTGTGTGTATGTCAGATTTGTGCATGTAATGTATATATGATCAATAACTGTTTTTACATGAATATATGATTGTTTATATTTTATGTCATGTTGTTGCCGTATGTATAATCACTCAGCATCATTCCTTTGCATCCTCAAAAACTTTCTGAAATGGCAAGTCATAAATCCTTCTACCCTGCCCAGTTTGTCTCCCCTCCCTTTGCTGCATGGTGATGCAGTGAGGCACCACTTTCTGTTTGTATCATTCTGCACCTTTATGCTGTTGTACTGAAGTTTTGCAGCTGTGTTGTCCTTTATAGTATTCACCCCTTACTGCTGGATATAAAGTCATTTATTTACCCTTGGTACACTTGAAGCGAGAATAGTGTAAACATGTTTATCACAGCAATTTTTTTTATCTGTACCCGTGTGTATGTTCATGAAAACTGGATTTAGCCTCTGGACAGCAGCAGTATTTACTCTATGGTTTTATTGCACGCTTGTGCACGGTATTTCACAACTTCTGTTGAAGAATGGTGTTATGTTTTTTCTGCTGTAATAGATGTGTGTGTATAATGATAATGGGAGAAGATAAATACAATAAAATACAACACTAACAAATGCCAGGCATGAAAGCATAATATTGCAGTTCAGTATGTTATAACACAAGTTCACTCTCCCCAGTTTTTCAGATACCCAGAATAAGAAATGTTTATCTGTTGTCCTCATCCTCAGACAAATAACAATCTCCTTACTATTTACACCTGAGTAGAAAAAACACAAAGGGCTGTGTTGCTAGATATGAGTACTAGTGCTGCTAGATTGTTCCATACCATTACACTGTATAATGCCTCTTCAGAAAACAAGTTTCTAAAGCTCCACATTTTTATATGTGCATACAAAATAAAATTGAAAAAGTCTAAGATGTACTAAGGATCAGAAAGCCAGCAGCATCTCGAGGGATGTGTCACAGTTTGAGGGGATGCATTGCAGTACAGAGTACCAGTAGCAGCTAAGTAATCCTGCAGACCCATACATCTTTAAGGTCACCTAAGATGGCGCCTGTGTTTGGCTTGGCCGCTGCTGCGTTGCATATGTCTCAATTTTCAGTGTTTTTACTGGTACATTTTGTCATCATATCAGCCCTAACGTCTAATGATGGTGTCTCTGCTGCTCGGACCTATGATCGACGCTCGTTGTTGGACATCAGAGAGTCTATGGAAGGACTCTTTGATAGTTGGGAAAGTTACAAACAAACTTTTCCACCCCCGCTCGTGTGTCCTCCCTCCTCACCTGAGTACCGGCTTCTGTTTACGGCCAGGGGGCCTGGAAATTCCAAGAAAAGACCGAGGAGAAGGGGCTGCAGAGCTGGCGCTCAGGTCAAGATGCGGCGACTTTCCTGGATGGGTGTGCTCTGGCCTCGGTGCGGGGAGCGGGCCCGGTGGTTGCGGCCGGTCTCTCTCTCTCTCTCCCCCCTCCAACATGCGGGTGAAGATGCTTCCCAGCCGCAGCGCTCTTGGATGTCTCCCCCCGTTGGGGGGGTGAGCCTGCTGTCCCGGCGACGTGCCGGTGGGGCTGCGGACCTGTCACTACCGATGGTTGCTGTGCTGTCTGACCAGCGATTGGCCGCTCGCCGAGACTGAGATCACGTGACCGTGTCGCCTGTTTGCGGTCGGTTCCGTCCGTTGTTGTGGATGCTGGCCTGCCGTCACTGTCCCGGTTTGCCCTGCTCAATGCTCGTTCCATTTCTAACAAAGCTTTTATTCTTAATGAGCTTTTTACCAGTGAGAATATGGATTTCATGTTCTTGACTGAAACGTGGCAAAGGGAAAATGAGTTTTTTCACTTAAATGAGCTCTGTCCTGTCGGCTGCTCTGTTACTGGGACGCCCCGCATGGCACGCCGTGGTGGTGGGCTTGCTGTTGTGCATCGTGACAGATTCACATGTAGAGCTATAAACTCTGAAAGTTTTTCCTCTTTTGAATCTCAGATGCTCAAAGTCTGTGTTTTTAACACATTGTATTGTGTGTTAATTTACCGTCCTCCAGGCCCAGCTGGTGTTTTTCTTACAGATTTTACTGACTTTTTATCATCGATCATCAAACTGGAGAGGGTCCTAATTATTGGGGACTTTAACCTGCACATTGATGATATTGCGTGTAACACAGCTACGGATCTCTTATCCCTCACTGACTCTTTTAATTTTACTCAGCATGTTACAGGACCTACACACATTAAGGGTCATACCCTAGACCTTGTCTTCTCTCTTGGTCTTGATATAGTAAATGCTCGGTAGAAGATGTTCATGTGAGTGATCATAGCTGTGTGTTCTTTGACATTAACTTTCCTCTGGAACCTCTGCCCCTGGGAAATAGGGCTCAAAGGCGAATTATTCACCATGATGCTGTTGAGAGGTTCTCTGCCTTGTTTGATCCTTGTTCACTGATGGGAGGCAGTGATGTTGATGTTTTTATCCAGTCTTTTAATAATCAGTGCTTAGCACTTTTAGATATAGTGGCACCAGTGAAATTAAACATCGTCTCCCATAAAAACCCTGTCCTTGGGTTGATGAAACTATCCAGAGTTTTAGGAGAAATTGTAGAAAAGTTGAACGTCTATGGAAATCTTCTAAACTCGAGGTTCATAGGCTTCATCTGAGAGAACTAATGGCTACCTTACATGAGATGCTAAGAAATGCGAGAACTCGCTTCTTTTCTCAGCTTATATCCTCGAATAAGCAAAATCCTAAAATCTTGTTTGACACTATAAATGCAATAGTTTCTCCTTCTGCCCCTCAAGCAACTGTGTCCACTAAATCAGACTGTAATGAATTTCTCCATTTCTTTGTAAGTAAGATCAGAGATGTTAGGACAAACATCCCACCATCACTTGCTCAGAACTTTACATGTGATTTGTCTTCTGCTCATTCTTGGTCGTATTTTAAACCTGTGACATTACAGGACTCACTTCTCTGCTACATACATTGAAACCCACGTCTTGTCCTATGGATGTTCTCCCTACTGTGCTATTTGTACAAGCATTTGATTCTATTGGCCCTAGTATTGTGGAAATGCTCAATACCTCACTTTTAACTGGTGTCGTTCCTTGTTTTTTTAAACATGCTGTTGTTAAGCCTGTATTTAAAAAGCCCAGCCTGGATCCTTTACAACCTAAGAGCTACAGGCCGATATCCAAACTTCCATTCATGTCAAAAATTCTAGAAAAAGTTGTAGCAGAACAACTAACCCTTTTCTTAGAGAACAACGAGCTGTTTGACAAATTCCAGTCTGGTTTTCGTAAAAAGCATTCCACAGAAACTGCACTACTTAAAGTTTCTAGTGATATTCTGATGTCAGCTGATTCTAAAGAATTCACAGTTCTGGTTCTCTTGGACCTTTCATCTGCTTTTGACTCTGTTGATCATAATATTATGATAAATAGACTTCGTGATCTGGTTGGGATGTCTGGATCAGTTTTAAAATGGTTTTCATCCTATCTTTCTGGTAGAAGTTTTAGTGTTTTTGTAAACCAGATCATGTCTGAAACTGCAGGGTTGTCATGTGGGGTACCTCAGGGTTCTGTCTTAGGACCCATCCTGTTCCTCTTGTATATACTGCCTCTAGGACAGATAATTAGTCATTTCAGTGACATATCGTACCATCTGTAAGCGGATGATATTCAACTTTACTGCTCGTTCAAGGAAACTGAGTTCCATAAATTGTCTTCCTTAACTAACTGCTTGACTAGTATTAAACAGTGGTTATGTGACAACTTCCTACTTCTGAACTCAGATAAAACAGAAACGCTGATTATTGCCCCTGAGAGTAAAATCCCTCTTATTAAACAACACATTGCTGACTTAGGCTCGTCTGTCCAGCCGAGGCTCAGGAGCTTAGGTGTTGTTTTTGATTCAGCGATGTCCTTAGAGTACCACTCAAGCAATTAGTCAGAAACTGTTTCTTCCAACTAAGGAATATATCCAAATTAAGAGCACTGGTGTCAAATGGTGAGTTAGAGATGATCATTCATGCTTTTATTTCCTCTCGCTTAGATTACTGTAACAGTCTTTTACTTGTTTGAGCAAGAAGGAGCTTTACCGTCTCCAGGCTGTTCAGAACTCTGCTGCAAGGCTTTTAACTCACATTAAGAAAGAGCACACATCACACCTGTTTTAGCAGCACTTCACTGGTTACCAGTCCAGTATAGAATTCAATTTAAAATCCTGGTTCTTACTTTTAGAGCCCTGCATGGTCAAGTTCCTTACTACATCTCTGAGTTGATTCAGCTTCATTCTCCGATCCGTAGTCTGAGGTCATCAGGTCAGAGATTGTTAGTTGTTCCCCACACTCATTTTAAATCCAGAGGGGATCGTTCATTCCAAGCAGTGGCACCTCGGCTGTGGAATGCATTGCCAACATTTTTACGGTGTATTAATTCTTTTGATTCTTTTAAAAAGCAACTCAAGACGCTGCTGTTCAAACAGGCTTTTAGTTAGACGTGGGTTTTTTTATGGTTTTGTTTTTATGTTTTCCATTTGTTTTTAAGTGTCTATTGCATTATATTGTACTCATTTTACTGTGAAGCACTTTGTGATTTTTATCTGTGAAAGGTGCTATATAAATAAATCTTACTTACTTACTTACTACCTGCAGTAGTGAGGCTTAACCTGCTATGGTAGTTAGATGACAAGGTTGGGCATTGGATAAACACATCAGTCATTAGGAATAAATTAAATATCTCTTCTTTTTTAATAAAGCATGAGAAACGTCAAAGTACAGTGTGATTAAGAACAATCCTAGATCAACCTGACTCTGCTTAAATGTGTAAATGTGCAAGATGTTGTGTAAAGTTAGATGTATAGGATTTTGTTTTATTTTGTTGTAAAATAAATCTATCTATCCATCCATCTTTGTCCGCTTATCCGGTATCGGGTTGTGGGGGCAGCAGCTCCAGCAGGGGGCCGCGATCTTCCCTTTCCTGAGCCACATTAACCAGCTCCGACTGGGGGACCCCGAGGCGTTCCGAGGCCAGGTTGGAGATATAATCCCTCCATCTAGTCCTGGGTCTTCCCCGAGGCGGAAGACCCAGGACTAGATGGCTGGAACAGCTCCCTAGGGAGGCGCCCAGGGGTATCCTTTCCAGATGCCCGAACCACCTCAACTGGCTCCTTTCGACGCAAAGGAGCAGCGGCTCTACTCAAAGCTCCTCACGGATGACTGCGCTTCTCACCCTTTCTCTAAGGGAGACGCCAGCCACCTTCCTGAGGAAACCCATTTCAGCCGCTTGTACCCTGGGTCTCATTCTTTTGGCCATGACCCAGCCTTCATTACCATAGGTGAGGGTAGGAACATCCACCGGGGTAAACTCCAATGAAGCAGCGCTTAGCCGGGGGCTTGTGAGTATCCCCGCACCCGCCCTGCGCCTCACATCCTGGGCAACTCAGGAGTAGAACAGAGTCCAACCACTATCCAGGAGTATGGTTCCAGAACAAAGACTGTGCGTAGAGGTAAGCCCCACCAGATCTAACTGATAGCGATCCACCTCCCGCACAAGTTCCAGCTCTTCCCCCACAGAGAGGTGACATTACACGTCCCCAGAGCCAGCCTCTGCTGCCCGGGTCTGGTCCGTCGAGGCCCCTGACCTTCACCGGCACTCATGTAACAGCGTACCCGCCCCCAGCGGTTCCTCCTACAGGTGGTGGGCCCATGGGACGGAGAGATAGGTGCCATGTTGCTTTTTCGGGATGTGCCAGCCACCGGGCGCTCACTGACGAGCCCTGACGGAGCCCCGGGCTTCCTCCGGGCAGGGTCACTTCATCTTCCTCTCAGTTATATATGTGACTGGGCTCTTCTTGTCTTAGCCCAGTCTCATATATAATAGACAACAACAAAGAGAAACAGAGTCATTGCATAATATTTCAGCCATCTCAACACCAGCACTGCTAGACACTTATATGTTTCCGATTCTAGACAGTAACGTGTTTATGCTCTAGTTAAAGAAATGAATGGCCCCATGTAACTGAAATCAATAAAGCCTGGTAAGCTGGGAAAGGGAGAGTGCTGAGCCCTACACTTTGTGTAAAATAATATGTGGTTCTTTACCTGGCTGAACTGCTACCATGGTACCTGATATGGTTTTGTTTAGAAGAAGAGAAACACGTGATTTAATCAGGGACTTCAAAATAATAACTTTCTCTGTTCTTTTTTCTCCATCTTCCCTCTTTTCAATTCCTGCAGCCACAACCTTAGGGCTACATCGTTTCGGCACCCTGTGACTGGACAGATATCCTCTGAAAATACAGAATACACACTACAAGACAGGTGAGTGGGTTATTTTTCCCCTGGGGATAATGCATATACTACATGCTTAAATCTACAAATTCAATTAATTCAAGGTCATGCATTTGGTTTCTACAAATAGACTGGAGAATAGTTGGTATGTTTTAACTGAAAAAGTGTTTCAGTTAAGTGTACATCTGGAAAATAAGCTGCGGTCATAATAAGAACAGTAAAGGATGGGCAACATTATAATTTTCATCAAATTGATGTATTGTAAAAATATTGCCTTAAAAGGATTTATGGTAATGGAATGACTGACACTAGCATCTGATTTTGACAGTGTTAATATCACATCTGGTGTCATGAATCTGCCTCATCACTCAGCCAAGTTTTTATTTTTGTCTGGTCCATTTAAGACATTATTCTCAGTGAAGTTGAAGTAAAGAAAATGGAAAGTGCTTCTGACTTTGATACTGGAATTGACAGAATATCCCCAATATATTTCTTTAAAAGAATCAAGAATGGCAACAGCGCCTTGTTTTCATTCACTACAGTATACATTGTTATTGCATGGGAGTTGGATTTATTGTCATTTGGATTTGTTGTCATTTTATGTCATTGTGTGAATGTCATCCTGCAAAGTCATCAAAGCTGTACGGCAGGTTTACAGCACAATATAGGGCAGCCGGTGTCTGATCGTGTTTAAGCTGGCCAATGTAAGATGATCATGCGTGGGGCGGATTCCACTTAAGGCAGATGCAGGTTTAGATTCAAAGTATATGACCTCCACATTCCCACTAATTAAAAAAAAGTATTTTTAAGCAATGCAAAACTGATTATGATTCATCTGCATCCTCCACTGTTGTTCATTCCCTTAAAGGCTTCATTATACCTCATTCAGTGCTGTTGAGCCATGGATTTGTATACCATCAAGGGGCTTTAAAGTTACGGTTGCCTTAGTTGGTGCAACAGAACGATGCTTTTACTTTGAAAGGCTAGTGATAATCTCTTAAAGCTGTGGTAAGAATAGTACCAATTTTATGCCTGTTTCACAACAACATGGCAAGGATGTCATGAAACAAACAGGACAAGTTAATGATAGATAGTCTCAGCATACATAATATAGTAGGCATAAGAAGACAATTGTGATTGGTTTAAAGAAATGCCAATAAACCAGAGCAAGTTTTTCTCCTATCCCGGAATGCTGTGTGGACTCGCCAGACCCTCTTCCGCAGCACTGTAGATGAAGGTCTGTCAACGTTAGACTAGTCAAACACCAACTTTAAACACTGGTTACATACACTTCAGTAATTCACAATGTACGTTATCCGTTTTACCATAAATCTTCAAACAACTTTAAGTACTAGAATTATTTTTCTAGTTTTAACTCAGTCTTAAACTAAAACAATGAGAAAAGATGTGAAAAGGGCAGCTTTAGTGCAGATGTAGGTCAATTCAGCAACATGGCAAGATACAAAGTGTGAATTTCAATTAGCTAATTTAACTCCAACATCTACTCCAAACCACTCTTAGTTGCAGTACACACACACACACACACACACACACACACACACACACACACACACACACACACACACACACACACACACGACAGATGCTGTGCAGTCTTGGTATTGAATGTATGCAACACAGGCATGACCTTACTCTGGCTGCAAAATGTTGCTTCTGTTCACTGTCATGGTGATGTTATGGGTTTTATTCTGCATATAATAAAAACGAAATTGGTTTCTTCCATGATTCATTGACCTTCTTCCATGTAAGGAGAACCTTAGTGTGTTCTCTGGACATCTGTATCGAATTGAGGACAGAACAGGAAAAAGTGCTTTAGGAGGCTCTTCCTCATTGAAGGGTCAATTAGCCTATGCTTTGCCTGCCTTTGTTATAGATTATTACACTATGATCAATTTGTCAAGTCTTGCCGTGGTCACCCACTGCCCGCAAGGATTAGAAAACATCAAATATTGCCTCATTTCCATCACACAGTAGCAAGAGAAGCAGGGAGAGATGGAGCTTAGTCTCTTCCTCCCTTCTACACTACGTGATGTGAAATATCGCTCCTCTTCACCACATGTCATAACAAATCTCCTGGGGAACTGTTCAAATGACAGTGGTGGTAAACAGTATGAAAGCTTCACATAAAACAGCAGAGTCCCCTTGATACGACAGAAACATCCTGTAAAAATGCTGGCTGAAGTCCAGACTGTGAGTGCAGATACTGGATGTTTTGTGCCACTGTGGTCTCTCTTGTTCTACTATTGGTTCTTTTTTTTTTTTGCTTTAGCACACACATCACTAGCTTATCTTTTCCCCTCCTTAGCTTCAGTGTAGTACAGCAACACGAAGCAGGAAAAACAACAGGGTTAGGGCTGCTTTTAACCTCTTTGTCGAACAATGCAGGGCGCTAGTGTCGGTATTGTCAGAGAGACAGTTCACAGATTTCTTCCAAGTTCACTCCTGAAGTCAAGAAGAGGCTCTGCCTAGTACTGTACAGTTGCATGTCAGTTATACTGGTTGATTGGGAAAGAGTTTCCTTACACCTTCTTAAGACGTGATAGATTTTTATTTCTAGACACGTGAGAGGGAATATGAACAAAACTATTTAAAGTGAGTGTAAAAATAATTTTTAATATAATAGTTGGTGCCAAATCTGGTGATTCCAGCATCACAAATAATAAACAATAACAATTTATACTTTATTAATAAGGGAAATTACAGTGTATTTACTCTTTTCTTTTTAGAATACACATTACACACAGGCCTAAAATACACACACATGCTCATTACCTATAAATGCACTAATGGAGTAGTATCAGAGTGAGGGGGCTTCAGCTGTGGATGGAAAGCCGCCCTGAGCAATTTGGGGTTTGGTGCCTTGCTCAAGAACACCTTGGCCAGGAGGTGAACTGGCACCTTTCCAGCTAGGTGCCAGTTCAACTAACCTCCCTTCTGATATTTTCACTTTCCGAGTTTAGTGAAAATAAACCACACATTTACTTTACTTCTGGAAAAGACAGTCTATGTTATTTGCCACTGAACACAAACTTAAGGTAATCCACATATATGTATATAATACCTTGGAGTCTCTCGACCAATCTGTCCCTGGGAAGGAAATTGCAGCTACAATCTTATCTACAATTGAATATAAGCTTAACAGATCAGAGATCTCCTTATAGATCATCTCACCGGTCTCTGCATGTTAAACAAAGACAAAGGCAATTATTAAAACAAACGTTAAGGCAACTTTGTGCGGAGTGTTGATGTTTCACTGATTGTTGATATTTTCAAAGGAGGGAGTTGAAACCATGGTAGTGGAGTTGCAACAGGGTCTAGGTTTATAGGACTATTTATATGTAATTTGTTTGTATTGTGTTAATACAATAATATTCCTTTGAGTTGTTGTGCTATTGAATATGCAACAAAAATCAAATCAAAATACACATAACCGTGACCTGGGATGGTTCTAAGGGCATGAAAATAACTTCTTTTTAATCCAGTGGTCTGCACATTTTCCATTATAGAACCTTTAAAATATGATGTGACAGGAGGTCTGCAGGATTTGTGTATGAAATATCTGCTGGAACTGGATGTTATTACCTTATCAGCACAGACTAAAATTCATGCAATACAATCCTTGGACCTTGTTAAATCAAATCTGGGTCTCCAGTTTTCCCATTATCTACTGTGTGATGCATCTCTTTTTGAGCACATGCTGTAGGACAAATCTGCATAACCCTGGAAGCAAATTGATTTACAATTGCAGTACAATACTTTGTATTGTTGGATACAGAACAAAAATGATTGGTTGAGGTAAAACAGACCCTGTTTAAATATTTCTAATGGTGTGGGTTGCAATACAAACATGTGTTATTTGATAATCTGTAGTGAGTACCACTAGAAGAAGAAAAAGAAGGTGGAGCTGGACCTGATGGGCGGAGCTAGACCCATAAGAGGGGGGGGGGGGGGGGGGCACCAGGTCAAACTCTGCCCATTTGGCTCTGCAGTGAGCGCCTCTTGACTGCTGAGCAGTATTTCTTTCATGTTGAATTTTCTGGATCCTTGGTAATATGATGATGTCATGAGGAAATATGAGGTGGGATGTGTATAGAATCTGTCCAAAGATGTGTGTGTGTGTGTGTGTGTGTGTGTGTGTGTGTGTGTGTGTGTGTATGTGTATGTGTATGTGTGTGTGTGTGTGTGTGTGTGTGTGTGTGTGTGTATGTGTATGTGTATGTGTATGTGTGTGTGGTGTGTGTGTGTGTGTGTGTGTGTGTGTGTGGTGTGTGTGCGCATGTATGCATAAAGGTTCATGTCAGACCAAGTGTCACTGGAGTGTTTGGCACACTTCCACTGTTAACACATCCACCAGAGAGCCATTGGCTGTGAGAGGTTGCGTGGCGGTGTCAGGAAATAGACATATCCTTTATATGTGAAAGCTCAGCACAGGGCTGTGTCCCTGCGTATCTGTAGTTTGTTGGAGGAATTAAGATGGAGTATCACTATTCAATGCTTCTCATCTTGTCTGTATTACTGATCTGCTGTTATGCTGCCTTTTCAACTGTAGGATAGAAGTCCGTATGTCCAAGTCAGCGGCCAATCAGAAATCCCCAAGCATGGTCACAGAGTCCTCCAGGGCTGTGACATCAGCAGCAGTAGATGCCACCTCAGGGTCAAAGGTGAGTATCGGTCTTTGTCTTTATTGAGAGCTCAAACGTTTATGTCAAGTATGTTTCACTTGTGTTTGTCAGTTTTACTGTAAACTTTAAAATGTAACAATCTTTACAGATAATTTTTTCAGGTTTTCTTATTTGACATTTATTGTAATTGACAAGCAATTCTTTTTGGGGTAGTGAAGTTCTTTAGAATCGCTCTTCATGTTGAAGCTCAGGTTGATGAACTAGTTTATTTAACTCCAGAAGACATCATCTCACTCGGATTAACAGCAACAAAGAGCAATAATTTAGTCATTTTTAATGGAAAATAAAACTGATTACACATCCTCAGGGACTGGATAGGGGTGCAGTGTACAGTATGCATCTTTGTAAAAGACTTTGCTGTTATTTCCACAGTGATCATGGACATTTTCATTGTAAACATGTTTTGTCACTGAATATGAGAAACCCCACCAAAGCGCATGGCTGTAATTAAATCACAGAGAAATCTGAAATAGCTAATGTTCCTGGAAGCCACTGTTTCAAGGCAACTTAACGGGAGAAACGTATATTGCTCTGAGGGACATGAATGCGTGAATACTTGAAGAAATGTTTTTTATTTAATAATTGTGATTTTAGACTACATTGTTGTAGAGCTGAAATTATCATTTAGTCAATCTAAAATAAATTGATGAGCAACAATTATGATAATTGTTGGTTCCAGACCCTCATGTGTGAACCCTTTTTTGGTTTTCTTTGTCTAATATAACAGTAGACTAAATATCTTTAGGCTGTAAACTTTGATCTGACAAAACAGACAATATTGAAGACGTTACGTTTGACTCTTGGAGCTTCTCAACATTCTTAACTAATTTCATACATGTTATAGACCCAAATTATAGAGGAAATAACCCGCAGATCAACAGATAATGTGAAAAATACTACTTTATTTGTGTGATGATTGTTTTATGTGACTGGCATACCTTACCTTTTGGTCCCTCTGGTGTTTTTCATTTTGTCTCATTAAAACATGTCACATTTATGAGGAATTGGGTATGCATATTTGTCCCCTCAACATCTGTGTCTTCTTTTAGCCAGCTGCTCAACCCAACAACACCAGGTATTTCTTTAGAAAAGCACCCAAAGAAAAGTAGGATTTAATTGTGTCAGAGAAAAGGTAGTCTAAAATGACCTTGTCATGGATGCATGCATCCACAAGGATAGCCAGCTGGTATTTCCTCTTTTCATTATGGGTATTAGAAGAAGGAAGTTCCAGGAAAGAAGGCCAGTTAACTCCCTTTTGCAGTTGTATTCTCTGCACCGTGGAGGGCAATGCCATGTTTTATTTCATGTTACTGTTTTGTTTTGTTGTTTTTATAACATGAAAAACATGGGGATCATTAATAAACAATAAGAATTGTTAATAAACAATAAACACCAGTAGTTTTTAGACCCTTTTTGTCATGGCCCCCTTCAGAAGCCAAAACAAATTCATGACCCTCCTTCCTCATGTAAACTGATTTAATGTTATCAATCTTTAACTAGGGAAACTACTGTTAAAACAAGTCAATTTAATCAATAAAGGTGCCCTGCCACACAAAACCGTTTATACTTGCATTCTTTGAAATATGTTAGGTCCATAAGTGTTTGTGTTATGTTGTCAATGTGAAAATGAACTGCTACCTCCTCTGTTAGCTCTAGCCACTGAAAAGAAATAAGCGGAGAAATCTGGCCAATTACAGTAGCTGATCAGTCTGATGTCATGTTGCCTGAGCTCATAACTATTCATGAGCTCGCCCAGTTGCGCTGGGTAAAGGATTCTGATAGCCAGGCTCTCATTGGCAAGCTGTTAGCCAATCAGAGTCAAGCAGCTTAGCTCATTGAATATTAATAAGAACTGGTCCAAATCAAGCTGAATCTTCTTGCAGGCTTTCTATACCACGCTAGAATGGCTTGAAACAAGGTAACCAAGGCATTTTTCCACAAAAAATGTTACAGAGTCCCCGGTAGAACTACAGACATTACCACAAAGTAATGAAATACGGGTGGCAGGACACCTTTAATTTAACTGAAACCAGATTCATTCAACTTTAATTTTGCTCCAGTGTAATCAAGTCTTTTGGCTTTTTTTGGCTTTCTGCAGGGCTCCAGAGGTGTGGGGAAAGTGCACAGTTTTGGCAAGAGGGATCATGCTATTAAAAGAAACCTCAACATCCCAGTGGTGGTGAGAGGCTGGCTCTATAAACAGGTGAGCTGGAGTTCCTCAGCTCTTATTTGTAGTCTTCATGTCATGTTTTCCACTGTCCTATAAAAAATAAAGGCCTAAAAATGCCCCAAAAATAATCTTTAAAAAAAGAAAAAAGAAAGACCCCACCTGTCACGTATAGGAGCACATTTTACAGGGTTTTGTGTAGAATCTGATGTTCTGTGAACTGTACCATATGCAAAACAAATCCTCACACACAACTTTACAAAACCCTTCTAATCTGGATTTAAGTGTTTTATGATCATCATCTTAAACAGCATAACCAACAAAGACAATTCCCGGACTAAACCCAGAGTTAGAGACTAGCAGTACTTAGTCAAATGTAGAGGCAGCATCTTTGTGCCAAATGCTGCAACAAAAAACTGAACTTAAATTAAATTATTGTTCTAATAATATGCAATGCTGTATTTCTGAATTACACTTTGTAATTAAAAAGTTACTGCAAGGAGGATTTCTTAATACACTGTGTGTTGCGTTTCCCCTTTCACCTCCAGGACAGCTCTGGAATGCGGCTGTGGAAAAGGAAGTGGTTTGTTTTGTCAGACTACTGCTTGTTTTACTACAAAGGTGAGTCTATGAAAAGTGCACTTGGCCATGGTTTAACTGACAAAACTGTAAATGGTCATACAAATATACAGTCCTTCAGCAAGCTCCTATGAGGGAAATTAATTTCTTGAATAATTCTTGCTATCTCTTACTCTCCCCAGCTTTCTTTTCCTCCAACATGTCCTTCCTTATTAACTTGAGTGTTTTATTATGGGATGTAATCTGGGCTTGTTTTGCCTTTCTTCCTGTCTTCCATTAATCATACTGAATAATAGATAAGCCACATGCCACCTTGTGCCACATGGCCTCGACCAGACAAGAGTCCCATGAATAATGCCTTGCTAATTTTCCTGCTGTTCATTAAATCTGCAGTCAGTCCTACTCTGTGTTGTTTGTTCCTTCTTTACAGACAGCAGAGAGGAGACAGTACTCGGGAGCATCCCTCTGCCCAGTTATGTCATTGCACCAGTTGAGCCTGATGATCACATAAACCGCAAATACGCTTTCAAGGTAACACAGAAGTGGCACTGAATGAGATTTATGTAAGAAATTATAAAGCCAGAAAAACGTGTTTACTACATACAGTTTTCATTGCTACATCACTATTTGGAAGCAATCCTCACTTTCTCGTTTCCCTGGTGTTGTCTCTGTAACACAGGAAGAATGGTGACTTTTTATCATTTTACTCTAATACTATACGAGGACTTTTTATCACTTTGTTTGACATACTTACTATGACTTTTTATCACTCTATTCTAATACTATACTATGACTTTTTTTATAACTTTTTTTGACATTCTATGCTATTACTGTTTTCTACTTGAGTTACTTGGTGGCACGCTGGCTCAGTGGTTAGTTCTACTGCCAATAAGCAACCAGCAAATAATAACCCTTTTGAATGACGTTTTTTGGACATACTATACGTTGATTTTGTATTGACTTTTTGACTGCAATACTATGACTTTTTTCAGCATATTATACTATGACTTTTTTTGACACGCTATACTATGACCTTTTTTGACATACTATAATATGACTATTTTTTCACTTTTTTCGACATACTATGCTGTGACTTTTTTGACATACTATTCTGTGACTTTTATCATTTTTTTAATTATTTTTTTGACATTCTATGCTATTACTGTTAAATGACTTATTTCTATATACTATATTATGACTTTTGTATCATTTTTTTCAACATACTATACTATGACTATTTATCAATATGCTAAACTATGACCTTTTTATCATTTTTTACATACTATACTATGACTTTTTATCTCTTATTTTGACACACTATACTATGACCTTTTGCGACACACTATATTATGACTCTTTTTCATTTTTTTTGACATACTTTACTAAGACTTTTTTCAACATACTCTACTATGACTATTTTTCACATTTTTCGACATACATACTATTACTTTTTTTGACATACTATACTAGGACTTTTTTTTTGACATACTAAACTGTGACTTTTATCACTTTTTTAATCACTTTTTTGACATTCTATGCTATTACTGTTAAATTACTTTTTTCTATATACTATATTATGACTTTTGAAAAAAAAATTCAACATACTATACTATGACTATTTTCCACTTTTTTTTTTACATTATACTATGATTTTTTTATCAATATGCTACACTATGACTTTTTTATCACTTTTTTACATACTATACTATGACTTTTTTCAAAATAATATACTATGACTTTTTATCTCGTTTTTGTATTATTAAATTAAATTCATAAAATCAAATTCATTACATTTAAACCATTCGTACTTTTCCAACTATTCTTACTACTTCACCTTCTTTTTACGCAATATGCCAGCAATCCAGTTTAACTTTAGCAATTTACCTTTACAGCAATCAAAAGTATTTTCTGCAGTTTATGATATGCTATTAGGGCTGAATATTGAACTTCAGTACTTGGGTATCAACCAAAGTATCAAAAGTTATAATACGGTCATAGTTCTAATTACTCATTGTTTGTTCATGTATTTCCTGATTTTAATTGTAACTGTTCTCTTAATAGATAATTTTACGGCTGCTTGTAAGACAGTAAAAAAACATGAAATACGTATTTGTTTGAGAAGTTTGGCTCATTTTGTTAAATTAATGAAAATTGTTTTGTAGAAAAGCAGTTTTTTAAAGTAAGGTAGGAAAAAAGTACTGTTTTGTTATTGGTTCCAAAGCAGTTTTGCATTTCTTATCAAAACATTTTTAACCTGAGTTCCCATTTTTGGGCAAGAAAGATTTTGCATGCAACTCATCTTTTATATATAGTCATGATATCTATGACTTCTTTATAGGAGTTTGATTTTGTTGAGTCTGATGCAACTTCTGACCTTCTGGTCACTGAGCTTGTTTTTACTTCAACACAAAAACAATGTAGGGTATTATTTGACAATGGATGGCTGCAGTACAACCCTGTATGTAGTCAGAAGTACACTTTTCACTGTTTTTGTAGCCCTAGCAGTGTGCTGGAAAGGTTGCAGTGCAGTCTTCAATATGGTGTGCTGCAAGAGCTTTATTCCTTCACTGAGATCTGAACGGCACGTAACTTGTTAGCTATACTGTACCTAATAGATTGCGCCTGTCATTTTTATTTAAAAATGTGTGACAGAACAGTTCCTTGCACGCAGCAAAGCCTGTGAATTCTGCCAGAGGACAGAATATGGATCTATGTATTTTGGTTAAGGCAAGAGTGTTAACATTATCCAGCTCCTCCTTTGTGGAAACACAGAGCTACTTGCAAAGAACAATAGTGGTGAATGTTTGATGCACCACTGCAGCTTCAGGGCGTTCAGTTGCAATCCTTTCAGCTCCTTTGTACTTATGCTTTTGTTCTGTGGATCTGGATTCTGTGTGTATGTGTGCGTGTCTGAGAATGAGTGCATGCCTGTGTGAGAATGAATGTGTATGCATGTGTGGAACGCATCTCCTGCGTTTTAAAGATCATATTACATGCAATAATTGTGCTGCTGGAAATATTAATTATACATTGAGCCTATTCATCGTCTCCTCCCACCACTTGCTGGAGAGTGTGTGTAAGGTGAAATGAGCTTGGGCTCTGCTGTACCACCCTGAATTTAAGAGATCTCTATTCCCTACAGCTCTTTCTGAGCCATCATGCATTAAAGAGAAGGTGATTTCATTTGGTGTATCTGAGGTGCTTCGGAAATATTCAGTTACTGCTAAGTAAGCATGACAGCAGCTCAATAGATGTCTGGTGTTGTTCAACAATGCAGTGTTTCTGATTGTTAGAGCTATTGACAGACTACAGTTTGTGCTGGCCTGAAATAATGAGAGATGGGGACACAAAATATTCTCAAAATCAATTTGATTAGCAGTTGAATGCAGACTGTATAATAACTCAGATTGTTTAAGTCTCCTCTTAAGTACTTCTTTGATGCACTGACGCTGTGATGATGTGTCTGTGATTGTAAAATGTCAAAACAGTTATTATATTGCCACTGTTACTTATTCTTACTTCTGTGATGACTGCCATAAGACCACAGCTGGAGCCATTTCTGTTCTTTATTATTGAGTCAACAACTTCCTGTTTTCTGTTGTTCTCTTATTTTGCTCATCTCACTGTGTTTCTCTCATTCCCTGTTGGTCAATTGCCTCCTATTGTGACCCGATGTATGCGCGAGCGGAGTGAGTACTGTTCTCTATGGGTGGTCGTCCCCAATCCCATTGGCTTCCTGTCTTGAATGAATAGGTATTGATTTCACTTAAGCCTCATCAGTGGACCTCCTCAGCTCATTTATTTCATATTATACTCGCAGCGGACAATGACAAGGCTACAGTACTTACAGTGTTCACTCAAAATTAGTGAACACAAGTCAAAGAGTGTGTGTGTGTGTGTGTGAAAGAGAGAGAGAGAGAGAGAGAAAGAGAGAGCAAGAGAGAGAAAGAGAGAGAGAGACAGAGCACTTTAACCAAAAACATGTGGAAAGGTCATATACTGTATGTCGTAAGTTAGCCAGTTGCTAATTTTGGAATGGGTAGAACAAAACACTCACAATTCCAAGGTTACAAATTTGATCAATCTCATGCTGTAAATGTACAGTATATGCTCAGTGACTCTGGTATTTGTCTTGTCTAGCTGCATATCATTTATCACATTCTCATCGTCATTGGAGTGGTGGGACAACAGGGTCTTGCATGTTTTCCCACATTCCTCTCTGATTTCATTGCATTTTTTTGGATGTTTGTTGACATCAGCAATTTGCTGTCCTGCTGTACATAAATTAATTTTATATTGTTTTACAATATAAAATACAATACTACAATATGTACAGTGTTGTATGTATGATTACTTTGGAGTGTTTGGCTTCTCACAAATTGCCTACAGGTTTTTTAGTAGAATGATTGCATTCACTTTTCAGTCTTTAGAATTAAAAAATCATGGGGATGATAAAAGTATTTTCTTTTGACTCATAAGAACCTGCTGTATACATATCATTCACTAAGAAGTTGAAAATCCACGCTGATTGTGTGTAGTTGTGACAACAATTGTGACATGTTGTGAACATGTTTATTGATTGATAATAAATATAAGATATTTCTTTAAAATATAAAATAAGTGGCCAGAGCTCCCTTTGCAATGAAGTCAAATTTGCACTAATTATACAATGCTTCTACAGTATTTTAATGTAGGTGGAGTTATGTTAGTAAGGTTATGTGTGATAAATCAGGATTGTATCTTCAAAATTACTGCAGAACCCTTTTTCTGTCACAATGGCTATCTGTAGTGTTTGTTTAACATGTTATAGTATTGGACTTGGTGAAGATCAAGTTCTTTCCATGATGTATGTAATGCAGTTTAGTCTTGTGTTGTTGATGCTCTTGTCAGCTATTCCTAATTTTTGTTGTTGTGGTGAAGTTAAAATTAATGTAAAACAACTTGCAATAGAAATCACAAAAGGTAAGCTAATATTTACGATTTCATATGTAACCTGACTAAAGTGGTGACAGATGGCCATGCTGTAATTGCCTTTTTGTTGCCACTGTACTGTACAATTGTTCGCTGCAGTTGCTGTCTGATTTCTGTATGCTAAAGATATTGTATATTTTTTGCTGAAGCTTTTTAAAAAGCAGTTTAAATATATAACCTGTTTCTTTCCTTCCAGAAACAGCCCAATGTCCATGCTATTTCTGCTATAGCACTTTGCTTGCTCCCTATTCTGTTTTTCAGAAAATGTTGCTGTAAACTTTGTCCTCACTGAGATTACAGCTGTCAAGGAAGCAAGGTTTTTTTTTTACTCATCAGCCTCACGGGCAGCTTTTTACTGTCATCAGGAAGAAGTTCTCATATCTATCCTTGCTCTCTCTCTGTTCCATCTTTCTCTCTTTGATAGGCGAGCCATACAGGAATGCGCTCCTACATTTACAATAAGAACTCTGTGATTGGCTCACAGGCAGAACACTGCGGGATGCGGACATATTTCTTCAGTGCGGACACACAGGAGGACATGAATGGTTGGATCCGGGCCATGAACCAGGCTGCGCTGATGCAGCATAGTCACACTGTAAAGAGGTTGGTCTCGCTCTACAGAGCACAGGCTTCATTTCTCTCATTTTCTGGGCTGCTACATTTACCAACATATTGTCTTTGAACATCAGTATCTGTGAAGTGGATATGTCTTAAGATTATATCATAAAGGGAACATGGCTGTCACAGTAGTGTGTGTGTGTGTGTGTGTGTGTGTGTGTGTGTGTGTGTGTGTGAGTGTGTATGTGTGTGTATGTGTGTGTATGTGTGTGTGTGTGTGTGTGTGTGTGTGTGTGTGTGTGTGTGTGTACATACTGCATACTGCATGTGGGTCTGGTATAGATAAGGCTTATTGCAGCCAAGAATATGTTTGTCCAACATAATATACAAAGCAGATTTGTGTGAATAGTTTAATTTTGTTGTAAAAATATTCACAATCAATGGCATAAATAGGCTGCTATATAGTCTCAATATGCGATAAATGCATTACAAACTGCATATAGACCTCTTAGATCAACTGTATGCTCTCTGTGGTTTGAATGGTCTGTGCAGTATTGCCACCTAGAGGCCAATGTAAGTCAGTACTCCTGAAATCTTTATTTTGTAAAGCACTTGATTTTAAGTCTTAGTTGGTCCCTTGAAATTTATTATATCAAATGCTCTGCACTAATGAAGCAATAATAAAGGCTAACAAAAATTTTTCCACTGAGTTCTGTGTGAGGTGATCACTTCACTGCAGCTCAATCAGCTTAAATACACCTTTTATTGCTATTCCTACAATATCTTCATATTTGACCTGAGGAATAATTTCTGCAGAAATAATTTACCCTTAAGTTTTAGCAGTTTGTAAAATTAGACATTGGAAATCATGTCTTATTCCCTTACTGTAAGTGGGAAAAGGATTACTGAAACGTAAATGTAACAAGGATAAAACTGTAATGGATAAACCTATCCGTGAACCGATTTATTTTAATTGCCCACTACACAACGTTATCAATCATCATCAGTGTTTCCATCCATTGTTTTGATTGAGAGACCCCTAGCGGCGGAAAATTACATATTGTATGTTTAAATGTGAAACCTAATTTATTAGTCTTAATATTTGAATACATTAAAGAGTGTCACACAGCCTCCAAGCTATTTCATCTAGACAAAGTAACTGTTATTTATAATACCTGGGGATACTCTTCTTTCCTCTCAATTGAAAAATATAAAAATATGCTATGGTCTCTGATCGTTTCTGAGAGAAACTCAGTGATGAATCTAACCATATGTTAAGTGTCTCTGCAAATTGAAATTACCTTTAGGGTTACATAAGGTAAATTTGAGTATTCACTATTTTATCCACTGCTTAATCATGTGTAATCCCTTGTTTCAAGAACAATGCTGTACTTCATCATAATATATTGTTATGAGGGGGAATTAGATTATGGTTAAATAACTAAACTCATCTAGCCATATGTAGTAGTTGTAAGATTAAGTACTAATCAATTGTTTACATCCAGAACTAACTTGCATTGACATATTTAAGACGTCATCAACTTTTTTACAGAGAAGTGGAGAATCCTAAGAAGGCTGTGCAGCAGGCTGTCCCACAGACCAACCATGTCCACATCAACCAGAACTCATCTCAGTCAGAAAGCCTTCGCAGGACAGACAGAGTGGAACCTCCGGAAAATTGTATTCACCTGGCTCATGGAGACGAGACAAGGTATGAATTAGAGATCCAGGGGAGGCCCGGCCCGCCAGCCAAGGAGGAAAGAGTAGAGCAACTCTCTCCAGACTCAGTCGATGGTGCCACCCACAAAAACGGACAGCAAACTGTAATCCAAGTGGCTCTGCCACCAGAACAGAATGGAAATCTTGTCTATCAGAGGGGCTTTGTTTCACGACCAGACACTGAGAAACATGTGCAAAGAAAGAATACGCTGGCTCAGGTGGAGCAGTGGGTCAAAGTTCAAAAAGGGGACCCACCAAAGAGGTCAGTTTGAATCTATAACTGCAGCATGAATGATGATTAAAAAAAAAGAAACGTTGAATAAATGTTTCCCTCTAGTGGCTAATATGAGGGGACTTGTATATCGGAATGGCTCAAATTGCTCTACTTTATGTAGAGAAAGCATTCCATTTGGGACAGGTAGGATGCAATTGTTTATATAAAGGTAAAAGACATCCATGTGTTTTCTTTCTCAGTGGTCCCTCTGCTGAGTACAACCTCCATCGGTGGACTCCTCCATTAAAGCCCAAAGCCAGCACAGCGGATGCCACCTATCAGTCGTTGCCAAAGTCTCCCCGTCTCCCATCTGGCAGCAACTCTCCTCCAGCAACATGCAACCTGCCCAGTGACTACAAGTATGCCCATGACCGTCTCAGCCACTTCCGCATGTCCACCGACGAGCGCATGGCCACCAAGGAGGGAATGGTGTGGCAGCTGTACGAGTGGCAGCAGCGGCAGCAGTTCCGTCATGGCAGCCCCACCGCTCCTGTCTACACTGGCCCTAACTTCACAGACTCTTCATCTTTTAGAGTTACTGTGGAGATGCCACGTTCCATCTCTGTCCCTCCGTCTCCGTGTGAAGTCCCACCATCAGTCCCCTCCTCCTTCAAACCCCTGTCACCTCGCAGGCCCCATACTCCTTCAGACAGACGCACAGTCAGGCCCCTGGATGAAGTGACACCAGGGGACAGCACAAGGCCCAGCTCGCCTGGCAATATTTGTGCCCATCTTTCTCAGGTAGGACACCTACGTACTTAGGGAGCAGAGGCATCTCTGTCACCTTTAGTGTTTAGGAAAATTATGAAGAATTGCCACTCAGAAATCTTCTCCAGACAATTTAGATAACAATTTACTTTAACGTTGTAATTTATAAATTTACTTTTTTCTCAATCAAACTTTGCAATGGAGAGTATTAAATTCATTTAATTCAATTAGTTTGTCTTAATCCCTCTAATATTAAGCTTTAGATGTTACCTAAGTTCTGTTTTTTACTAAAGCCTAGGTTAGCAAACATGTACTCTGGATCAGCGGTAGTAAATTTCCAGGAGAATTGCCTTACAGCAATGTCCCTCACCTTCCGCTCTCGGTGTGTTGCCGTTCTCAATCTCTGTTTGCTTTGTGAAACAACAACAATCTTCGAGCTGGCAAACTACAAGCTGAAAATGGCAAGTTTTAAAGAATATTTTGATCGTGCAGCAAGGCAGCTCTGCTTGTTTTTTTCGGGGAATGATTGTATTCTTTAACTGGCACGTTTTGGGACCGTTTGGTGGGGGCTACTATTGACAAAGTACACACAGCAGCAGTACACTGGTAAGAGCAAACTATGTTTGACCATGTATCCAGCTAATTTGAATAGCTCAAATTACTGTATTGTGTTAACCACAGTTAACTTAATTTAATATGGTATGTGCCATTTTCTTTTGTGGGGTGCAAATGTTCCACCAAAAGAAGTTTCTTCCCGAGACCACTTTGCAGAGCCACCCCTCCTGTGTCCGGAGCTTAGCGCCACCCAAGACAATTGTTATTGGCTGAAGAAAAGGTTAAAGGGTTAATGCTGGTCTTATTTGATATTATTTTATCAATATCAACAAATTGTCAATATAGCTGCATGCTAATATAGCTCATGCATCCATGCCATAGAAAACAGACCAAAAAGCATTGTCATTCCAAAAATATTAAAACACCTACAGTAGAACAGTGATTCCATTGCACTGCCTGACATATTAATTCATTATGATGAACATGGTCATGGTAGTTTATTTCTTTTAGCAATGGAAACACATGAACATGTCATGGTTGTGTTAAGGGTAGGTTGGACCCGAACACAGAAACAACACAAGCACAAAGACAAAAAGGTAAAGAAGAGGTTTTAATCCAACATAAAACACAAAGACGAGAAGCAGGTGGTGGTGGTGGATGATGGTCACACGGAGCGGGTCTGAGGAAACGGCAAACACTGACGACGGACACTAAGATAGGAACAAACGAAGTTAGTCAGAAGCAAGGTTTAGAGATTAACGTGTACTAATGACCGGCCTAGTTACCACGTAGGGGGTAGTACAAACTGGTGCCGAAGAGGTGGTCGGCCCGGGTATATATACTGTGGAGCTGGACTGACGAGGATGGTTAGCAGCTGGAGCTGGATTGATGAGGATGGTTAGCAGCTGTGGAGCTGGATTGATGAGGATGAGTTGCAGCTGTGTGGAAGGCGGATGGCAGAGTCTGGACATGCCTCCGGACCAGGTTCCTCAATGGAGTCCTCTAGTGGACGACAGTAATACAGACAGACACACAGGGAAAAAAGGAAGACAGACATAGACAGCAGCGGGCCCATGACAGGTTGCTCAGTAACATTTGTCTGAATACTGCTCTCCAAATCCAAAATGAACAGTCAGCTAAGTTTTTATTTAAACTACATGGACTGGACATTGGCCAAGTAAGTGGTGGTGGACAATATTTACCTGGGAAGTTTTAAGTTTTTAAGAAAATCCTCAATTACTCTGTAGTTTAAAATTCTCCAATGCAAGGATTTGCTGCATTTTAATTTGTTTTATATCTCTATAAACTAAATATCTTTGAGTTCTGGATTGTTGGTCCAATAAAACAAGCAATGTGAATATGTCACCTTTGGCTCAGGTTGGTTGTCATTTGCATTTTAACTAATTTCTGACATTCTCTACACAATAAATAATAATTGATTAATTGATAATAAAGATAATTGTTAGTTGCAACCATAGCTATCACATCTCTTCAGTGTGTCTTGGAGGCCCTCGAACTGGCAAAGAGGAGTGGTGATCCGCTAGGGGCACTAGAAGGTTTGTTCCCAATGTGCTATCACACTGCTGTCACACTCGGTTGGAGGGATTTACTTTAAATGTTTCGGTTAACAATTAAACACTTGGAAATATCATTTTTACTGGAGTCCCACCGCCATAGACTGACAACTAGTCCAGGGTGTACCCTGCACAGGATAAAGGGGTATACATGTATATAATGGATAGATGGAAGTCCTACCCTTGATGTATTTATGTGCTGATACTCAGTCATTGGTCCCTCAACGTTGTAATACTGGTACACAGTAACGTCAGTAGTCTGTCATTGGCATGGGACTGAAGCAAAATTTGATGATTCACATGTAGTGATCCAAATGACAAAAGTCTCATTCTCACGGTAGCTTTGGATAGTGGATTTGAGGTATCTGTTGATGTCGACTTGAAGGATGTTGTGAGCTCACAAGGACACCATGGGAAGATTAACACGAGGAGCCTGAGAAGGCTCCAACCTCTTTGATGCTAATGTGAATCGTTTGCAGATTCACACAGTCCACACCCAGGCCCTCTCCACAGGTGGTGTGAGCGTGTGTGAGGAAAAGCTTGCTACTCTGCCATTCCCCAAACTGTCGTAACGCTCAGACAGCACCACCACCGCCGCAGGAGACAGAGCGAGGGGCCGTCCTGTCATCCACACCCTGTGCTGTCTTCCCACCACACCCTCCACATGTGAAAAGATCTTCCGCCAAACCATCACCACATTTGCCAACACACACAAGCCTCACAACCAACCCGTTGGCCTTACACAAGTAAACAAAGTGTCACAGATGCTCTGTTTCCTCCATCATTCACATGAGTGTCAAGACACTAATTATAACCATAAAATATGGTGATGCACAATTATGAAAAACCCTTCTGAAGAAGATACATTTTCAACAAAGGGAGCCACAGTGACTATGCAAGACGATCCAAGGGAGCAATGTTTATTGAAACTAAATTTAGTCTGCAATGAACTTAGTTTTGGTGCATCCAGCCTCTTTGAGGTCTGATAATGCTCTATGGCTGGAGTGCGCTTAAGTAATAGCAATCTGTATACCTCTGTGGAATAACACTAAGAAGTATGTTTTATTAGCAGCTAATCTAATTTGCCCAGGGCTCCTCAGCACCCTATAAACATCTCTACTGTATCTCAAACATCAGCAGCGGTCTCTTTCTTCTGATCTCGCATTTAAATAAAAAACCTATTATACAGCAAAAAATAGTGGCATGGGAATCTCAGTGGGAATGGCTTACAGTGCTTCTCTTGCTGGTAGCAAACAAATGTTATTTTAAGAAAGCAGGTTTAGTATAATTTATGTGTAGTTAATTAAATCTCTTGTTGTTTGTGTGCTTTTAAGGTTCTGTAGTGGGCCTGGTTTTCGCTAATTCTGTGTATTAAGCAAAAATGTCAAATTTCCCAAGCCCTGTAGCATCTAAAACTCAGGGTACACCTTGTTTCGAATAAGAGCTGAAGTGATGAAAGGGAGAAAGGGCTAGATGAAAAAATAAATCTGCTGTGAAGTCAAATTTGTTTGCAGACTTGGAGGCAATGAATTAACTTGGATTCAGTGTGATAGAGTGGTCTAACTCTTACTTTCAGCACAAGATTATTTAGTGAATTAGACATTCTTTTTGATTTGACTCTATAGGATCTGTAATAACAAGTTGATGAATTGTGTTTCTCTGCAGACTTCCCAAATAGAGAGAAGGTCCATGCCTGCCATGGGCTACATCACACACACTGTCAGTGCACCCAGCTTGCATGGCAAAACGGTAGGATTCTATTTATCACAGTAACAACATAATCAGAATCAGAATCAGAATCAGAAATACTTTATTGATCCCCGAAGGGAAACTCTGTGTTGTAGTTGCACAATATTATAAATAGAGTAGAAATACAAGAAATAAAGAAATATAAGGAATTGGATACGTACGGTATTTACATAAAGGAATGTTATTATACATTATTTACATAATTCACATAATTAAGGATTTGGTTTACATAATTCACATAATTAAGGATTTGGAAAGTAAAGTAAAGTAAAATAAAGTAACTTGGTTTCATTATTTAATATATCTGTCATACAGTATCAACATAGCTTTCCAGTCTAGTAGTCCTTAACAGCCAAACCAGGTACAAACTGAAATAATTCACCCCAAAATTAGAGTTCTAAGGCTTATCCCAGTGACAGGATCAAGATGTAGAATCTGGAGCTGATTGATTTTGTCAACCTCTATAAAGCTGGTTTAAATATTACGATGCCATACGATATTTGTTTTAGTGTTATCAGTTCTGATGGCCCTTATCTTCAGACAACCCCGATAGCACAATACATCATCCTCCAAGTCTCAGCTATTGTAGCTCAGCCACTGTACTGCCTGGATGGTTCTTAAGTATATTCTCTCGTCCCTCTGCACTTTCACTGGCCTCCGGCCCCTAAAACCGGGCTCGGCTGCAGCCAGAGGAGCTGACTCTGCTCCTCATTCAGCTTCGAAGGCACCAGGCCAAGATGGCTGGTTTGCATAGCCCGAGTGATGCGTTCGCTCACCTGCAGCACCACCAGCACAACGGCCTTCTGGGCCCCAGCATGCAGGTCAGGGGCCCTTGTACTTCCCTAACCTTCTCCACAGCACACTGCAACCCCTACCAGTGCGTTGTGGTCCCACTCTCCCCAGCCAATCCCATACATTACTTCCCTGTCATTCATAAGACTGTTGATGTTGCTTGGTTGTCTTGTTTATTCAACCATTTTGGCATGGGCTGTATTCGACTTCAGACTGTCCAGATTAGTCTTCATGGTTGTTGTCACTCATCCGCCTGAATCAAAACCTGAAAAAGCTTTCAGAGGCTTGTTTTATTGTATTTAAAAAAAGTAATATACCATTTTTTAAGCATATTGCTTGTCAACTGTGCCTGCATTTTATACTCTCCTTTTTTGATAAATGTATAAGCTTGCACCGCCACAAGAAGACATTTTTCTCTTGTGTGCTCTGATCAATCTTTGTCCCTTAGTGTTCTCATTCTGAAGCAGCCATCAGGCCACAGTCTCCTCTATGAGCTTGTTAACAAATTGCATTGCTGTGAGACTAGCAGACCACAGTGAAGCTGCAACGGTGCTCAGTAATGACAACCCCACCCAGTTTCTAACATTCAACCATTCTCTGGTCATCCTCCATGCTTATGAAGAAATGTAAATACTCGGTTTGACCACAAGACCTGTGTTGTGCAGTTATGTATGAGGTCAAACATGAGGCATTAAACCAGTTAAAAAATTAAAACATAACCTAATTACAGTTTGGATTTACTAACCACAGATAAAAAATACAGAGGTAGAAAAGTAAACTATAATTGGGACCAAGTTAATTAAAGTTGTGTTAGCAAAGCCTGAACAGCAAATGAAGGCCTTAGGAGTCATCTGGTCACCCATTCCCCTTTGCAGCTTCCTTTCAAATGATTTATCTCTCCACTGCTCATTCAAAGGCTGATGATACTTACATACAACTGAAGAAGGACCTGGAGTATCTAGATCTGAAGGTGGGCCCCAACCAAGTAAATGGCACTTTATCCTTTTCATTCTCTTCTCCATCTCCCTTCTCTGGACGGCAATCTTCTGCTGCTGCCTCCCAGTTCCTGTCTTTCCTCTGTTCTGCGCTTTTGCTTTCTACTGTCTCCTTATGTCTTTTAACTGTCTTCTTATTATGTAAATGATCCATTTGAGAAGAAATTTTGTTTTTTTATTAATATTCTGGTATATCCAACAAATAGTCCAATGTAACTGAAGTTCCGTTCCTCACATTGCTTTCCATTAGTACAGTAGGCTACTTTCAGATGCAGTGGTGTGATGCAGTTATGTCATCCTAACACATGTTGATGTTAAGCTCGCCCTGATGGGAATTTAAGTTTTTATAAGCACATGGCTGAATTTCTAAAATATTTTAGTCATGTGAACTCCAATTCCTGTGTGAGTGTTACAAACAAACTGCAAAGGCCTATTACTGCTGTATTTGAGCAAGCTTTAGCCTCAGTTAGCTAGCTATTGCCATATATGTTACCTTAACACACGTGCAGAGCATTTGAATTGATTTGTATGTTTTTAATACCATAATGCATTCATTAGAAATCTGGGTTGTGTTTTGGAATGGAGGGAGGGCATCTAACGATGTACAGTACATCCTGTAACTCCTCTCCATTTCCTGTTTTAAAACAGATCCAAAGTATTGACCCGATGATCGTTTCAGTACACAATGTGTTTGAAAACTCCACTCCACAGAGTTTTGGGTACTGTTGGAATGTAAGGACAGTGTGCATACAAAGTGAAACAGACCATTAAACTGCTTTTCAAAAGGAATGTGATGCATCCCTTGAAAATGATGCCAGATTTTGTACATGAATACCTTGATCTAATTATTCACTGTGTGATACTCTAACACTGCTATGGGATTTAAGATAATGGGGAGGAAGTTGGAATGGCAAAGGGCTTCCTTGCATGCTCTTAAGCATTTGTGAATGTATTGAATGTCTGTTTTATATCTTCCGTTTGCCTTTGTTGTGCTTGTTAAAGTATAAGAGATGACCCAATGGTGCTCTTTAAAAAATATACTGGCAGTATGACAACTTACATTTTAGGGCCTCTAGTTTCATCATTGTAGCGGCTGAAAACGGACGATAACGTGCTGCGGTGTGTGTTCATTGTGGTCTTGTAAGAGTACTACAAAAACTTAGTATTGCACTCACACAATTCTAAGTTGGAGAACTTGAGGGAAAAAGTGCAAAAAATCTTTCTTTTACAAACTTGTAGTTTACAAGACAAAGCTATGTGATCACTATTTTTTTCCAGACTTGACAAAATTCCCTTTTGAACCACAGAATACATTATAACTGTTCTCACAGGCTGTGTAGTACTCCACATGACTAGTAATTGACTTTGACATGTAAAACAGGTGGAATGCCCCTTTAACTGAATCTCCTATCCGCAGTGATCCTTAACGCTGTCCTGGGTGGGGGATCCTGATGTGGGTGTGTTATGAATATTCCACCCACATTTTTAGCTTCATGCATTACTAACTGTGACAGATAATGGGGCAGACAAATCTCTGCCCCGTTATCTGGAGAACCTCATGATAGGTTGCACAGATTGACAGTCCTTGTATTATTATACTGAGAGCAAAAGAGAGAAAAATTATAAGGTCACTTCTAACAAAAATTGAACTGATTACAGAAAAATGTAAGACCCTGTAACAGTATTTCATAATAGTGATGTTATAAATAACATAAAATATAAGAATAAAAGCAGAAGAATTAAAGAAGAAAGTATATTAAGCAAACTGTAAAGAAAGTAAACCCAACCAGATACGGATTACTGTAAGTCTATTTTGGGATGTAATAGAAAGTAAGAAAACAAATGCTCCAATTATTTATTGTATTTATAATTCAGCACTATTTAGTTGGTACTTTTTATGCACATGGAAATGAAATTGGTTAACTAAGAAGAAACTAAATACTGTTTTAGTAGCAAGTAGTCATGCTAGTGGCATGGCTCAAAGCAAAGCAATGTCTGTCTTTCGGTAAGTCCACCCCTTTGGTCCAGACTGAAATATCTCACCAACTACAAGGTGGACTGCCATTCAATTTGGTGCATACATTCATGCCACCTTCAGAATAAAATGTAATCACTTTGGTGAGTCTACATCTAGTGCCAGCAGGTCAAATTTTTAATTTGTCCAATACTTATCATCAAATACATGCCAAACTAAAATTGTGAACATGGTAAATATTATACCAGCTAAACATCAACATGTTTTAATTATCATTGTGAGCATTTAACTCAAAGCCCCACTTTTTCTAAGTACAGCTTCACAGATGCGCTAGCATCTCTGTAGACTCATGTAAAGATGATGGTGTTTCTCTCAAAGTAAATTGATCTCATTAACTGATATTTTGCACATTTTTAACAAAGTTTTGTTAAACTGTAATTAGGTTCATGATAATCATAATGCCATGGTTGGTGGAACACACACACAGCTCTTTATTTTTCATTATAACCACTTTTCCATCTCTTATCACTTGTCACTGCTCTTTCTGCCAGCAAATACGTACTGTCTTACCACACCACTGTGAAACTAGAGGCCCTTTAGTTTAACATTTACCCATGTGACAGATTGTAGCTCTTTGAAGTAAAAATTTTAAAATTAAAGTTTAGTTTAACCTTAAATCTTTCCAATGTAAACCAATATGGATCATAGAGTATGCCTGGTTCTTTAACTTACTATAATTAATAAGGAGCCAGAAAAGAGCAGCTTTGGGGTTGTTAGAGTTCCTCCGAAAACAAAGATGCAAAAACCTTCTGCATTAATGTTGTTGCACTTATGCACAAAGTTTTGTTACACCAGCTCATGCTTTTTTTTTATTTTCCTCCCCATCATTTTATCTAGACCCATCCAGCTTGATTTGTGTAGCGGTCTTGCGTTATTTTGAAAATCCGCACAGCTGTTTGTATCTGTTTTACTGGAAGTATTTAAGTCTAAAAGGTTTTCAAAATATGTCATTTGATTACTAATATTAAACATTTTACTTTATTTGTGGCTTTTGGGAATTTCAGGTTACTGGACGGGAGAGTTTAAAGACAGAAAGACCATCAAGGCCTGTGAAAATAGCAGAAAGTGATGCTGATGTAAGTGTATCATTATGTTCTCAGGATTTAAAGAAACAGTCCGATAAGCACCCTATTTATCTTTCTCTTCCTTTTCTTTAAGATCTCCATTTACGACTGCTTACAATCCACTACAGAGCAGCAGTTGACTTTAGTCTGACTTTACTGTGTTGTTAGTGTGGTTTGTGTGTGTGTGTTCTTAAGTTGTGGTAAACAGAGGCTGTAGAGGAAAGAGAACGTATGTACATTGCAACACTGTGGGGACACCCATCTACACTGCACAGGGAGGGCCTGAGAGTATCGACCACAGCTTTCATTTTCCTCCCTGCAATTTAAAGGGAAAAATACATGTAATGGGAGTTTTAGATGTTGAGCTGTTAAATTTTTCAGTTTGATTTGCCTGACCCTACTTTTCTCATTCTTTGTTTTCTGCTGAATAGAGGTAAATAAGATGGATGTCCTGGCTTTTCATCATTAGCATTGTTCCACTTTAACAATTTATAAGAAATTGCCAGTAAATTGTCTGAACAATGAATATTTCATGCAATTAAAAACAACAATATACGGCAGCAAAATAAAAACAGTTTAATTATTAATTGAACAGAATGATAAATAGATCTGAGAAAAAAATTACTGTGTGAGAAAGACTGTGAAGTAGGCAGTCTTATGTTGTTTTCATAAACACATAACCCATTTCTGGGAAAACAAATCTGTCACTCTCAATAAACACGGTTTTCTCCAAAAGTGGATTTGAAAATATGGATTTTTGATTATGATTACTCATAATGGGTATCACCAGATTTCTCCCCCAAACTAGACAGTATAGAGCCTTTTGATATTTCTCGCTGGGCTGATGAGAGGAATTCCTCTGGGCTTTTTACATAGATGAGCCTTATTGACATGTTTACAGATAACGAAGACGGCAGCAGAGGATCAATTCATCTTATCTGGCTGCGTTGTTACAATATAGTCGAACAAAGAATAGAATGAAACAGTCAACCTCTGCTGCAAACACATGCGGTATCTCATCAGGCCAGTCACTGTTTTATCTCTCCTGTTTTTCTGTTGCATTATGTCTTTACTATACGTGGTACTATTAGAGGGTTATAAGAAAGAGAGGTAAATTTAGATTTTACTCTTTATTTTCCTGCATTCTTATTGTTTCAATATGTTTTTTTTGTTAAGGTGAAATTAAGTCGACTGTGTGAACAAGACAAGATTCTACAAGAGCTAGAGGCCAGGATACGCACTTTGAAGGAGGACAAGGTTTTTGTTTTATGCATATATAGAGAATTAGCTTTTTTTCTTTTGCATGTGTAAAGTACTTATATGTGTGTTCTGCCTGTTTGGTGCATTAGTGAAGTCCAAAAGTGCTTCTTGTGTTATGATGGTTTGTCTTATGTCCCTATTTAGGACAAGCTGGAGTCTGTGCTGGATGTTTCCCACCAGCAGATGGAGCAGTACAGAGCTCAGCCAGCTCATGCTGAGAAGATTGCCTATCAGCAGAAATTACTACAAGAGGATGTGGTGCACATCAGGGCGGAAATATCTCAAGTCTCCACAGTAAGACATATGCTGCTCTCACAAGTTGACTATGCTTATAATGGAAAATGCCACTTCTTTGACTTATTTGTTCAAATATGCAATGTGGCCCATCCAACAAAGTTCATTTAGGTTTGACAGGTAACATGCTATGAATCAAACTACTTACTGTCTTCACTGGTATATACAAGTACATGCTACCATTTGGAGTATCTGTAAGTAAGTAAGTCTTTTATTGGCTGTAAACAAGATGTTCACTTCTATTTTTAGCTGTTCCCTTTGGTTGGTTTCAGCAACTTGCACAATGTTTCAGGTTGACTGTGACTTTCAACATAAGTGCTCGGGACAAACCTGAGGCCACAAATAAACTCATAAGTACATTTCTCTGTCGCTCTGAAAATTAGTCAAAATGTTTATTGATATTCAAAATATTAGTTAAGGCTTAAGAGTTAAAATGACAAAAAGATGAGTTTGAAAAGAAGCATTGGCTCATGAGGTGAGTACTGTATCTGAAAACTGTGTCTTGTCTTATTATAAAATGGAGTGTGTTCTGTGTTTTTTTTGCAGGAGATGGAGAACGCGTGGAATGAGTACAGCCGGCTGGAGAGAGATGTCGACTGGCTGAAGTCGGCCCTGCAGGGACAGATGAACCGCAGCGATCTCTCTCAGGTCTGTGGCTCAGTGATCTCTGGTAACACACACAAGCAGTCATTCACTCTCATGGATGGGTGTGTGTGAGAATGAGTTACTGACTACTGATTTTATATGCACAGACAAAGCTAAGAATCATGTGTGGTTGAGCTCTGTTCAGAAGAGCAGCTTCAAATTATAAAATATATTTTGACAAAATAGATTACTTTCCCTTGGTACACAAGTAATTTGTCAGTGTGTAAAAGAATATGTGTATATGTCGATTTGTGTTTTTCTCCTTGAGCAGAAAGAGAAGGTCCAGATCAGAAAAGAGCTGTGGAGAATTGAGGATGTTATTGCAGGCCTTAGTACCAGTAAAGCCAACTACAAAGTCACTATCTCCTCTGTTACCAACCCAGGTGAGACTACTGGAGCTTTCATCTGTACACAGCAAAATATATTTGCTGTCTATCTCACCAATACAGCTCTTAATCATATACTCAATACTAATGCCTTGAACATTTCCCATGGGAAAAGAAAGCACTGTCCTTTACAGCGTGTGTTTATTCATGTTACGTCTTCATGTACATCATATTCCCCAGAGAGGAAATTTGTGCCTTCAATGTCGGCATCATCAGTGCCTTCTGTGTCTGGGAGCCCATCTACTATGGAGATGCGATTTTCCCAGCAGCAACAACAGCAGCACAGCCCCCACCTCAGCCCCAGTAGCCACACCCCTACCCTTTCCTCTAGCCCCAGCCATCAGCCCTTACACCACTGGGTGGATGCAACCATTACCAGTGGACATAAATGGGTGAGCAACCACTGCAAAAACACATTTTTTTACAAAAAAACATTTTTGTATGAAAAAAAAAGCTGCACACAATCTTTGTACTATGCAAAGTAGTGTAGCTAAACAACACACACTTTTCATACGCCATCACTAATTGTGTAACCAACTGTGATTGGTCAAAACTATCGCATGATGCCTTACAGAAAACAGTGTTTCCAATTTCAGCACTAGTTTAAGGGTTGCAACTATCGAATATTATAAATATAATTATAAGTCTTCATTATAAGTCCGTCAATTCTTTTTTCCATCAATAAATTAATTGTTCAGTTGAGAAAATGTCAGAAAATTTCTCTCTTTCGTGTTTTCATGTTCTATATAACCAACAGTCCAAAACCCATAGGACTATTCAATTTGAGAGACCAATCTTCAAATTTGAGAAGCTGAAATCAATGAATGTTTAGCATTTGTGGCCAATTAATGATTCAAACGATTAATCAATTAAGAAAATTATAGAATTTTCTGTTAATCAACTGATAAATGATGCTCAATTAACTAATAATGTTATCGCTATCTATATATAGCTCTAGTTTTTATTATTTTAAAGATTACTTTTATTGCCATTTTTGCCTTCATTGGAGCAGATGGTAGACAGACAACAGACAGGAAACAAGGGGAGAGAAAGTGTCCACAAATGTGTATGTAGCATCAGATATTCATTAGTGGTGTTGTGGTCTTATATTAAGACTGACTGATGTCACAGAACAATGTGAGGTAGTTGCTTGTTTGTCATTTTAAGTATTAATTAGTAATTAACAGTTTGCAGTTCTGTGTTCAGGGTGAGGAAGATGTGCCTCCCAGACCTCCTCTACCTCAGCTCTACAGCCCTGATGAGCATCCCCCTGCTGTGCCCCCGTTGCCCCGGGAGACAACTGTCATCAGACACACTTCGGTTCGCGGCCTTAAGCGACAGTCAGATGAACGCAAAAGGGACAGAGAGATTGGCCAGTACACTAATGGAGACAGTAAGGTACATTCAGTATTTATGTGTTTGTGCTGCTTAAACATCTAAATTGAAGTTTCTCATCTGTTTCTAATCTTTGTCTGTGAATCACAGGTAGAACTTAGGCCTTTCCTGAGCGATCCAGAGCTTCTGGGAGCTGGGGACGGCTCCAGCCACATCACTGTAGTAGCATCAGGACATGCCGGTTACCAGACATTACCAAGCAGAGGTATGTGAATGATAGAGCCAGTAGAACAGATTTATCTAGCTGTAGCATATTTATTATGTTAAAAAATGTTGGCCAAAAAAGTGGCTATATTGCTTAGTCAAGAACGTTTTTTTAATGTTTGCTGGCATTTCCTCAGGAGTGGCTGGTTCCTCGCTTAGGCTAAATCAGTCTTCGAGCATCTCCTCATATGTGACCCTCCGAAGAGCAGCCTCCGCTACCGGCGTGAAGGTGAGGCACAGAATGAGGAAAAATATTAAAATCATATGAAATGAATCAAAAGTGGACACCCAAAGCAGTGGATAAGACGACAAAGAGACAGTAGTATACAACTTCAATTCAAGATGATATCACTGAAATTCAGTAATTCATTAACCGAGAGTTAAATGTTTTGATATTTGGAGAGCACATTAATACTTCTCGCTCTCCAAAGTCCTCCATCTAACCTAGCTGGAAGTCTTCCTCAGTGTTAAGTCAGTGAAGGATCATGTTTTCATTCCTCCACAAGAGACTTGAAAGTATACAATGCTCTGAAATTTTTAAAAATTAAAAAACATTTTTTTTTTTTATGTGGTTAATTACAATTTTCTTTATTTGCCAAGTATACATACGAGTAATGTATCCTCTGCATTTAACCCAATCTTGACTAATTAGTAGCAGTCGGCAGCCATAGTCCAGCACCAGGGGACCACCTCTACTTGTGATGCCAGTGTATGCTAGGATGTTACCTAGCATTCAAGCCAACTACAAAGTCACTATCAATGCAAGTCTTTATGGCGGGAGGACACAGGAGCAACCTCAGGAAATAAACATTTGTGGGACAGGAAACTTTTTAAGCAGGTTTTTATTTACGCTGGGCATCTAAATCTCTCTCTATGCTCCCATTACAACCTCAGAAATGTCTCAGTTGTGAAAACTAACATTAGCTTTTACCTTCAGTTTAGATTTTTTATTATTTTTCTTCCACTTCTTTGCCTTCTGTTGTACCTTTTGCTTATGTTATCCTCTCTCTTTCCTCCCACTCCTCTTAGGAGAGACCAAAAAGTGCCTTGGAGCGTCTGTACTCTGGGGACCCGGCGCAGCAGCAGAGGGGGAAGATGAGTGCTGATGAACAGCTGGAGAGGATGAAGAGGCACCAGAAGGCCCTCGTCCGCCAGCGCAAACGCACCCTGAGCCACGGAGACCGCCACACCTCTCCATCCTCGCGCAGTTCGTCCTCATCCTCACGTCCACTTTCAGCAGACTTGGGATCAGTATGTTACTAGAACAGTATCACGTCACACTCTCATGCATGACAACAACCAAACCGAGAGTGGCGATCTACAGTAGTAATACGTGGCTTTACTCAGTGTAGTCTGTCTCACTTCCTGACATTACAAAGTTAATAATAATACATTCAATTAGTGCAGTATAGTAATTGACTGAGTGGCTCTAACTGCTTAATTCATGCATGTTGTTCTCAGACTTTGCTGTAATAGGCCTTTTTCATGGCAGACATTTTGACATGTCACAGCAGGATAGTAATAAAACTAATAACATTAGCATTAACAAACACATAACACATTAAATATCTCAGACACAAGCCTTACATGCCATCCACCCCTCACATTCAATAATTTCTAGGTAATTTTTCTGTCCCATTATATTTTTTTAGACCCTAACATTGTCTTTTTACCATACTACCATTCTCTTTTCTACTCTTTAGCAGTGGTTTGTGTGCGGCTGTGTGAGAGAGAGAAAGAGAGAAAAAAAAGTGCCTACTTATTTTCTACTGACCAAATCACTGACTTACAATGAGCAATGCCTATTTAAGGCTATTCATCTCAACTTAATCATGGCATTGTTCTTGCTTTTTCTTCACTTGAATGAAGATAAATATGTTTTGAGGGTTTATGGGGCCTGCTGTTGTCCCATTTACCATCTTTGTGAGAGGAAGCCTTTTATTTAGACAATACTAATGTGTATGACATCCATTTCATATCAAAACATTGGTCAAAGCGATTTCAGTGTTTACTCAGTTTTATAATCTGCTAATTAATGGTTAGTTATAAGAAGAACCCTTTTTCAAATGTGAATGCTTGCAAATAAATAAACATGTTCTAATGGACTCGTATTGCCATGTTTTTTGTATTTATCAGATTTTTTTATCTGACTACATTCAGTATGGTTGTGTTTGGGGAAACTTTTATCAGTTAACAGTTAAATGATGTTTCCGGTTTGTGTCAGTGACATTTTGCGGTCTCTATCGCTGTTGTAGATAATTTACAGATTAGATTAGCGAGCATAAGCATGCATACTCAATCGATGCATGCTTCTTTTTTTTCCTTTTTCACACCTGTACACACACACACACACACACACACACACACACACACACACACACACACACACACACACACACACACACACACACACTCTTTCTCTCTCTCTCTTTCTCTACACCCTTTAAAATCATGGTAGCATACCTATGACAACTAGTGTGTTGTACAGTACTACATTAAATTAAGTTAAACAAGGCATTTTTTTAAATTTAATTCGTAAGTACTTGATGGCAGCATCCTGTAACTTTTTTCACAGTCTATGTTTTTCCTTTGTGCGTTGTGCAGTGGAAGAGAGAGCAGGAGTTTGACCTGCAGTTGCTCGAGAGGGCTGTTCAAGGGGAGGAGGCACAGGGAGTTAGAAGTGTTCAAGGAGAGGAAAGACCTCCCGAGCACAAAGAGAGACCCCGCTCGCACTCTGACGAATGGCTGACCCTGCGCTCCACGGCCTCAACCCCTCCCACCCATGAGGTCGACCTGGAACCACTAGACTATGACCTGGACCTTAACAAAGAGGTAAGATATCTTTGTCTCAGTGAAGAAATACATCTGAGTTTAATGTCAATACATACATTTGCTAAAACATCATGCTCAATCAAGGTCAAAAAAAGAGCTGCAGTTTGTTTAACCATTGTCCAAAAAGTACAAAAGATTCCTCCTTTTATTCAACAGCATTTAGACAATGAGAGCTGACTAAAAAAATTATTTGGGTGTTTGAATTATTTATTATATTTTCTGAATGCAGAAATTCAAGAAAATACCTTGAATTCATCAAAAGCTTTGAACTCACCACCTCAACTTCATTTGAGCTAGAAAGAAAAGTTAAATGAAAAATAAAACCTTTAGAAAATACAGTATAGTCCACAAGCTTCCATAAGAAGCACAAAGTCAAATATTTCCTCCACAATGTCATCCTGCATGATATACGTATACTGTACATTGACTTTCAGCCTGAAATTTATCGCAGGTTTTATTCACCTCTTTTGTCAAGGTGACTGGTGCTTATTCTGTGAGGCAGACAAATGATGTAGAAGGAAAACAGACAGATATCAAACATTTCTTACTAACTTAACTAAATTACAAATTATGATCTGTCGAATAAAATACTGTCGCAATCCATGCTTACAGCCCTGACCTAGTAGCCTAAATTCTGTCTGGTCCATGATGTTAGATCAGATATTCTTTGCTGTTTTAACCGAGTAAATATCCATTGTAACAGTTTAACTCCTTGTTATGGGCTTGGCTTAGTGAGTTGTATATTGCTCTTACAGTACATCTGTCTGCATATGCTTCATCTGTAGACAGACTATTTTTTGGGATGACCTGGTAGCAAGAATGATGATGAAGCGGCTCAGACCTAAACACACACTATATCTGTTTTGTCTAGCTTTCTAAGCCTCAGAAAGTGTTGATCCCAGAGCGCTATGTGGATTCAGAGCCTGAGGAGCCTCTTAGTCCGCAGGAGGTGGAGGATCGTAAATGTAAGGTGGAGCGTATCAAGAGCATCTTGGCAAAGTCCAGGTAAATAAAATGATAATGAGTGATTTTGCATTTAAGTGTTTCTGATAAATGTCTGAGTCTGGGGTTTCGGAAAGGCCTTGTAGTTAGCCAAACAACCAGCTTAACCAAAATATTACAGTTCAAGCCCTTTTGTTGGCAATCATTCACCCTAGAGATGTGTCCTTAAGCAAGCTAAATTCCCACCACCTTCAAAGGCACTGGGCTGTAGCTCAGGATTCTCTCTGACATCCCTGCAGGTGGCAAGAGAACGCCCTTACAGAAATCTATGCATTTCGACATTATTACCATCATCATCATCATCGTGTTTTGTCAATTTGGTGTTTCATTTTTTTGTGCACGGGACAGTGTGCAAAACCTTGCACCCACAATGACTGTGGACAAGCCAGAGGTTGGGCTAGTGGCACTTGACTCAGCTCTACAGGAGCAGGAGAGGATCATCACCATGTCCTACGCTCTCGCCTCGGAGGCCTCACTCAAGAGTAAACTAGTCACAGGTTGGTCATTTATACAATTTCAAATTATTTTCTCTTTATTTGAGCCTATAGGTTGTTGTAGGTCATACATCTTTGCTTTTAAAGGGTGTAAAAAAAAATCATTTTTCCACAGAAACACTTACAGAAATAATTACTGTATCTGCCAAAAAAAGAAAAAAGCGCACCAGTAAAATTTCTCCCGGCATCAAATTGACATCTTTTAGTTCAACAAGTGATAAAGAGGATTGGCGGAGTAGAGATGAGAAGGTGTTTAAGGTGCAGAGTCAAGCAATAGGGCTGTTCATTTCCTAATAACTGAACATTATTCCTTCTTAGGAGCTCAGATAGTCACTAATTGCAATCCATGTAGAATCTTTCAGGCAGGGGAGGAATAGCTTGATGAGGCCATTTTGTGTGCTGATCAATGACCCAGTCAAACTCTACTCTCCTTCATACCATTGCTGCTGCTTTGAACGTAGCTCTGAACCTGCATAAAAGACACTGCGCTCACTTTTCATCTCTTTCATACTCTACAGCAGACAGGCAAGTTCATTTTCAATGTAGCTGCAGCAGATTGTCAGCCTGTCTGCCTCACTCACACACATATATGCATGCACGCACTCGCACACACACACACACATACACACACACACACACACACACACACACACACTAACACACACATCTGTCACCCACAGTAACACACAAGCTGTCAGCGTGTACGGAAGCTTAATATGCACAGTGAGGCAAAGTCAACAATTATAACATTATTTCCAGCATAAAGAAATGTCAGAGAATATAACTGGTGGCATCTTGTCAGCGGAAACTGAATCAATGACTTTTTCTCCCTTTGGTGTTAAAGTAAGGTATGCAGATGCACTTTCAAATCCCTGAATTAAAAGAAGACTCTTTTTTTATGGTATTATGCATGAGAGACTTCAATAATGCCACCATAAAAGCAGGAATACGCAGCACTGCAAGTGTGTGTTATATATTAAAAAGGTGTTTTTGATTGATGAATTTGTTATTCTAATTTGGTATTTTTTGTAATTACTTGTCAGGCATATTGAAATGAATTAAATTATCTACAAAATATTAATGATCTATCAAATAAACTTCCTTGTGTAGTGCCTCTTTAACTATTCATTGCTTTTTTATATTATAGGCTGATTAAATATTTAAATGATAAAAATAAAAATAAAGCACTTCACACATCACACCACTGTGTACAGATCACAATAAGTCTCAAATGACTAATGGTGCAAAAGATATTAACTAGCAACATTTACCATCCTGCTGACTTTCTTCTTATCAAATACCTCCAATTCAGTCACTGTTTGGTACTCTTAAGGAAAAAACAAGCCCCATTAAATTGTTTAAGTCACTAAATATTTCATCAGCACACACCTAAAACCTGGTAAAAACAAAAGCACTTACGTTTGCATGTTTGTTATGTTTGTTCTGTGTACACTTATGAATTGATTCACATTCCTAAGTAAGAGAGGGGCACTTTTAATGACAGAAAATTAATCTGCAACTATTTTGGTAAAAGTTAATAATTCCATAGCTTTTCACATGAAAGGATTGAATGCTTTTCTGTGATTGATAGTAAACTTACGGTAATATTTTGGGGTTTTACACAAGACATTTAAAAAATCGTAATGATGACAGGCATTTAGGCTATTTTCTGACATTTTATAGACAAAACTATTACTGAAACTTATTGGCAGATTAATCTCCACAGCTTCAAGAATAATGTCACCAATTCAGTATCAGACCAAATGTCTCCCCTTCAGTTCCTGAGTGAAGGCGTTGAATAATAGCCAGAAAAGTGTTTTTGCAGATGTCACATCGAAGTTGACCTTTTGGATATAAACGTCTTTACTTCATCATTTTATCCTATAAGACATTTGTAGGTAATGTCATAGATAACGTTGAGTTAAGGCCAAAAATCTGTTTTGGAAGATCCCAGTGACCTTAACCTTTGAATAGCAAAATCTAGTCCGTTTGTCCTTGAGTCCAAGAGGACGTTTGTTGTGTGGTGGCAACATAGATATTCCTATTGATTATTTCAACTTAAAAACGGACTTTCCAGAAACATACAGTCATGCAGTGATATTAGATCGTATCCATGTTTCCCACCCCCAGTTCCATGTAGAACACAGGACGTGTAAGTGTGGTTGTGTCTCCTTTTAGGAAAAAAAAAAACTTTACGTGGTTCTCAACCAGTTCCAGCCTTCATTGTGGCTTTAAAACTGTCCCAGGACCGGCCATTCGACTAACAAACCAATGTTGTGTTCTCCTTTTATGTTTTCCTTCTGTCTTCTCCTCCGTAGTTCCACCACAGGCTAACATCCCCACCCCTCCTCCTCCACCCCCTCCTCCACCTCCTCTTCCTCCTGTTTCTACAATTTCTACTGTATCTTTGGCGCCTCCTTCTCCTCTAAGCAACGGAATTCACTACACGTTTGTCTAATCCGAGAAATAAAGTAAGGCCTAACTCCATGTTTTACTGTGCTAATGTTCTCAAGGACTCACTAATTCTCTCTAACACAGGGCTCATGTGTGCTTTGCACCTCATTGCATGCTTACTGCTCTCTTGTGATTGTAGGAAACACATTTTGTCTAGGTTAGGAAAGCCCTGCCTCTGCTCCCATTATAATCAAAACAAACATCTGCAGGCAGTCTGCTCATCCCACTGTGATAATTGTGTGTAAATTGTTTTTCTTTTTTTTCTTTTTTGTACCACTGCCAAAATATTTATGGATGGTTGAGAAACGAACATGACTGTTTGTAGTATTGTGTATAATTAACAAAGAGACACCTTTTGATTTAGCACCTTGACAGTTCAGTAGTCAGCACAGCTGCATTCACAGCACCAATTAGCTCCCCATCTGTAGCCTGGCAGCGATCAGCAAAAAACAGCAGATATCATTGTTATTAATGTAACAACAACGAAAGAGGGTTTGTGTCATTTTGCTGCCTTATTAAAAAAACTTCCATCCATCAACCAAAAATGACAAATATGTAGTTTCTGAATTGTTATTGATACATTTTTATGACTATTAGCCCTCCGTGGATAGGTGAGAAATACATTTCTGGATTAAGGTTAGGAAATGTGCAGCACATTGGCACACATACCTAAAATAATCAAGTGTTCATCTAGCTGCATTTGACCTTTGACCTTTTTGTATCATGCAGCGTTCATGTTAGAAGAAAGCAATAATGACTTCTTGTTAGCCTGCCATGACTTATTATGAGTTATTATCTACGAGAAATCTTCATTCCTTGAGAACTTGTGTGACTGCATGCTTTACTGTGTATTGTTGTACTGTGTTTGATTTTTCACAAATCTTTCCACTACTCTCCCCTCCCATCTTCAGTTCGGCTGTTAATATGTGGGCTGTGATGTTACTCTGCCACTAAGCAGTTTTGTGTCCATCTCTAAAGATCAGAATGACACAAAGGCTCTACTAATGGAATTATTTTAAGTGAAATAATTCAGAAATACAGCGCCCATATATCCCCATCTGTGGTTATCAAGTTACTGTATTGTTAACAATTGTAGTGTGTTTTTATAACTGTTCACTTACCAGTCGCTGTGCAACCTTCACAAAAGTGATTAAACAGTAATACACTGTATTTTGCACATTGAAGAAGAGTATTAGGAAGATTTTACACAATGAATGTACAAAATGCACAAAGTACTGTTTACTCATTTTTATATTTATTCAATCTTTGGCTTTCACATCTGTGTGGCATCTGTTTATTGCATGTGATAATATCTAAAAATGATTGTTTTTTACCTTCCATTTTGATAATGTTTAATGTGGTTGGTAGGAGGATTTACTTGACTTACATTCTCTATCTCAAGGAAAGAATATTTGGTTAACATTGCACGTGTTTTCAGTCTAGTGAATGGAAAAGAAGAACCTCTTAAAAGGCAGCGAGAGCCTCCCTTTTTATTCACTCATTTGTGGCTCCAAACATAGTAAAAAGAAAAACTCTGGTATCATTTCATTTTAATATTTTCTGCTGTCATGGTATCTTGTTTTCTTATATTTACTGTTCTTGTACTTTGTTTTTCTCTCTTATCAGCTCAAGCAATTTCTGGACACTTAGGTGCTATTCCACAATGACAACGAACAACTACATTCTGCAAGAAAAGAGGATTTTTGGGACCTTTCCATACAAAAGTACAAGAACTGTACTAAACATTTATCCTGCTCTCTGAGGCTCACGTAGCATTGACTCGTTAAGATATTTCTAGTTGCCTAAAAGCAACAGGAAAATGGAAGATGGGAGCTGCTGTGCTCATTAACTATGGATGTGTCCAACAAATGTTATCATATGTTATCATAATAATATTTTCTACATGTTATTGCACTTTGAATTGTACACTGTATCATGTTTTCAAGATATGACTGAATTGCTTTTACTTGCAGTGTGATATCAACTGGGAACTTGCACAGAATGTTAAGAACAAAAGGTACTTAATGTGTCATGAGGGTAGTATTTTTTTGTCAAAACTCAGATCATATTCTTACACCAAACCACTTGAAATATCATATGTATGTACCTGTAGCACTGCCAGTCTCCTTTTAGCTTGCCAAAATGAATTTTTATTTTTGCTTACATCAGGATGAAAATAACCTCTAACATATTTTCTGTGTGACTGAGGATGGTTGCACAATGGAAATTTATAAAAATGTTAATATTAAAGATATTAACACAATGTATGGTTAATCGCATATGTATTTATTTATTTTATTTCATATTTTGTTTTATTTGAACTAGTTGAATTCCTTGTAGATTCAGGTGACAATATCACATCAGCCAAAATTCTATGCCATTCAAAGGGAAATTCAATCATCTATGACCTTCTGCTTAGACACAGCTTGCATTGCCTTGTAATTGACTTGATTGAAAAATTAGACTAAGAAGGGCAACTTTTCTTTCAATGGTTAACTTTTAACCTAAAATAGAAACTTCACTGATGGGTTTATTGACCGTTTCTTTATTCTAATCATGTAGAAAGGAAAAGTACAAAATGTGCATTCATCATAGCTCCAAGATTCTCTTTGAACCTTCACATTGATTGCCTTGACCTATTAAACTCCATTCTATTATTTGAAAAGGGAACCAAACTATGGCATGCTCAAAGGAGGTGAACTTGCAATACAAAAAAAAGAGAGGCTTCTTGAAATGTTTCTTAAGTTCAAAGCTTTTTCCATCTCAAAAGGGCATTTTTAATTCAGTGTATTTTCAACCAAGAAGGTAGATACTAATAACTCTGGATTTTGAAGTACAGAATTCATATCTTTAAATCATGAACTCTCAATTGCAATTGTGAAAGAAACCTTTGAGAAATACATGTATTGACCTTCTGATTCAAAAAGAAACATGTTTATCAATAGAAAGTGCGACGGTGCTTTCATAACCTAAGTCTGCAGTCTTCAACACAAATATTTATCATGTTACATTTATCATGAATACGCTGATAGGATGTGATCCACACACTTAATAGATGCACCCACACCCTCCTTTGCTTGTCTGATAGTGAGCAGTTGTGCTGCAGCTCCTTCCCAAGTGATATCTTTATCTTTAATTGGAAAGTAATTACTTTCACTTGTCTGCATCATGGTGCACTTTGAAAACACCTGAGAGAGGAGGCTGCACCTCCCTCAGCAGCCACATCCTCTCTGCCTCCATCTCTCCTCCAGGATTGGGGCCCCACTGCGCCTGCTGGCCCTGGTGGCTAGAAGACCCATCACATCCTCTGTTTTGCTTATTTTGCAATAAAATGGGATGTTTTTCCCTCCTTCTGCAAAAATTCACCCAAGACCCTCCACTGAGGATTGTGGCATTTCCATGTATTGACGTTTGGCTGGTGGTTCATATACATTTGTTATTCTATGCTCTGGACTTCAAAGAGAATGAAAGAAGGCCTATTATGCTAATTGGGTCCTGTTCTGTTAAACGCAATCAAGGCCTCCCGCATTAATCCTTAACTAAATACTTACTGGATTCAGAGATGCTTTTTTCACGTGCAGAGAGACTACGAAACACACTGCTCAGTTTCCCAACAGGAATGTTTGTTAGAGAGTTGTTTTTGTTGAAGTAAATAAAAGAGAATAAGTCAGCAACAGTAAATTTAATGTCTCGTTTAAAATCACAAAAGTATGAGTAGCTCATGTCAATGTTAAGAGTGACTCTGTTAAGGTTAAAGCTTTGACTTTGACTTTTTTTGCCAGGTCTATGTTGAAAGGAAGAGCCTATTGAGACCCTGCTGAGGAGTCTGGCCTTGTTCTCAGGTCTACATTGTTCCCTGCACTACACACTACACTTGTAACATATTCACAGTTTTCTCCTGACAGGGGATTGCCAGTGATACATATTTCCATCACATAAATATCATTGTTACTTGCCGTGAATGTCTAAGGATTAGATTACAGTGGAAACACAGCCGGCGCCTCCTTTGCACACTGTGGGGATCCAGATTGTAGTCCAATTGTACAAATACAAAACCAAGGGAGCCGATGCAATAGGTGCTTTGATTTCAAAATAGTATTTTATGCTGTTTTATCATTTTCAAGCTCCACATACGATACATCTTTTAATATGTAAGATATGGAATGGTGATTTGTTGAATAATTGAAGAGTTATGAATCACTGAATATTCTTCCCAACGTGCGTGCATGCTATAAAAAGAAAAGAGAGAAGGCAGAATAACAGTCATGCTGCACCACATTGACCTAACTATTTTTCATAACTAAAAAAATGCCTTTGTGTAATCTTTTATTTCAAGGGTTTCACAATATCATTTGGGAGATGATGGAAATGTAAAAAATATTAAATATTGAATAATCTGTTTAGCGGCTTAATATATTAAACAGTAAGAAAACACAATTCCTTCAACATAAATGATTAAGTGTGTGTTGAGAAAGTGCAGTGTAACATAAAACAATGACTTAATCTCATTTCCCTAAAACGGAAGGTTTTTCCAATACCTACAGTGAATTGGGCTTTTTGTACATAAAAGCAATTGCTTTGTAAATGAACCAAATGCCCCTGGGCCTCCTCTTTATTCTAGAAGCTCCGTGCACACACTGATCTCAGTGAAATTTACTATGTTCAGCAACTCAAATGATAAGGCAACCAATTCATCCACAGATCTACAGTGCACTATCACAGTGATGCATCCATTCCATCAGTCTTTTTTAAAGATACATCAGCAATAAGAAATAAATCATCTTGTAACTGTTAGATTAGGCCATAACATCAGATGCATTTTGATGAAATACTTAAAAACACAAAGGTTGTAGCTGCAAAACAAAAAGTCCTACTTGTGTGTAAATTGCTGTAAAGGAAGAAGAAGTTTTCACCTAACCAAATTCTTTATTGGGCCTCAAATAACATAATAAGTCCAGGTAATATATTTAGAAATACGTTACAAATATAGTACCATAAGTAGTTGGTTTAAAGTGTATTCGCGAGTACTACAGAGTTGGTATTTGTAGTACTGTTGGCAGGGGCTGTATGGTGTCACTGATAAGTATATAATTAGAATTGGCATGTTGCACTCCTTATTTCAACATGATTAATCAGTGGTATTCTGTTAACTTGAAAGGAAATATTAGATCCTGACTAAACTTTGATGAAATCCAGAGTTACAAGTAAGAGATTTGGGTCAACTAATGAGAACAGAGCGTCCCACTTTGCAAGTCCAATTGGGAGAGAGGCGATTTGCATGTATGTAAATACTGTTTGAGTTAATTGCATAACTTGGCATTTGATAATGACTAAATTGTGTTGGTTTTGTGGACGTCGGCCCTTTGCAACTGGACCGTGTCAGCGGTTGTGACCGTTGGCATAATTCTCTCACTGATGGCCGATCAGGGTTCACACATTTACACTTTTTCTAAAGCACACAACACATTCAGAACAATGCTTCTATGTGAGCTGGGTAACTGTTTACAAAGCAAAATCAGTATAGCCTAAATTTATATTCAGAAAGGACAGGTTTAGAACAGAGATGTACTGTATCTATCCTTTTTCAAGTCACTTATTTTGCTTACTGTAAAAGGGCAGAGTTGCCAAAATGTTTTTTTCCAGAACTCTCTACCGCCTCTTGAACCAAGGTCTGCTGCTAGATAAAAATATAGCAAATTCCATCACTTGTCTATAATGTAATGCTTTAAATTTAATACAAGTAAAAAAACAAAGGTGTGTCTGCTCATCAGCACATGTTCTTCAGATGGCTACATTAAGCATATATGAATATAAATATATTAATTAAAGATATTCCTTAGTTTTAATAATACATATGTTTATGTGAGTATGTGTAGCATTACATACCAATCATTTGTAAGTTAGGTTAAAGTCTAAAATTATATAATGAATAGTAATTCTAACATATTTTTACACTGGCTTTACAGTGTGTTATAAAGCAGGCATTAAGTGTTTGTTAACGAGTATAGCAGCTTTACAAATGTTTATGAATGCATTAAAAACTATTGATTATATATGACTACAACTATGTTAAACCATGAAGCATATATGATGTGTTTGTGCGCCAGTTATGATAATAGTTGCTAACAAAGACATAAATAAAACACGTAAATAAGGCCCTTATGTCTGCTGCCATCGTGTGTGAACTTTTACAGTCTTATTCTTCTTTGAGTAAACCTCATTGGGAATACAAATCACTGTATTCCTTAGCATGAATCAGCTGTATACCTTTGAAACCTGCTCAGGCTGCACTGTAATCAACCCCCCACCCCACCCCACCCACCCACCCACCCACCCAATCCTCACGCACTGACTGAATGGTGTTCTCTAATTAACCATGCAGGAGACTGGAGAAGAACACATGTTAATTTAATGTAACAAAAATGTTGATTTTCATGTACTCTCCTTTTCAAATATTTATGGGCTAGACTTGAATTTCAAGATGCATCAAAGACTCACAGGGTATGCAAATGTGTCTGCCTTACCCCCCCCCTCAAACAAGTTGGACTGTCTTTTGCTCTTCATGCAGGCTTCATGAACTCTACCATCTGAGCTATAAAGAGGAAGCCATTACAGTCACCTCTATAGAAATAGTAGTCTCTATTTGTGTTTTGAGAACTATCCGACACCCGTTGGCACCTGCTCAGCTGCACCCATGTGTCACTCTGTTAAAGCCTGGCGGGAAATGCCACAATACGCACAATGAGTCATGTCTGTCATTTTCTGATGCAAATAAAATTGTCATTTTCAAAGCAGTAACAATGCAGTCCAGTTTCAGCAAGTGTTTAACGGAAATTAGTTTACTGGGTGCAATATTTGTGTCAGGGTTCACCACATGTAAACATCATTTCAGGCAGCATGCAGTTAACCTTAAAATAAGATGAAAATAAGCTGAGGCCTAAATCCTCTGATTGTGTCTCTAACAGTCATCTGATTTGTGCGGGTTGGAGGAGATCTGTCGGTGCTTCTCGCAGTGACCAAAAGGTGGCGTATGAGACACGTGAAACACACATTTGAGTCCAGGTAAGTCCGCAACTGCAGAGACTGAACACAGAGCAGATATCACATATGAATTACCATGCGTGGATTTGAAAAATACAGTGATAGATTGTTGCGTAACTATTTATTATTTCACCATACTAAGGTGTTTCAATGTGTTTGAGTCTTGGTAAAATTGGTGGCATGTAGTAGATTCCTAGTTTGAATTGAATTGTTGAATCTCGGGAGGCAAACAATGTCTGCAAAACTATAGAAGAAAACTTTCTTTCAGAAAGGTAAGTATTTTTTTCCTTTTTTCTTCTTTTCACCTAAAGCAAATTTCAGCAGGGACATTTAGATTTTAATTGAGGAGTACTGAACATTGGGATGCTCCTTGATGGAGACGTGGTGTGTTTCACTTTACCTTGGACATAAGAGGGAAATTGAGGCGCACGAGAGTCTGGGCTGATACGATGTTGTGGATGAGTTGTGTGCCCCCCCCCCCTTCTCTCTCTCTCTCTCGCTCTTTCTCTGCTTCTCCTCCCTCTTGTATGTAGCTTTATGTGACTCTGCAGTTAACAATCAGAATTTCCTCCTGCTGTCTCCTCTCTTTGTGAGTAACTTTCTCATTTCTATGATATGATCCATGATATTCTGCTGTTGTGATTCTTCTGGCATGTTGAAAAACGGAGTCACTGTGGGTGAGTGCGGAAGCCTGATATGTATTGGTGCTTGTCACAAAAGACTGCTGCTGATTTATATACAACTTTTCCGTAAGTTGTCTCGCTCTTGTCTTTCTATTCTGACTCTGTTCTGATTTGTGCACGCTCCTACTGGAATTGTTTTTGTGTGTTTGACATCTGTGGGCCTCATCGAAGCTCAGCTGATAATTTCAATATGCTCATTTAATACAGAGTGTCTCATTTAAAGCTTCTGTTTTGGCGAATTATCTCAACCTGTGGGTTTCCTGGGTCAGCCGCTGGACCTTTGCTTTAATTTGAGATGTCAAACGGCTTGTTCCGGATCTGTTTTAAATCATAATACAGGATATTCAAATGAAGGCAATCACTCTAACATAATATTAACTGAATATGCATTAACCTACCAATGCAACACATATTTTATTTTAGTTATATCTTCTGTGTTAAAACCCATGTTATTTTAGACAGAAATTAAGAAATAAAATGTATCGGTCCATGAAAGTTAAAAGCTAAATGTAATGTTGAAAAATGTTATTTCGTGCAATTGGCCATATTTGTTTTATACAATTACACACTAGTCATTTTTATTTTTTAATAATCTAAATTGTATGACTCTCAAAATTGACCATGGCATGAGGATAAGGATATATTTTTGACATTTTCTTTGAATAATAATGTATGTATCTAATGATAAATATTCGGCGTGAAAATAAATCTTAAAAGCTCTGCATGAGGGGAGGAATGTAGCCTATATGTTGAACGTACTTTTTACAGGATAATCTATCAAAACAATAATTTTAAATTCTAGAAAAGCTTAGTTGCATAATGTGACTTCCAGTCAATGCATTTTGCAAATATCTGAAGAGAGAGTTGGAGACATCTGGGCAGTGTGTAAATCAAAATGCCTTGTTTCATATGATCATAAAAAAAACTTCACAAGAAAGAGTCAGTATACCTTAGGTGCTGATTTATCTATGAAAATAAATGCTGTTTTATCACGCAAGTCTTAACTAGACCCTGAACTCCTCACCTGCTCTCATTATCTCTTATCAGTTGAATCTATTTTCGTCTAAAGAAACGAAAGACACTTTGATTAAAGTAGAAGAGGTCAGTGCGTTTGTTGTGTCTTAACAAAATGAAATAAAAAAGTGTCACTATGTCACAAAAATGTAGCATCAGAAGAGAAAAAAGTCATTCTTAGGTTATCAGTCGCTGCGTCTTCAAGTGATTTTTATTCAAGTAAGCTTATTAAACTGACTAAACTGCGGGCAAATACAACCATCCTCACTGTCTCACTTTTATTTTGCCACAAATCTCTCTCTCTCTCTCTCTCTCTCTCTCTCTCTCTGTCTCTCTGTCTCTCTGTCTGTCTCTCTCTCTCTCTCTCTCTCTCTCTCTCTCTCTCTCTCTCTCGCATCTCTTGTGTGTGTGGGAGGAGGAGGAGGAGGAGGAGGAGGGGGGAGTCCTGCCTCTTTGCCTTCCTCAGATCAATGCCCTGGCCACTCACTTTCTGATGTTGCACGACGGGAAATGCTTTGAATACTTGCGACATGGCTGCGCGCATTGATTGCCAAGATTGACAGCAGCTCATCGTATTCTCTTGTCTGAGTGTGAGAGTGAGGGAGATAAAGAACAGATAGGCGACCAACAAAAGGTACTTGTAGTTTTGGACAGCTGAACTTAACAGAGAGTAGTGTACGGGATCCCCTCATATGGCCCAGTGTGAGCAGACTTAAGTTTTCGCTCAACAGATAGATCAGTGATCATTTTCTACAAAGTGTAGCCTAGTCTAGTAGTTTACGCACGGGAAAGGACGCATAACTATCTTCTTCACGGCCCAGATCATAAAGGTAAACAAGACGTTTTGCTGTACTTTTCAACATGCTTTCTGTTGTCCTGATATAATCATCTTGTGTTTTATTGCTGATTTCTAAAAGTCGAGTGCGCTTGTCAGTGAACTGTTTCGGTACAGTGCGCTCATTTCGCTTTGAAACCATTTTTATAAAGTTATTTATGTGTTATGCTTCCACTGGTTTGTACATTTTCTAACGGGGAGAATGACTGTCAAACTTTCATAATTGCGATTATTTCATTCGTCGCTTTCACCAAAACAAGCGGAGTACACGCGAGACGAGTGGCGCGGTGCTGGCTCGGAGGCGCTCGGGTTCACCGCAGACTCGGCGAATCCGCATCTACAACAACATCTAACTTTATCAGAACTTAACTCCGAGACGACCTGAACCATCTTTGAAGGTTTGAAATCACATTTATTTGTCTTTGTTTATTTCAGCAGCGTGAAGCCGTGCGAGCGGACTCAGGTTGTTCTGTGTCAACTGCAGCGTGAGCACAGACCCGGACTGCTGTCACCGATAAGGTGTTCACTAAACGAGCTTAACAATCGGCGATTCTTACTTAACTGTTAAATATGTAAAGGTTGACAGCGCTTTAGTGTTTGTGTTTACATGTCCCGTAACTTTCTTCTGCTGGTGGCAGTTTCACTTCTGTCCACAAAGCGGTACTATTCATTGCCAATGGCGTGTGCCCTGGTAGGTTTGCTCTCTCTTCATGTGATGTGGACAAGTTTATTTGAAGCTTTCGCTCGTGTCTCCTTATACCTTTATACATTCCGGGGCTCTTCAACCCTAACTGCCTCTCACCCGTAGACTTTTCTCTGATTTTCAGATGTTAAAAAAAAATGGAAACGGTTTTTGGCCCCCGTGTAGCCTGGGAATTTGCTCGTCCTTAACTTTCTCGGGAGGTCAGGGGAACTGACCTCTCAAGAATGCATAAGCCATAATTTAAGTTCAACAATCGCAAGGCTTGTCCATTTAGAGAAGATGCATGAACAGACAGTTTTCCATTTAAGCCAAAGTCTCGAAAGCCCGGCGCTCCGGGTTTGAACAGACAAAGGTTCTCTTGTTAAAAGTGCAATGTACTTAATAAGGATTAATGGTTTCCTTACATTTGGACATATTCGACATTAAGACAATTTAGAAAATCAATCAGCTTGGCCTTTAATTACAATAATTATTGTTCAGACATTTTTAAAAGCAAAATATAAACTTTGTTCACTTTTTTAGTGTTGGGAAATCACTTTTTTTATATATATTGTCCAATTAGAAAATATTCAACTTGTAGAAACTTAATTAAAACTGTTCCATGGTGTATCATAAATTTGAGATTAAGTGAAATATCAGTGGCTGATCATGATATTGTCAGCGCGGAGATGGCTCCTCAGAAGATGTTATCCAACATTAGACTCACTGTGTACAAAGAAAAATAATAATAATAAAAACTTGCCTTCTAGGGCGACTGCAAGAGTTTTGATAACATTTTTAGAATCAGCTGTAACAACACATTGAACTTTCTTAAATTCAATTTTGCAGTCGTGTCATTCTTCTACTTATTAAACACTGAGCACGTGCGTTTTGTGACCACACAAATAACACACCTGTGGCTAATTATTGAAAACGATCTCTTTTTAATAGTCCTCAAAGAAAACCCCATTCTCGGCTGATCGCAGGAAAGTTTTTATCTTTGCGCAATTTTGTACTGAACAGTTGCTCTTTCTGTGGCTGTGAACGCAGGTTTCCTCATAAGGTAAGGCGATTCTGGAGACCAAATGCAAGTCTAAATGGCACATTTATAATTAGACTGCCCATTCAGCACATTGTCCTGATTGCTATACAGGGACACTCGGCTCTGTCTCTATAAGAGTTTGTCTCTGACGGCTTGTGCAGCTCAGCGTGTCGCTCACTAAAAGAGCGAGAAGGGAAAGAGTGAAAAGCGGCATTAGAGCCCTTTGATGCCACACAACCGCACTTGGCTCTTATTTAACATGTCTCACTTATTTTTGCGCACAGAAGCTATACCGGCATCTTAATAAATCACCTTCTACCTTTCTACACCTGTTTGCAGTTGTTACACACAACTTAAATGTGCATTTTAATATTGGGAGAAACGTTTAGTGTTAGAATAATTTTGGCAATGTTATCCCTTTAAATAATCCCTGCTGTTTTATCAGACAGACGTGCATTTATTTCGCAGTGATTGTAACTGATTTAAACATTAATCATCAACTAAAGACTGGCACTTTGTTGGTATGCAAGGCTTAACAGAATTGCAGGGCAATAATTTAATATTTATCATATTTCATACTGACTGGCCTTGCATATTTCTGTATTTTTAAGGACTAATCTGCGTGTGGATCTTGAGCTTTTTGCAAGACTAAGAAAGGCAGCATTTCCAACCTGGACTCAGCATAAGATATAGACTCGCTGACGTTGATGTGCCAGTAAGTTTAAAGATTCTTGGGACTTTCATTTTGGCATGAAGGGAGAAGCCACCTGGCTCACTTGTCTAAACACATCCTGCACTCTGTCCAAGTCCAATGTCTCCCGTGTTGCAAGAGCAACCTTTCTGCTGAGAACCTTTTTTTTCCCATCACCATACATTGTGATTCAAGCCTTTTTTTTAATTTGTTTTAACGAGTGGAAGGGAAATGTTGTGGATGAGCCCATCTAAAAATTAGATTAGACTCAGTGCCACCAACTAAATTGACCTCCAGTTCTTCTTTTAACTGTCCTTATCATCTAAAGGTAGGGGTTGTTTAAACTAAGCTCTTGTGCCAGCAATTAGTGGGATCAAAGAAAAGGCAGGAGAGAAAGGAAAAGAAGAAGTGAGGGAAGGAAAGGAAGATAGAAGGGGGGGGGGGGGGATTCAGAAATAAATGTTTTTTACGTGATATTGTTTAAATATTGTTTTCTATAGCTTACCATGTACATGTGCACATTGCTTATTTATTATGCTTTTGGTTGATGCTATTTAAACAGAAGGTGAAGCTGATCATTTTGAGTTAACAGCAGATGTTTTCTACTGGGAATTGTATCACAACTGACTAGAAAAAAAGCCCCTTTATCAGTGTGCTTGCAGATCTATATGAGTAATTGAAACATGTTACTTCATTTCACTGCTCAAAATCAAATATTATTTCTCGTAACGTCACACAGAGATGTGAAATGAAATGCTACTTTCTGTTAGTTTCTTTCCAACGGTTTTATGCTGCCAAACAGAATTCTTTGGAATTACAGCCAATTCCAACTCAAAATAAGATGATTTCACTGACATCATTTTGCAATGGTATTATAAATAATACTGATGTGTTGTCAGTTGCGGATAGAGCGATGTCTAAAACAATATTAACAATATGTGTAATACTGTATGTAGATTATTACATTCACAGTTCTGAAGAGAAGGGACCAAGATATTTAAAATTCTTGTAAAACTGTCATCGTTCTATTATGTGTGTGTGTGTGTGTGTGTGTGTGTGTATGTCAAAATCCCCAAATCCACTCTCCCGACCAGATGTAATTTAGACCGCATAACTGTGTCCTTACTCATCGAGTTATCTTTCCAAATATACTGTATTCTGCAGAAAGACCACTACTTTGTTCCAAGTGAGAGGACGCTGCTGGGATGCTGACAGGGAGAGCAAAGCTATAGAAGGAGGGGGCAGCTGAGGGGTGCACAGGTACTAGTTTCCCTCTCTTTGTGGTAGTGGAGGGAGTGGCTGAGACCTGATGATAAACAAGATGAGAAGAGGTAAACAACAGCAGGCCTGGTAAAGGTAGAGGAGGGGGGCAGCAGAAGGGTGGAGGACCGCTGGAGATAATAAATGTGGCAGCACATGTTGTGACATCTGTCTTTCTAAGTGTTATCTAATTTGCTGTAGGATATTTAACAATGATCAAAACTGATGGGAACATACCATGACAGTTGTTTTTTGTAACTCGTCCGAATTGTCCCCTTCAACGAGAAGTTTCTGACAAGTTAGTAACATATCACTCCCGTCATGATGCTTAATTTTACTTTGCGCGACGCTGTGATTACTCACAGTATGCACAGTATGTATAATGAATGCATGTCTCATCCTTATAAGAGAGTGTGTGTGGTAGGGTAGATCAGGTTTTGACACTTTGTAGCTAAAGAAAGCCATGCACGATATACAAATGTTCTGTTTGGATGAAGTAGGAATAGTGGCTTTTTCTCAGTTTGCACCGTTGTCACTTCTCGTAGGAGAAATACTGATGAAATCAGTGGTCAAGTGAGTCACCAAGTGCAGACAGTGGGGCAGTTCCTTCACATAGTCTTACATAAAAAGCTGAGAGGAAGGAAACCAAACACATTCCGTGTAACACACCAATAATACACAGCTGTATGAAAAAGAATCTCAAACATTTACATTTTGAATTTCATCCAAGATTAAACTTGAGTACATGGTATTTTGCATCCAGAAACAAATAGAACCTATGTGTGCTAGCACTTAGGCCTACTGAACATCAACAAGGGCAGGGGCAGTTTTTCCTGCTCTATTAGATCTCTGTGTATCTCTGGCTGCTGTAAGTGAACAGTATTGCTGACATTAATGGATTACACATGAAAAAAATCTAAATATATGCATCTTCACAGGAACTGCATAATTGCACAAGTAACCTAAGTGGCCCATTTTGATCTGTATCATTCACTCTCCCACAAAAAATGTTTTTCTCAAAATAATTGGACATTTTCTTTTAGTCCATAGCATAGTTGTGCATAATTAACTTGGACTTCAAAATGCAACAGTCTAGGCTATGGTAAGTAGCCTGTGTTGATTTTTTAAATCGCACATTAATATGTAGAATTAATTGGTTGGGCCTTGGCGGCCGCGCGTTTCTGACACAGGTCTGGGACTGCAATCAGGTGGAGGAATTAGTCGGACTCATTGTTTTTTATGAATCAGCAGAAGATTTGTACAGTGGCTGTGTGAAGATGGTTGCCTTTATTTCCATATCAAAGAGGCAAACAGTGCAGCCGAGCAGTAATTAAAATGTGGAGGATTTTATAGTCCCTTCACATGCACGCATGCGCGCACACACGCACACGCACACGCACACGCACACGCACAAACACACACAGCATATGGACCAAGGCTGAGAACTGTCAGGTTGTGTGAAATAACGCTTGCTTGCTCGCACAAACGCGAGCACGCACGCACACAGCACGGACGCACGCACGCACTCACACACACACCACACACACACCACACACACACACACACACACACACAACACACCACACACACACACACACACACAGCATAGGACCAAGGCTGAGATTTGTCAGGTTGTGTGAAATAAGTGCAAGTGGTTTAAATCTGAATTTTAAACCAACACTGATGTTGATCCATTTTCCTTTTGCGGACATTTGAGAACAGAATCCAAAGCCTTTTTTTTGTGGCAACCATTTTGTTAGCTACAGTTTGAGAGAGCTGTGCATTAATTATTATTTTCACTCACTGCAGCTTTCACTGACTGCAGTCAAACTAACCTTCAAATTATGCTTATTTATTAATCTATAAACATTTCATAGATATACAGTCTACATATGTTGTATAAGTGACCTTGCTGCTAAATGCTGGGGTTATTCAGAAAAAATAAAAAGAAAGAGGAAGAAGCTGTGATCTTTTGCCCCTAATGATTTCTGTCCTACTAGAATTGAAGAAGCTCTGAAGACCTGAGATTGTGTCTTGTGAGTGAACAAGGGAAAAGAGATTAGTGTAATGTGGGCTGTTGCGCTGCTCTGACACAAAAGCGTCACAACAAGCCTTTTCCTTGTGATCCCCCCCATTGTGCTTGGATCAGATCCTCCCATGGGCAAGCCACTGCCATAGCGGAAGCGTTAAAGGACTCTGAAAATATCCCTTGAGCCAACACGGGCAGCTGTGACACTAAGAATTTTCATGTTTAATGTTTTATGTGAAGAAGAAGGCCTTTGAAAACCTCATCCACTCGTATAGGTAGAAGTAGCCCAGTTATGGCCTGGGGCACACACCGTATTTGAATTTCCTATTTGTTATGAATAACCCTGTTGAAGACAGTAGCTATTTTTGTATCCATGTTACAGAGGTCTCCTCTGTCTGTAAAAGCTGAACAATTAGACATTATCCAGTTGGTGGAGGTTGACAGTCAGCTTGGTATCTGCCAGCGTGATCTGACATGAGATGTAAAGTACGCTCCATAGTTTTGATTAAGCCAGCAATTCTGGCTTCTTTACTCTGTGATCCAGCCTTTAGGAGGCTGGGAGCCGTTTTGTTGGCTCAGTACTGTTTTCAGATCAGATTGGCAACTTTGTTTCTGCGTGCATATTTGTGTGTGTTTGTTCGTAAATAGTGTGTATTTGTGCATGTGTTGAAATCTCCTGAAAGATGTGTGATTTGAAAACATAACACAGTATGGTGTTGTCTTTAGCATGCACTGAAGGGACATTGCCATGATGAGCTATTTTGCCACAATGTCTGACTTTGATCCGTGTCACAAGAAGGCTGGTCCAGATATTTGGCTTCTCCTGTTTGATTGACAAGTGAGTATAAATACAGTACCAAAGATTTGACTTCATCAAGAAAACCTTCACCATGGGTGCCCAGATGGCTCAGTTGGTAAAACTGGTGCCCATATATAGAGGTTTACTCCTCAACGCAACGGGCCGAGATTCGACTCCAACCTGCGGAAAGAAAACCTTCACCATGTAATTGCACATATGCAAGAATGGCCTAAGACACTACAATTGACATATTTACACTAATTCCAAATGTTGATTATTAACCTTAATTCGGCTTTAACTTGTGGATTTCATTACATTGTTTAAGACAGGCCAACAAACTTGATGTCTTTGCTGCTGCTGAATTTCACGCTTTCCAGACAGTGTGTGCCCTCATGGATGGAAACAAATACCGATCATCCACTTGCATCATGGAGAAGCTATTGTGACATCTAAAACAGGCAGGAAGTTATGGAAAAAAAGGACGTATTGGGCCAGAAATCCAATTTCCAATAGTTTTTTCCTGTAGAAATGCTAATGTTTGCTGCCAAAAATAAATCAAAGTGACAAAGAGAGGGTGGGGGAATTGATGGAAAGGTTCTTGTGGCTAAAGTTTAGATGAAGTTAACCATAGCATCTCTTCTTGCCTAGGTCTTTTGTTTCCTTTCTGAATAATTTCTTTTTACTGCGACTTGGATGTGTTACAGTGCTTTGCCCTTAATGTGCATTATGAGAAAATGGCTTCAGCAGACCTGACCACAAGCTTTCTCTCTCTCTCTCTCTCTCTCTCTCTCTCTCTCTCTCTCTCTCTCTGAGTAAAGGGAGGGGGTGTTTAGACCCTGTTGGTGAAAAGATGGGTAAAGAGCAGATTTTCTGAGACTAAAGTCTCTGAAAAAATAAAGATGATAATGTAATGATGGGTAAGTGGATCAAACTCAGTCACCTTTAGTTCTCTCCTGACTTGCACATAGTGAACTTATCATTGGGAAAAATCTTCTATTTTCAAGGGGGTTGATATTTATTTTACTTACTTGATAGAAATATATGCAGTAATATATGCAGTAGTAGCATCGAAGCAGTGGGTGACTTTCCCCTTCATTTGTTTCCATTTGTTTCCACATTTTCCCACCCTCACCAGTGCTGGTGCATTGTGAGTACTGGAGCAACTTTATCTATCACTCTGCCTCCTTGTACCGTAATGTAACCATAACCATAACACAGGCTCTGATGTTGGAAAATATGATCCTTCAGCTTAAACCAAATTTAAATTAACAGTCATCTGCTCGCTCTTTAAGGCTCAGTGAATTAACACACACATGCTTTAGAAACAACCGTTGAAGACAGTGGAAACCTTTGCAGAGTCTGAATCTGCACTTAAGAAACCTCTGGTTGGCTCAACAGCACATTTATAAGCAAAGTGCAGCTACAGCGAAGAAAGCCCAGAAAGCTTGACTTGGAGCTCAAAGAATGAAGCCAAAGAAAGAACCGTCTATGATAATCACTTTCTTGAATAGGACATAAAAAGAGAAATCTGCTGAAATGATAGAGAAAGCCTGTGGTTTGGCCCATGCAGTAAATTTCCCATGAGCCTCTTTGACAATCTGAGGGGATAGCCACTCTGGCACACGCCACACGCCCACAACACACACACACACACACACACACACACAGTGCGGTTTCTGCCAGTCAGTATGAGTGTGCAGTATGGGAGGAGGCTTGTCCGAGGTAGGATGATTGACAGGAGGTGGGTGAGGACTAGACTGAGGGGGACCAGAGAGAGATGGGAGAGGGCGTCCTTTCTGAGAAACAGTAACACTTGTTCTTTTTTCCATTGGACACAACAGTCTGTAAAATTTACAGAAATTTTGTGTACTTTAAGAGAGTGGAATGACATCATGGAACATGTATTAATGACCAAAAATGTTTATATTTTGAAAAAGATGGATCTTTTGCTTTTGCTGGAAAATTAAATGCCCACAACTAATGACCCTGCAGACTGCATACAAATATAAACAAATGACCTCAAAACCTTCCATCGGACAATTATGTTCATATGCAGCTAATTTGCAATAGCGATTTACGTTCACTGTCGAGGCTTGTTCGAAGAGTTACGTTTTTATACTCCAGTGCAAAGTCACAGGGATGAGGCCAGGCACGGTTTGGGATCCCATCACAGTTGACTTTTTGAATGTTTACCATGCTCTTGATGATGCTGCCAACCTTAACGAAGTGTTTTAGTTTTCCAACCTTAACCATAATGCACTTACCATGACCACAGTGATTCCCTAACTCTAACCAAATGCTTTGAGTTGCCTAAACAAAAATAAAAAATAAAATGTTATTATGCTTTAGTTGCAAGGAGTGGCTATTGTGGCAAAAACAAAAGACAATAGACAATAAACTGTTTGCAGCAATAGTAAATGTAAAAATGCATGTTAATAAAAAACTGAAACTTCCAAAAAAGATGGAATTAAAAACAATAATGAATAAAACTTCAATCTGACGGCCTTACATTTCCTCAAATGTATTACTAATTGCAAATGATATGCATATAAGCATAAGCTGTAGAAGACACCATCCCAGTCAGATGCTTGCTTGTACATACTGTATGCACGTGCATCAGGGCTATGGTTGAGTTTTTTTTGTGATAGCAAGGAGAAAGACTTTATGTCTTTGGTTAGGGGTGGGGTTGAGGGTAAACTGGGGAGGTACAATGTTCCTCCTCATCCTCAGCAAAGCTAAATTTATTGGTTACCATCTGCAGGGTGGAGGAGTTTGGGTTGTGGCCAGGCCAAAGAAAGGCTTCTAATTAAACAGTCATCATTATCAACTTGTGGTCAGTGATCATCATCCCCAACACTGGTTCTCCAAGATGAACATGGAATCATTGAGGCTTTCCCTGAAGCCCATGCTGGACTGAATTAAAATAGACGAAGAAGAAACAGAAGAGAAAAGTGCTAGCAATTTTTTTTTCTCTTGGCAGAACAGGCAGCATGAGGCCCTGTGCCATATCCACTCAGGTTTAAACAATTACACAACATCAGAGAACGCAGTAGAGCCTCAGTGCTGGCACAACCATCATGCTTTTGACTGCTGTACTTCAGGCCATGGTTGCAGACATGGCCAAGTGTCTCATGTAAGCGGAGCTTTCGATAATTTCAATTAGTGTAAGAGGGTGTGCCTGCAGTATCTGTATCACTGCTGCTGGAGGAGCTTTGCTTTGAGGTTGACAGCCCCTTAATATAGTATTTCTTAGTTTGATGTGTGAGTGACACAGAGCCGCTCCAAGAGGATGGCAAAATGGTTTATTAGGACCTAATTAGAGCCCTGTGATTAAAGGGGAAGTGACTGTGATTATGAGACCTGCAGATGATGTGGAAACATGGATGAATATTCAGAGGAGAAATAGCACAGTGTGCATGAGCCTGTGTGTGTTTTGCTACAGAGTCCGGGCTGCCTTGGAGCAGTCGTGTTATGATATCATCTTTACAGCAGATCTACAGCAGAGGAGCTTTACAACTTAAGCTATTAGGCAGAAGATACATAAACGAATATGCTGCTACAGCTGATGTTTTTTGTGAGTATATGTGCACTTGCTTCATTTAGTAATTCAAACATTTGATGAACACCTCTTGTACCCCAAACATAATGATAATAATAATATTAATAATAACAAATGAAGATGACCACCTCAGTTGTTTATGTCCGTGGTCTCTGTCCGGCATGTAAGTGTAACACATCAGACTTTCACAGCCAATTGAACATGAAACCATGAGGAATGTTCTGCAAAGCCAGGTCTACTTTGGGAAGCTTAGGCACAGAATCACACATTCTTGTGAACTTCAGAGGGTTTAGTCAAAGAGATAAATTGTCTTGTTATTATTATTAGTAGTCTTCATGAATGGAACAATTATCATTGGACTTTCTTTCTTTTTTCGCATCACATACTTCTAACTTTTTCAGATATGTGATAGCAACTGCCATCAGAAATCATTTATGGGAGTGTTCTGAGGGCAGGAGATTGTCAGCACAGCTTTCCGATTTTACAATTTCACAACTGACTTCCTCCTTAAAATGACACAGGCTTACCTGCCTATTACTCCCTTTGATTTCTACAGTACATGCTTCTGCGCTCTGAGAGGTATTCATAATAAGCTTAAACTCCACTGGCTTCATTGCTATAGGGTGCTTATCTCTCGGCTATTCAAGAGAAAGAAGGGTAATATTTTTTCCAATTTCAACATTTTACTGTTAGGCCACAGTCTGCCCAAAACCATGTTTAGGGGGCGTTTGGAAGAACAGACATGCACACGTATATGGACACATACATGCACACATGCACTGACACAAGCACACACACATACATACATACACATACACACACACACACACACACGACAGTTCTTTGAAAATATTATTTTTCCATTTAAACATTGAAATAGTACAGCTGTGAATTTCTTTAGCTGGATGAAAGTCACATATTTCAGCACATTTATTCATATGTTTTATTCAGTGTACATTGTATCTGACATTTCTAAAAGTTGTAGAAACCAGTCATCTAGTTTTATTTAAAAGGCTGCCGGGCTCATTCAATTGAAATTTACGTCTGTTATATTCAGAGAAAAATAATCCTGAAAAGTGTTTTTCTTTTTTTACATAGATCATACTTACCTTGCAGTACTTACTGCATGTTTGGACACGCAATATAATCTATTTACATTTTCATTTTGTCCCAATGGAATGTTCAAAGCATACTCGGCTTTAAAATGTATACTCATATGTAATGTAAGATATACTGGTACTTGAAAACTAGTTTGCGGTGAGTGGTAGTGGCCATGGAGGGCCTTCTTTCTTTTGCTTGGAGCAATGTCAGCTTTTCTTGTAGAATAATGAAAAGCATATGTTGGGCAAGTGAAGAAAACACAGTGATCTTTCATGTCACCCACCTGTCGTGTTTTCAGCACAGTTAACCTAATGTTACTATTTTCTGAACAGCCACACTAGAGACTCTTTTTTCTGCTCTTCCACTGCGTTCTTTTATTCACTATTTTTTAATGCTCTGCAAAGACACCTAAGGGTTATTGGTCTTACACTAATGTACTAATAGCATTAACTTAAAAGACCAAACTAAACCTTAATGACTAGAATTTAAATACACATAATCTGTAGGTGCAAAGTGTTTGTTTGAAATACATCTTTCTCCAGCAGTTAACAGTGCGCAGTAGGTTTGTGCTGTGAGTCTAAGTGCTCCCCTGCCCTCTGCCTGCTGAGTTTCTCAGTTTTACCGTTCCTTGTGCCATGCTGTAATGGGCTCCCAGGACATGATGGGAATATAATAACTGCTTGACGATGTTTTCCTTACCCCCCTCATTCTCCAGTAAATGTAAAATGTGCCTAGAAACACGGCATATATGGCACAGGTTGTGATGTCAGTTGTTATTGCTGGATATGCGAACCAGTAAATTTTGGATTATTTTCCGCCAACTGCTGTGCAGAGTGCATTATGTCACAAAGGCCACATTGTACCTAGCTGGGTGTAGAGCAGCGTTGTCTCTCTCTGTCTCTCTCTTTTTCCCTTGTTCTGTGCGTTGCTCAGCCACCTTATGTGCCTCCAGTCCAGACTGAAGCTTTACTTTTTGCATGCTTTCTTTCCTTGTGCTGCAAATCAATGAACAATGAACCTATAGGATACCTTACATGATGGGGTAAAATCATGCATTAAAAAGTGTGCAGACGTATGGTCATGAACCAAATCCAGACTCAAGTCGCCCCCATTTTTGTTATTCGCAAAATCTCTGTGGATATTTTAGTGGTATTATAATATTAAGGCTGTATTTCTTAAATTATGGGGTGTTCATACTTTCGCATCAATAGAGATAGTCTGTGAAATGTGGGTCTAAATGATGAGATTAATTAACCAAGTGATGATAAATATTTTTTCACTACATTGCTGTACAATTGGGACTCCAGCTCTGCTTTTGTTCATTGCAGTATGGAATGGAAGAGCCTCCTGTATTTCCGCTAATTAAATTTGCCACTAACATAAGCTGGCAGGAACCTCTTACCTTGTTTGACTTATTTATTGCCTGACTAGAGAGGTAATTTGACCTTTTATTTGAAAGGCTCTTTTTGTTAATCCAGAAAAGGAGTGTAAAAACTCAATTACACTAGTGATCAGTTGCTCAAACACTACATTTGTTTCCTCGGGGGGGGGGGGGGAGTGTCTTGTCCCTTACTCCTGGCCCTTCCACCTCTACAGGCCAACAAGAGGGGAGAGGTAAACTAGGAGAGAGAAAGGGGGTGAGGGGCGGGAGGGAGACATGAGGGAGATGAGAAAGGGAGAATGGAGGGAGAGAGAGAGAGAGAGGAAAGTGCCCTACAGTTCCTGCCATGTCACTGGAGATTTGTGTCCTCCTTTTAAATCATTTCCCTCTTAAGAAGATTAAGAAGGCAGAAATATTCTCAAACTGATCATTTTCCCTCCCCCTAAATGGACTCATTTGCATTTGCAAACGCTGTTATTAATTGTGGGTTTCAAAAAAAGACAAATGACCTCTGCAACTGTAAATAAAAAAGAAAAAACAGAGGTTATAATGTTAATTGTTGAAATGGCTGTACAGGGGCCAGTGGAGCTGAAGCAAAACATATGCCCTCATCGGTATTAGATTTACACCATGGCCGCATGCACTACAGTACAGGCTTAGTTTTTTTATTTATTTATATGAGCGTTAAATCTTAGTTAAGATTTCAGTCAATTTTCCTCAAGTAAATAGAGTTGTCCTGTGTGTGTGCTCTGTCGTCAGTCGATAATTTGGTTTAGTATTTCATCAGAGAAGAACGGCTACAAATGTTAACAGGGTGCATAGAAACATGCAGTGAAATGCTGTACAGTACAGTGTTATATCAATGAAAGCTAAATATTTTTCAACATGGAAAACACACTAAACAACTGTAGTCCTTCCTCCAGGTCTCCACATGACCTCAGTTAAAGTTGTCTGCCTGCATTCTGCTGAGCTCGCCGCTAAAACAATTATTGCCAACTTAAACCTGCCTCTGCAGATCGAAAAATGTGCAAGAGTATTAAAAGTCATTGGTGGAAAAGACCACTATCAAATCGCTGCTTCTCCGAGAACAAGGAAAACACTGAATAATTTGCGGACACCAATGCCTTGTTGTAACCTGATCATTTATGGATCAGTTGTTTCCTTTCTTGTTTAATTCACCATGTGATTGATTTTCAGTGCAGTACTGTTGGAAAATATCCACACTAAACCGTGCCTGAAATAGGGAATCATTTGAATACAGATGCTTACGGCTTAGACCTTGTCACTGGAAACCACTTGGAGCCAGGAGACAATTGCAGGTTGATTGTGTTGCTTTTGATAGAAGTTGTGATTCCTTTGTACATGGCAGAGATATTTGCATCTAAATGCTTATTGTAGACATCTAAACAGCATAAAGACTGATTGTAAATGCCAGCTGTTGGGCTGTACTCGGGAATAAAAAAAGAATTTCAATAAGGAAAATTGGGATGGAAATGAGGAAATTATTTTCAAACAGTGTAGCTGAAATCAATAAGTAAGAAATGGCAGCGTTTGTTGAGCTGGTTGTATTTGTCATCTTTATTGAGCGTGTTTGTACAATCACATGTGAATCTATTTACAGTTACCAACTGTATGTTGTATTTTAACTAGTAGAAACAGTGTTTTATTCAGATGAATTATTTCTTATTGTTTGGTTGTTTAATTTTCTACATGTAACTAGGTTACAGTACATGCATTAGAGATGTATAAATGATGTTGGAATTTGCTGTTGGTTAATTTATAATTTTGGAAATATAATACAACTGTTTTATATTTGACATATGTTCATTAGATGTTATGTTTACAGGTATTGTATTTGAGATTGTTGGAACATACCATTTGAACCTTTGTAATATTTGTGTGTGAGTACAAGTGTTCGTACATACGCTATATATGTAAGTGCAATCATACAGTATATGTGGGTGTACATGTGTGTGTCTGACTTGTGCCCAAAGCAGAGTGATGCCCCTGCTGATTCTGCTCCTCTAGCTCTTTGTCCTGCTGCACTCAGTGTGTCTGCCTCCTCGGGAGACTGGCAGGCTTCTCTAGTGTAGCTCCACAAAGGCCCAGCCTCCTTTGAGGTGTTAAAAACTTCCATTTATGCATCTCCCTGGACAAAAAAGCACCAAGCCCATTTGAGTATAGTAGCAACACAGGCAGACATTGTGGCCACGCTTCTCTAGCACTCATTTCACAGATTCTAAAACCAGTATGTGGTGAACAGGATTTGAGAGGCTAAAGTGCCCCGTGAGGGCCAGGCGATAAGAGGGTAGAAACGCCACCACGCAGGAAAACTAGAAGATGGGTCCAGGAAAATAAACACATTACCTGGGAGAGAGGAAAAGACTTGTTTTCATACCCCTGCCCCCAACATACACAAATCCCACACTAAATAAGAAAGAAACTGAGAAAGTAGAAAAAAAAGGAAAAGAAAATATGTGTGTATATCTTGGAAGTTAAGAAAAGAGGTCTCATCAGTGTGCAAAAAGACAAGCCTGTTCTGTGTTCTCTGTCTTTACAGTCTTTGGAGTGAAGAATATGTGAGAGGGCATCAAAGAGAATTGATGGTTGCATGCCTGCCTGTTAGGAGCACTGGGGACTGAATGCCATCCACTGTGGAGGATAACATTCTATTTGCTGGTTGATTCTTTCCCTTCACCCTGCCTCAGCCCAGTTGCTCAGTAAATAGACTTTTATTCTTGTTATTTGACGCAGAGGAAATGACAGACAGTGTATTTGTAGAAGAGGACATGAAAGCCTTGTTCAGCCACAGCACTGTATCTGTATCAGGCAATTGCTTGCAACAAACTCTGGGTATAATAGCTGCTGATTTTCTTTTCTGACACTATTGCACTTCAGCTCTGCCAAAATACCGCTCACTGTTTCACTCTCAACTAAAATATTTTCACTGGTGTGACGCTATGGTCGTCATTCCTGACACGTTGGTGCTAGACATTTTGTGAGTGTCTAGTCTGTTGTAGTTCAACGACAGCACAGGGTCAACCATGGACAGAAAAAAAGGCAGTTTGAGACAGACAGAGGACAAAGGTAAAAAGAGGAAAGAAGAGAGATTTGCAAGGCTGTGACAGTTAACGCTGTGCTGGAGCATGAAACAGCTGTTTGCACATGATTGACCTGTTTCCAACACCAAATAACGCAATGATATGGTGGATTTCTTAAAGAAAAACAGCTTGTCCTTCTAACAACGCAGTATTGCATTTCTTTTTTTTTTGTCCTTGGCTGTCCATGGTTTATCTTACCAGTAGGAAGTTAATTAATCTATGAGCTAACAATGAATCCACAAACAATCTATGCCAAAGTGTCCGCAGTCTACCTGAACACTAGCTGTTTCCTTACCAGCAATGTCCTCTCATTCCCGGTTATGGTGATTACTCACTGCACGGGAGCTGTCGTTTCATATTTCACAGATGATGCTACTGCAGAGAGGAATGACTTTATGAAACTGGATATTTAACAGACAATCACATGTGTTCAATTACTATATCAGACCCTTCTGTGGCAGAATGTTCTGCGCTTCACCCCTTCACCCTCCACGCTGCGCCCCCTCCCATCCTCTTCCTTCCATTTCCCTATTTCTCCTGGGACCACTGTTATAGCCTCACCTCATTGCATCCCAAACTCCCCGGCCTGACTGACTGTGTGGCTGCTGCTTCTGCAGAGATAACCACACAGCATCCAGGTAGGGAGCAACCTGCTGATGGCATAGATTACCTCTATTGTCAAAATAACTAACTCTGCAAAATTCCTACTTTAGTATGTTTGGTCGCATGAGAGAGAGAGAGGATTTGCAACGGAGGATGGAAATTGTTTTTTTTTTTTTTAGACATGTTGCAGATCTGGATGAATTCCAAATCAAAGTTGAAGTACAAGTTTTGGCTTGCCTCAAGCATATCCACACAAAACTGCACATGGTCAAATGTGTATTTACATACATGTATGCAGCAGCCATGCAAACATACATGCAATTTAAACATGTCCCACATGAAGTATTTTTCAATGTAGAGTTAAAGTACACAAGACACAAAACCTGAATTTGGTCGGGACAACTATGTAGTGGTTGGTCTGCCCTGTGCTGTGTACAGTTGTGGTGATGTTGTCTATTAATACTGAGCCCCTTTCACATGATGGTTAAAAAACACAACTCACTGTTATGGTCAGGGGAAATTAAATCAAGCGTAGCCCACACTGTACATGCCTGGAATTTGAAGGTTCAGTTGATTGGAAAGGGAATCTTTCTGAGCTGTGATGGTAAAAACTGCTTTCCTTTACGTACTGTACAAGCTGTAGTAGTTTGTTTGATGTGTAATATAAAAGATACACAAGTAGTTTCTATGTGGGAGGTTTAAGTACAAGTGAATGAGTTAACGTTAAAATTCCACATTTCTGCAAAGATAGTGTTGTGCCCAGACAAAATGCATATGTGTGTGTGTGTGTGTGTGTGTGTGTTTGTGTGTCTGCGTCTACCAAATTTCGGGACAAATTTTGAATTTTCAAACCAGCGTGGATCAGGGACAGCTTATCCAATTGGTGTCCCCAAATTTGTTTCACTGCAATTTCATCAAGCCCGAACCAAATGGTTTCTGTCTTCACTGAGTTTAGGTACAGCAAGATTTTGTGCGTGTGATGTTAAAATTTTGCTGCATATGAAAGCTTTTGTGGCAACTTTAGTGTGTGTGCATGTGTGTATTTTCGTGTGTGTTTTTTTTGTGTGTGTGTGTTAGCTCTGACCAGCCAAAACTAGAGAAAAGGCCACTCTTTGAGAGAAATGCCACAGGTGGCTGTGAGCTCTCTGTCCCTGCCCCTTTGATGTCAGCTACATCGGTCTGTTTGGATGTTTATATCTGAGAGCTAAACCTCCAGTATTTTCAGTGTATTATTATTTTAACAGAAACATAGTCTTTGTGGCTGTTCACTTGTGCCAAATAATTTTTTTTGTCACCCCTAACAATTTCTGTCTCTAACTTTCAAAATAATAATGGAAAATACATCATGTAAGTGTGTTTACAATTTTTTTTAAACATGTGGTAAAACTAATCATTTGAATTTGGGATTGACTAAAATTGTGTTTAATAAGTCGCACATACTGTAATTAGGAATGGGGGGTGCCTGTTTTATGTTTCCAGTAGGTCTAATTCACAGCAGGAAAAAAGCTGCTACATGCAGCTACAATAGGCCAGTTGACACTGACTCTTATTACACCACAGGGATTACTACATTTGCTTCATTATAATATCATTTGGGTTCTCTCATTATTTGCAATTATAAATTCCTTTGTTTTTTTTCTCTCTCAGACAAGTAATTAACTTAAATAACCAATGAATAAGGAATGCATTTCCCCATTTATTATTTACCTCATTGTTCCCAATTACCATCAGATTATGAATTCATAGGTTTGTTAATGTATACTCTCTGTAATTATAAGAGCTCTCATTTATTTAGGCACAACAGGAATTAGGTCTATAGTCAGATGTTTGACAAAGACTGGTTTATTGAATCACCATCCATGTAATGTGTGTGTGTGTGTGTGTGTGGTGTGTGGTGTGTGTGTGGTGTGTGTGTGTGTGTGTGTGTGTGTGTGTGTGTGTGTGTGTGTGTGTGTGTGTGTGTGTGTGTGTGTGAGCACAGGAGTGGTGGTTGCAGCTGGATTGAACAGGGAAATAGTATGTGTTTAGCGTCATTTGAGAGGCCGGAGTAGAATGTATTTCTTTTTTATTAATATTCCATCCTTCTTTGTCCGCTTATCTGATATTGGGTCGCGGGGGGAGCAGTTCCAGTAGGGGACCCCAAACTTCACTTTCCCGAGCCACATTAACCAGCTCCAACTGGGGGATCCGGAGGCATTCCCAGGCCAGGTTGGAGATATAATCCCTCCACCTAGTCCTGGGTCTTCCCCAAGGCCTCCTCCCAGCTGGACGTGCCTGGAACACCTCCCTAGGGAGGCGCCCAGGAGGCATTTTTTATGATATTTTGTAATACAATTCATTAAGATGATCCTGATAAGAAGGCCAATGCTATAATACAATATTTTGTTGCACAAAGGCCATTTTCACACCTAACATACAGATTACTGGATAAGGTTTGATACCTATATTAGGATTAAGTTTTCAGTAATATCCGACCAAATAGCTTAACAAAAGGATGGTACCACAACACGTTTTTGTTTAATGTCAATTATTTTCCTTCCCTGTGCCTCCACCAGGTTGGTAAACTTTGTTTACCTCTTTGGTTAAGTCTTTCAAGGCTTTACTGTCAGCAGTGTTCTGATCTCAAGTTTCCAATTCTTTTTACTGCATTGGTAACTCTATTCAGGATGGTCCACGTCTCTTTTCAATCAAGTCTTCAATTGAGTTCCCACGTTCATCAAATCTTCGATAGAATGACTCTTTGAGCTCTGCCACCTCAGATAGAGGTTGCTCTGTGCAGCCAGTGTCTCCTAGTTGGCCATAGTTTGTGTGGTTGCTTCACGCCGCTCAGTATTTTCCTTTGTCTTAGGTCTAATTTCCTGGAGATAGCCAATACTAGATATGCATGCAACCACGTTTGCCAACAATGCAAGGCCAATTCTTTAGTGAACATAAATTGTCGCTTAGGCAGAATATCAAGTTTTTAAGGTCAGAGTAGTGCAATAGAGATTAGCCCGCCATTCCTTCCAGTCACGTGACAGTAGAGAGCAGGAGTCGATATTAAACTCTGCGGTGCTATTCATGTAACAGCTTTCCTTTCAGCCGGGGTCACCTGGGTCCTCTCTTCCCCATTGTCAACTACAGCATCAAGGCTATACACATTCAGAACTGTCTGCAACTCCTGCCTTTATCTGGCTCATTCTGTTAACCTTCCAGCCTTCCATATAGCAGAGTTTGTGCTGTTCTCTGACAATACAGTGGTAGTTGGTACATTTATCTGGTCTTGCTGATGGGGTGTATTGGCCCCGGCGATGAAAGACTGAGGCGCTGTAGCGCAAATTAGTGACAGATCAGTTAAGCGTGACCTTAAAAAACCCTTGGCCTTGTTTAATTGGCAGTGCTGAGGAAGACTAATTGTATAAATCAGCTGGTAATGAGATCTTGGCTTATTGTGAAAAACAAGATAATGTGAGAAAATGAACATGAATTAGCGTACAGAATTTTCATCCCTCAAGCTTGATTGTCTGATCAGTGAGTGTTTTTCTCTCCATTGTCATTTCTTCTAAAAAAAAGTGTATGCACTGACACACACGTAAGTGTATATAGAACTGGAGTTTCCTTTTAATGTGTGCGTTCTTCAACAAAGCTCTTAAGTTGCAACACTTTAATGGACATCCAGAAACTAGTTGAGCATGGCTCCTAAATAAATCATTAGCAGGCAGTGCTTGATGAAAGAAAGCAAAATTAAATAAAACAACTATTTTATATGAACACTGTTTATTAGCTGAATCCACCAACTGGAAGACAGATTAATGAGGTAGCAGAGAAGTAGATTTCAAACATTGTCTAGGATGGATTCCCATTGGTGACAGCTGAGGACTGGAAGTCAGACACTAACAAAGCTGTTTTACATTAGCACAGCTGTGGAGACTCTGACCCTCAGCCAACAGTCACTATGGCCTCAATTCTCTCCCTCTTGTTCTCTCTCTATTTGTTTTGATGTCGGTAAATACAGTTATCTAACACCCTTGTTGATTTTAACCATGTTCCAAATTTACTGGTGTTCTTTTGATCAAATAAAACATATTTAAACTGATTAAAAACCACATTTATATGTTGCATTGTTGTGGTGGAATTTTAATCAAATGTAAGATATTTGTACAGTTACAAATTATATTATGTTGCATACAAGGACACACTTTTTTTACAAGGCATCCCTTTTATGTGTTCTTTTTGCTTAAATTTCAGGTTTTTACATGAATTCATAATCAACTGACCAGTGATCGCTGGAAGCTGGGGATTGAATCTTTCAGTTTTTGTAAGTATCAATTTGCCCCTTTGGCTGTTTCTGTCTTGCCACATGTCTCATACACCCTGCTGTCTTTCACCCACACTGAACACCTGCATCAAATGAGGTGGACAATTGGATAGGCACACAATGTATGCACAATTAGACAGTTACATAGGGACAACGTTACTAGATTAGATCCTCCAACTTACTTTTCTTGCATTTTGTTCTACTTCAATATTGTGTTGTGGTTACTCCGGATTCATATTTTCTTTTGCTTTCTTTTACATTTTATTGCTCCTATTGCTCTATGTTAAGGCTTTCTAGTATCTAAATGGCTATTTTCAACAACAAAAAACATCTTCCCACACTAGAGAAAATACACATCAGCCTTTGGAGAAAAGTCTTTTGGAATTTATTTACAGGTGACACTGGTCAAAAATGTGAAACCATGAATGTCATTAGCTTTGAATAAGACTTGAAATAGTATTGGAAGTTCAAGTATCATTGACTAAATATGCTTCCTGATTTTAAATTTGTAAACTTTATTTGGTCTCATTATGAAAAATGAATGCAACAACCTTTAGAATACTAAATAATCCCAAAATATTATATATCAACTGCATACTAATCATATAGATTATACAGGAAAGCATACTCAATTTTTTCCACTGTAGCACTTTTAGACTTGCGTTTTACTCCGGGCAACCTGTGTATAACTCTGGTCATCCAATATATTTTGCTTTAAAAGTGGGATTTTTTAAAAGACATTACAGTTGCTATTTAGTTACTTTAAAAAATAAAAAAGTAAAGAAAGCAGAATAGAGAATACTACAGTCCTCTCTGCATCTACACAAATATTACTTAAACAATCTTTGCTCAGCTGCTGCTCGTGCAGGTTTTCTAATAAAAATGTATCTTCGATATTAAGCAAATAAAGGTGAGGAACTTCATTGATATAATTCTTTTCTTTCAAATGTCAGTTGGAGATATCATGGGAGTCAAATTAATGTGGTTGAGGAGCTCTTCAATAACAGCTGGGAAATGTGTCTCTGAATTCAAAGTTCATGGCCATTTACCATTGTTTAATCATGCCATTTCACACCACACACCATCTTCCGCTCAGATGAACATGCACCTGTCTACCAGCGAGCTATCTCTGCTGCTGCACTTTAGTTTTTTTTGAGTTTTTTATGCCGGTTTTTGTTTATAACATGGACAAAATTTCAGGAACAATACATTTGTGACTACTAATATTAGCTATTATCAACTACTGGTGCGATCACACACACACGGATCTTTTACTTTATCAACCTGCTGCAGCTTTCCTCTTTCTGGGTAATTTGAGATACCTGCCACCAGATGTTGTGTTTTATAAAAATGTAATATACCCTAGCTTCACTAAGAGACAATTTTAATAAAAGATGTGAATGTAAAGATCCCAGTGGAGTTATCAGCCAAATCTACCTATAGTAGGAGCCTAAGAGGGTTAACATGGTTTGCTACAAATCAGTGAGAATTTGCCTATAGTTTTCAATGTATAAGTATTGGCTGCATCAATGTGAAAACTAACTAGAGTATAGAAAAACATCCCCACGTAGCAAGAAACGTCTCAAGCTTCTACTAGATGAGCTACATGCTTGTTTGAAAATAAATAACAGAAATTGTGAATACTTAATTGGATATGAATAATCTACCTGTGTTATGTCTACTGCCTCCTGCTGGTCCAGCTAAAACTGCTCTTTCTCAGGTAGCTAATGCAGTACATTGCCTCCTGAAGTTTTGATAATACTCAATACTACAAGTGTTAGTGGTTATGTTATTAAATCACTGTAATGTTATTAGGCACCAGTCAGTATTTGTTATAAAAGAAAATACACATGAAGTTGTAGTGTGCTAGCATTTACTGCCATCATGCTCTTAAGCAACATTAAGTTGGAACTTCATACAATCCAAAAATCGAGATCCTTTTACCTACAGGTTTAATTAATCTGAAAACATGACAGGAAGTAATTTATTTTGTGTTAGCACTTATAGAACAAGTTTAATTACACACCTGAAATCTCATTTGGAAACACCTGAGGATATGTTGGACCATCTGAAGAGGCCGTACACTCTTTGTTAGTATGTGCCATTTATCTAATAAGCAATAGCCTCATGGTCTCACGGCTCTCAGCCCACTATCGATGGCACCGCTCAAGGAGAGGAGGCAGGGGAGATATTTTGTCAAATTGAAATAAACAGCACTTCACCGTAAAATGAAAATGAATAACCTTTGAATGGTTATTCGTCATCCATTATTTATCAAATGGGCCTCTTCAGCCCACTGACCCTGCAGTGATTAAGGTCAAAATGTTGCTTAACACAGGCCGCTTAACAAAGACCACCTAACAAAGATTTTAATTTCATCAGCCTCGATTGCTTCAGAGGATCCCAGTGTCAATTTGGAAAACTAATTTTGGCACATCATTACCTGCCAAGAATGCACACAGCCCCCCCTCCCCTCCCCATGGGCCCCCCCCCCCAAAAAAAGTTTATCCATCTTCCTAAACTCTGCATGCAATTAATAGCTTGTATTACTCATAAATTACCACATTTTGAAGTGCTAAAATATGCTTTTAGTGTTGTCAAATTAATTAGGTGGGTTGTTGTGTGGGCTTTTCTTTTTACAGTTGGTGATTAAGTGTTGCCTATATTTAATCACATGAAAAGGAGCTGACCTCTAAGTTTATTATTATTATCATTATTTGAAGGTTTGATGGACTTTATTTCATTCTAGAATAAAAACCTAATATGGACTTGGCTGCTGTCCTTGTTTTCGAGGTATGTTCCCTTGTACTGTAGGACAGACTTTCACCTAGTGGCTTTAAACGGCAGAAAGTAGGACCAAAGAACATGCCATCAATCCTCTTGCTACCCCAGCTGTGGAAAGTAATGCATATCTAAAAGTCCGGTAAAATGAATTAATGATTTCAACCATGAACTTTTCTCCCAAAACGCCATGAATCGTCTCCAACTGATAATGCATCACGACCCTGGAGTGTGAAATCCCTGTTGCGTTGAGAGTAGCCAGTTAATTGATTCGCAAATTATTTAAAGTTTGTGGTGCCCAGGGGAGTGCTAGAGTCTAATGACGGCCCATTTTGAAAGAGTTGAAAAACTCTTCCCAGGCAAGCCGGTATTAAATTGTAACAGTTTAATCGGGGCACCAAGAAGAGAGATAGTGTCCAGTATTGTGTTGTTAGATTGGGTTAGCGGAATATGCTCTTTAAATTGGGGTCTATCTCATTTTAAATAGGAAATCTAATTTCATTGTCCTTTATTCCTCTTTTCAGAGGCTTTGTTTTTACATTTGTGGTGCTTTTATCCACTCTGGGAAATCATACAATACAAAGGATAATCTGTTTTTAATACAGATACAAAGGTAAATATTTGTGTATATAGTCCGTTTCCAAATGCTATTTTTTTTAGTATGACACTTCAAATTCAGCCATTTACTTTTCGTTGAGCGTTTACTGCAAAATGAATTGTGTTTGACTGACTTGGACAGGATGAAATGTTGCTTCTCACAATTCTTTAACAGGTTTATACTGTCTACATGTATATATATATATGTCTGTGGCATATGTGATTTTTAAAGGAAAAGCTGAATATGTAAATTAGTAAGAAATCAGTAGACAAAAAAATAAATAAGTTAATTTGTGGTAAGATAAGACCTATGTCAAGCAAGTGATTCTGTGCAGAATAGGCTCATCTAGTAGTACACACACTGTACGTACCGTTGCTTTTTAGTTGAATTTGTTTGATCTCTGTGTTAATATCAAGAAGCCTCTAATCTCGACCCATTAGCAACTGCTGTCATTCAGACACACGGTGTCGTCCTGATTTAAATAAAATGAAATGAAGATAGTTGTTTCTGGTCCCTTGGCTTCACTCATTGCCATTAACATATGCTCTGTGCCCTGCTTCTTTCCATCTTATTTATGACTTTAATTTGTTGTGTGGGCTGCGCAAGAAATCAAATTTAATCCAATCCTCCCAGGGACCCTGTCATATAATAACATGGTAATTTCTGTGTATCCTTTTGAAAAATGAGGAAATTAATTCTTCCTGACATGTTCTAATTATTCCAGTGTGAACGGCGGATGGGCTCCCCTCCTTCCTCCCATCCCCCAACCCCCTAAGTGTCAGTTGCCGACGGGTGGCGAGGTGCTAATGCTGACCAGCAGCGCGTTTAATTTGAAACATGAGCAGACACCTTTCAACACACCTTCCTAATGTTGGAGTGGCTCACACAAATTAATTCACTACTCATCTGGCAGCTCTAACTGAGGTGTGTGTGTTTGTGTGTGTGTGTGTGTGTGTGTGTGTGTGTGTGTGTAGGTTAAGGGATGGGGGAGGGGGTCAATGGGACACTAGTAAAGATAACATAAGGTGTGTCTATGTGTGTGTGTGTGTGTGTGTATGACACTGTACAGTAGGTGTAAATCCAAATATGTCAGTGTGTTTGGGCACGTGCTGGACCAGGTATCACCATATTTCCTGTGACTGGGTGTTGAGTTGGCGCAAAGATGTCTGCTGGGATGTCGGGATTGCTTGGACAGCTTTTTTTCCCCTCTCTGGATCTCCCTCCTCATAAACCAACAGTACCTTTTCACACATACCACTGCTCTGCTTGGAGCACTGAAAGACTTATTTAATTAGACTGTCAACAGGCAGTCTTTAGCTTATCACTTTAATTTGCATAGGGACACTACTGACAGAGACATTGTGAAACAATGATCTTATTTTCTATTTTCAAGATAAATGAAATCCATGGCAGATCGAAGGTGAACTCTGATAATCATAATATTATAATTTCAAACCAGGCTTGCTATTGATTTTCACTCTGTAAAAAAATCACAATTGTCTGTTCATTGAAAAAAGTCTGAACAGGACTGGTATAATGGTCTGTATAGGCAGACATATTGTTATCATGAACAAAATTGGTTAATAATTAACATGGTTACAATCTAAATGTAAAATAGAACTGTATTCTGACTTTTACTAAGACTTAGTCTCTGTAAGTCAACAGTTATGTATAAATTCAGGCTTCTAATAGAAGAAATGCGTTTCTACTCCAATTATGCACAGTATCTAAGTAGCTGAGACAGGAGGAGAAAAGATAAACAAACAAAATGTATTTACTGAACTTTGGAGTTGGGTTAAAACCATAGAACTGTAACTGATTTGGTGTGTGTTGTCTCTGGGTTGTAGAGCAGAGGGCTCATAGTCGTGGCGTCATGGTCGAGGAGAAGAGAGCAGGGCTTTGTCAACGGTGGGTGGGTCCCCCAATGACTCAGAGAGGGGAGAGGCGTCAACATGGCCGCCTGGCCCACAGGGATTAAAGGCCCCCCACACACACACACACACACCCTGCAGGGTTAATCACTGCCATTTTGGATCCATGCAGAAGGAAGCAAATTCACTCTCCATCACTGTGGAAGAACTGAGACATAAGCCACCAGTTAGGGTGCCACTCTGTGGGTAGATCTGCTTCATAGGCTTGTTTCCACTCTGTACAATAGAGTGTTTTTAGCCCTTGTCTGAAGAAAAGTTGGAGTTGCCTGAATCAGTGCAGACTCTTGCTCTTTGCATCCTCCTCTTTGGATATGGCTAGGTTTTCTCATATGGGTTTCGTTAAGGGACATAACAAGTAACTTGGGATGTAGTTACTGGTAGGATTTGTGTAGCTAACTTCTGTGTCTCGCTGTGCGCTGCTTACTACGTGAGCCTGTTAATGACTGAAGGCTGAGAGTGCCGTCTTGTGCCAAGACCCACATGGCTGCTGGCGGTGCATTAAATCAGCAGTCAATTTGACTGGAAGTTTGAAATCTGGGCTAGGTTAAGGGGATGTGCTGAAGCCGTGTTAATAGCTAGCTTGTTGTCCATATGGTACTGCTTTAATAGAGCACATTTGTTGCAGATGGTGGGAGACTTGGTTAGGCAGAAGCAGATTTTGGCAGAGGCTCATTCTTCGAAAGGGCTGCTGTGCTGATCAGACTAATCCAGGCCAACTTAGTGTTGTCTATCCTCCCTGCTTCTCCTTAACCAAAGAAGTATGCCCTTGAATTGTGGACTAGCCTCAATTCAAAGACATTCTTGTTTTTTGTTTTCTGAGAAGAGCAAATACAATGTGGCTTGGTCACTTTTTCCTGTGTTTGGTCATTTGCTCTCCAAACCGCACCTTTGCTTCCAAGTTCAGTTGTTTCTGACCACAATGGGACTGCTGTGGACAGCAGGCACAGCTGAGGAAACACAAGCACACAGAGTGAGAGAACAAGCGTTATGGAATAAGACCAAAGATAAAGATAGAAACTGAGCAAAGCCTAATTTTATTTCCTCTGCTGCTACTTAACTCTTTGAGCAGGTCTGCTGAAGGATTCAGGGGGCATTAAATTAAATAAACTCACACTCACATAATAAAAGAGTTCTCTGTTCATCCTGCCACTGCATAACCATTGACAGGATGAACAAAGCACTCTTTTTTCTTCAAATCTCTCTTTTCTGCATCAAACTCAGTATCGTTTCTATTCATCTTCCTAATTTCTGGGTTGTAGTATGTAAATGTGTACTAGAACTTGTTTCCATATACTGTAAGCTCAGAGCGAATTCCCATTTTAGGTTGGTAATTGTTGTAGTTTGTGTGTGCCTGCTTTAGAGTATGTGGGCTTTTTGCACTAAATGAAGTGAGGAGACACGCTTGATCTGCTCTGCACTGTTTGACGGTTGTTTTCTCACGTTGTCACTGGCTTGGTGTGCTGTGGCGTGGTGATGGTATTATGTGCGCTGGGCTCAGCTGAGTGGAGAAAAGAGCAGAGCTGCAGCGCCCGTAGCTATGCCACTCCCGCCTCCCCAGACACCTTATTGTGAGAAAAGTCTCGGCTGAGTCCTCTGGGCCTTGTGGATCCACTGCCTTGCTAAGTGCTGGCCAGACTGAAAGGCACAGTGTCCTTGGGCCCGACTCATTCTTTCCATTCTCTCAGAGGCTTTGTCTCATAAGCCACAAGAGAGAGAGGACAAAATGCCAAATTACACCCATGTCACTCAAACCTAAGGTGTTAACGGGCTGAGATGTCATTTGTTGTTGCTTTTTTGTGTTATTCGTGATAGTGTGCATGTGAGAGTGTTAAAAGTTCAGAATAGGAGTATTTTTCTTTCCATTATTGTTAAGGAGGAATTTTGATCTGAAGACTGTCAAGCTCTTGAATTCTTAAGTTATGAAATTGAATAAAAGGATGGTGGAGTGATGAAATGACATGTTATAATATTGCAAATATTTTGCAAGATATCATTGCCATATTTCAGTGGCTGAGTATCTTTTTAAGGATAGTTGTGAGATCTAAGAGGCATTTGAGTTTCAACCACTGGCAAACGTTCCACTCACAAATCAGTTCTCTGGATTTGCTTACCACTTAAAACAAAGCACATGGAAGTCCTAATCAATTTCCACCCAATCTTAACCCAATAAAAGTGTATATTATACAGACCAATAACATAGCTTAATGGAAACCTGTTGTAAGTAATTTTTAGCAATGTGTATCCAGTATTTTGTGGGTAAGGCTTCTGAACGACCCCTACAAGTGGTGACATCATAACCACATCCTTTTGCCTCATTGACGCTGTAAGTCCCAGCTTAGGTCCCTTGTGGCCAGGTTTTCCAGAAGCCACAGCACCCTCGCCACACATGAGCTGCAGCTGGACCACCATTAGCTACTCTGAACATACTGGGGCTGCTCTGGGATCTGTGGTTACAATGCTGGATGTACATGTATATATGTGCACACAGCCATGGAAAAAGACTAAGATCAGTAGGCAGAGTTTATTTGATGCAAACATATCATCAGGCTCTCAGTGCAAACCGATGTTGTATGCAAATCCACTCCCTCGATGCAAAGAGGTATAATTAATGATGTCAGTTCATAAAAAGAGAGGATGGGTTCATAGCCATATTTCTGCTTTAATTAAAGACATGCCTTATTATAGGAGGAAGATGTATGCTCTATGTGTTTTTCTTTCTTTCTTTTTCTTTTTCTCTGTCTGTCTTTCACCCTCTTTCTTCTTCTTCTTGATTATCAGTTGTTTAATAGTGAAAATGGTTCTTTGTGATTTTTCCTGCCAGAACCCCACACGCTGACATGGAGGGCTTTCTTCGTAGCAGCTTTTTACTGAGGTTAGTTTCATTTCCGTTGTTGAAATTTAGGATCACAGGTTGGGCAGGGTGGTAGTGGGCTAACAGGGGTTGTGCTTTTATGACACATTGTTAGCTTTAAACTCTATACTGCGTGTGCGTGCTTATGTATGTATGTGCACACGTGTCGGTGTATTTGAACATTGTCAAACAAGGATTCTGACAAATTTACCCAAGTTGTGTGTTATGATTGTGTTCATGTAGTGTGTGGCTGACTGGCATGCTCACCCTGATAGCCTCCAGTCAGACTGAAAGCACACATCAACAACTTAAGAGACATGCTGGAACTTTTTCTTTCCTTCGTTTCCCTTTCACAGCTTAAAGGACCTGCAGATCAGACTTTCCGTGTCTATACACTGCATGCTTTTGTCTGACCCCTTTCCCCATCTGCCCTCCCTTACTAACCACCCTAATCAGGGATGTTGGGGTGAGGCAATCGCTGGTATATCTGTCTTGTGATCTACTGTTGTTTCCTGTTGTGTAGTGTGTTTGTATTCAACCTACCATAAAGATTTACATTTTTTGTCTTTACCCTTCCTGTGATTCTAATTAAAAATTTGTGCTGTCATTACACACAGAGGAAGTAAATAAGTGTGTATTTACCATTGGCTCTTTTCCTAGTCAACCACCTTCTCCAGGCTCCAGTGTTGCTCCCTAATTAGGGTTGGCTCATTAGAAGCCACAGCAGCAGCATCTGCCTTTCAAAGCTGCTGTCAGCCAAACTTTACTAAAGCTAATGAATCCTCTTTGATTTCTTTTTCAAAAGGTCACTTATTTGATTAAATTAACAGCTTTTTTTCTCTCAGAACTGTTGGGGGCATTTTAAAAAGAAAGGACAATTTGATACCATGGCTCTCGCTAGTCAAAGAAATTAAATAAGAAAATCTCTCATATATTTACAGTATGTTTTTATATTTAGAATTAAATAATGTAAAACCATAATCATTAATATAAGATTGAGATCATCCACATTTATAAGCTTCAGCAAAAAGCAAGTTGTGCTCTGAGTTCTGACAGAATCTAAATTGTGACCAATGGCTCAGTTAATCTTGCAGAATAATACGGTATAAATTATACTCACAGGCTTTTTTATATGCATCTATGACTGTTAACTGAAACCGTTTATTTTTATTTTCTATATTCAAGAAATTGAAAAAGCCATGTATTTACTGTAGTATACATTCATAAATATGTGAAATATTTAATGTTTGATGCAGTAAATAAAATATGTAATGCAGAAATGTAAAGTATCTGTTTTATCTTTCATGATTTGGCACCAATTTATCTGGTGTTGTAAATCTGCTATGGTTTGACAGAAGTTATTCAGGCATACATTTTGCACACTGCCTATGCTCATTTCCGTTTTTTTTTATAATGGTACAAAGTGGAGGGCAGTGTTTAACAGCTGTTAAAACCAGTTTGGTGGATAACTAACTGGCCTAAATATATACTGTTTACTGTATGTTGCACTGGAAGAGGTCTGACAGAAACATATCTCATACCTGGAATATTTGTGCATCCACTCTCACATCTACAAAAGAAAAGAAAAGAAAAAACATGACCTTTGACCTTGGCTTTTTCTAACTATTTCCTTTTGTTCTCATAGCTGTGAGGAAACACTGTGATTATTCTAAGTAAACACATTATTGTATTGCTAATCCACAACCTTCTCTCAATGTCTGTTTTAATTAAAGGAGAAGCGCCAGTAGAAAGATATCACGCACACTGGCTGGAGATTGGGGGCCTCAACAATCAGGCCAAGATTAAAGGCAGGCTTTGCTTAGAGTTAACCCTTTTGCTTGGATAAGACTTGTGTCCTGGAGTGGGCTGCAGGGTGGGGGTGAAAAAGGAGAAAAGGATAGAAACAAGGGTGGATGGATGTGGCAGTTAAGACATTCCTCTAGTGAAGAATCCAAGTATCTTTTACTGAGCAACTGAATTAGGTCAAAGGTAGGCTTTCTGAACCTGCTCATAGATTTCTGCTCCAATGTGCAGATGTTATCGACTTTTTATACTATATGTCATATCTCAGTAGCACACCGCATGGGCCTTTCATTTGTTTGTTTTTTGTAATGTAATGAGACAAGTTTTATTTTGAGTCACACACACAGTGAGTTCTAATAGCTGTAAAAGTGCTGATACATGGCCATCGTGAAAAATACATCAAACTCTTCAGATGTGACGGGGAAAAGTCTAAACTCCATATTTTACGTACAAGTCAAAGCCTTTGTACTGTCTCATAAGGACGATAAAATTCCCAATATTTCTAAAACTAACACAGAAGTTCTCTTAACTACAGTATACAATGTGCACATGTCTTTAATAGACAACTATTTGGGCTTGTGTTACTGTACGCCTCACAGTTTTTCTCTTTGTTGAAAAGATGGGTTTCATTTTGGATCAATTTTTTATATGTTTATGGAAGGCGTTTAACAGGTTTTTGTTTGTGTAGTCAAAGAGACTGAGAAAATGAGAGTGAGAGAGAAAGGGGAAGAAAGAGAGACAGAATATAAAGATGTGGAGAGAAAGATGTGGAGAGAGAGAGAGAAAGAGAGAGAGAGATGTCTTCAGTCTCTACTCCCAGTGGGTAAAACCTCCCCCTACATTTCTGCCATTATTTGATGTAATGAAAGGAGAAAGTGTGTAACATTGAGATTGTTAATTAATTTAGTCTAACAAGATGAAGATAAATGAAACCCACTGAAGGTTGACTAGGCTAAGGGGCCCACTTAGCATTCCTCCTGCCCTCGAGCTCTGTCTCTCTCACTCCTTTACAATGGAGTACAGCTAAGACTTGCAGCATCGTTTCTACAAACCCACTGAGCTCTCATCTAGTAAGTTTATATGTAGACCTTTTTTGACAAAATATTTCAGTTTCAGCCTCTATTTATCATAATCTTCTCTCTGGGATATTTTACTTTCTAAATGGATGGGCTGCATTTGTAATGCAATGAGTTTTGGAGCATAGATATGCAATTATCTAATTGAGTCATCTTGACATGTTGAATAAAACTCAGTTGACATACATGACTAGCAAACTAAATTGACTTTTTAAATATATATATTGAACCACTGGTCAAAGGTTAGTATATTATTCTTGCAGACACCTTGTAGTCATCTTGTAGATAACAAACACAACTTTCATTATCTGCTAGCAAACAGTTATATACATATATATATTTATACAGTATATGTTTTCTGAAATGACAGGAGGTTATATAAATGGCAATTCTCGCCAGAATATGTGGCCCCTACACATGAGCCGTTCACCATATGAATGGTTCTTCTCTAATCCGGCTTGGAGGCTATTTGAGCGGCAAGACAGACAAAAAGCAGAAAAGACTTTCTTTTTTTTTTTTTACAATGCCAGACAGTTCTCTTCATCCAGAGACCTTACAAGCAAATCAGTAGTCTATCGAGGTCCTTCTTCAGTGGACACTTTGTACAGGATCTTCATGGCAGCACAGACCAATCATTATGGCACCTATTCTTTGCTCCCTTAGTTCTCAAGTCATCAACAATGGGTTGTTGATTGTATGGAAAACACCAGAACAATTACGTCCTCTGTTTTGGTGGCAGAGCAGCGTTTTAAAGTGCAATCCTCGATAATGGCCTCATTATTGTTATTCTTGGAGCAGGCCTGAGGAGAAAGAAGTAGCTGCTTGCAGTGCGTCATTATTTCGTAAATTTCGATTAGCTCATCATGCTGTCTCCTGGCAAACAGAATCATAGCTAATTAAAAGTGAGCGAGCGCTCTTGCCTGTGACTTAAAAGGTAGCACTCGATAGGCTGTTAATATAAAAAAAAAAATGGTAACAAAAAGGAGGATTAGAGCTGTGTTACCCTGGTAACTCCAACTTCCATCTGCGAGGGAACAATGAACTTGTGTTCCTTCACCACCTATGCTTGAAAAAACAGAAAGCGAGGAAGTGAGTGTTCTGAAAGGACAAGACCCTTTTAAACAACAAAGTGGGATCCAGGCCTAATAGGCTCTTTGGTGCGAGATGTTAGGAGAGATCACTGGGGGATAGAGGAGCAGAAAGGTCAATGTGTAATCCTAGGACAGTAAAGGTTGTCCCAGGTTTTAAAATAGTGGGTTGTTTCTTGAATCTGTTTGTCTGCCCGAGAAACAAAACCTCAAGTTTGTTAATTTTTTAAAGATTTTAAAAGGAAACAAGATTGACAGAAAAGCCTGCTAGTAAAATGTCTACTTGTGATAAACTGGGTAGGCTGCCCCACAGCTAAAATGTACACTTCCCTCAGCTGATTAAATAAACACAAACTAGATGCCAAAGAGTTGGGCCAATTAGACAGAGCTGTCAGAAGCTGTTAAAATTGTCTCTTGCATCTCTTTTTACTGATACAACCAAGTCTGCATTGACTTCTGACACCACAGCTGGGTTGGAAAATGAACTCTTCCATGAACCTAAAAAACATATATATATATATAATATTGTAATATATACAATACATATCTTAATATATTGTATAACCAATGCATTCGACTTGCACTAACCATTGCATAACAGCATTTATGTTTTAGCTTCTTTTCAAATATCATTAAATACTCAATAATACTATATGTATTTTATTTAAAGCATTAAAAATCTTGAGGTGAGAAGGTGATGAAAATATGGTAATGTATTTCTATAATCTCTTTATTTCAACCAGCATCAAACATTTCATATGCATTTCTAAATAAAAGTGTTTGATGGGCTTATAGTTAAGAGCTTCTACTCTGAAAAGGAATGCTCCCGCTCTAACACTGCTGAATTATAATGACTATGACTCCATGACTATGGAGGAACACTATTTTCTCTTTGGAGGAACAGTATTTTCTCTTTGAGTTTTATGTCCCTTATTACTGCTGCAATACGTCTGCTTGCATTAAGCTAATTTATGGCTGAGGCCAGCATAACAGCAGTACAGGTTAACGAATTTGGCATTACTAATTAAACGTTATTGAGGGATGAATATGAATCCTGTGGTCGGGAGGGATGGCAAAAAAAGGGGGAGGAAATGAGAATAGGACAGAGGACTTTCCTGCAGTCCTTCTTTTGGGTTGCGTTCACAATGAGTAAATCATAAGTGCGAAGACAGCAGAGCCTTTGAGGTGTAATGGAGGACATGTAATGCAACATCCCGTCACAATATTTTCTCTGATTAGATGCATCTGAAAAGAAAATTATACGATTATGTATAACTCTGCATGAGGTGTTTGGGAAAATAAGACTGTATATGCATTTGCTGTAATGTAGCAAAATATTGCAGGGTAAAAGTATAAAGGAACAGCTAAAGTGATCAGACACTCTCGTTTAAGCTGAGGACCATTCAATGTAGTGCCGCACATTTTCCCTTTTACACAATTGTTGTTAAGCAATTAATTAATTCACTTCTTGAAAACAGGAATTCAAAGGCCATGTAGCACGGCCTACTCAAGCAAAGAGGGATAATGGTGACAGTGTGGAATATTGAGCCATTATTGAACTGCCCTCTGCCGCTCTCTCCCAGACCAGGCCACGAGTGTGTTGAGGAAAACAAGATAGATATATTTCCCTGGATGTTTCAAACTTGCCCTTACTTGTTAGTAAAAGGTGACACTAAGAAAAGAAGAAAGAAAAAAAGACTTGTCGTTAAGATCATATTGTTTGCAGAATAAGATAGGACAGTTACTAATCAAATTGCTAATTGAAAGTAACTGCAAGTAAGCGTTTATGCTACATAACTTTACAGTAATGACAACACAACTGAAATAACCAGTGATCAATAAATGGAAACTATGGGGTAAGTTATATGAGGATATTTGGATGTGAGCATAAAGTGACATTTGTTTAAATTTCATAATTTGTATAAATGTTTCACACAGCCCCCCAGCAGTCTCTTCAAACCTCTCTCACTTCCAGCAAGTTTAACCTCATAACTGGATTACAGAGTCATTTTTTGGAGATTGTGTTGGTGAAGCACTCCTATTTTTCCATGTGTTTTTTTTAGTGGCTTGTGCACTACATGCACAGTCTAAATCTTATTTTTCCTGCCACTCTTTCACTCTTACTAACGCCTATACACTCCATGTCTGACATACTCTCCCTGAGAGCTAAGTCTTTCAATTTAGATTTCAATTATCATGTTAGTTTTGTGATTAGACTTAAGACCTCCATGAATCAGACCTCTCTGCTCCTCTCTATTCCACTCTATTCCACTTCCCCTGCAATCACATCCCATCTGATGAATTGCGCATATAATTACGGAAGTTATTGAATATGCAGATCACTGCTGACTCTTGGTGTGCGGTTCATAATGCATCAACTCTAACTGTATCAAACAAGGGTCTCTGATAAAGACCCACTCTGATAATGAGAGAGGGGCAATGTATGCTATTAGTCAGAGATAACAGACACCACAAAGACTGAGACTCAATTAAAACAGAGCCACGCTATTATCTGCATGACTGTGCGTGTGTGTGTCTGTGTGTGTGTGTGTAGCTAAACTGCATTCAGGCCAGTGTAGGGACTTGGCACTAAGCACAGTCAACTCTACCAACCAGCACATCACAGACCAGTCTGAGAGGCCAGCCAGCCAGTGCACAAGGTGTTTATGAATCAACCAACATGAGGTATTTCCCTCATGTTACAGTATGTTGCTAGCATCATTTTACACCCCATCCCATGATGCAATCCCTAAGAGCTTTTCAAGAGAGGAGAGTGAAGCACTTCACAGGCACACCCATAGGAGAAGGTGGTGGGGAATTTTAAAGTTTTGATAGCTTTTAGAGAACTTTCTAAAAACCAGGCTTATACGCGAAGAGCAAAGGGTCTAAAATCTTTTGCATTTTTCTGTCAAAATACTGGGGATGTATTACTTGCTCTTCAACAGGTCCAAAAACCAATACAATCTTTTCCACATAAAGCTGTTCTTACAAGGTTTTTCAGCTAAGGTTTCGCACACAATTGAGAATACAGGGAAACGGAAGAAAGAGGGACCTGTATTTTTAGCCCGAGCTGTAGTGATGTAGCTGCCATTTATAGCTGATATGCCAGGCTGATGCTGGACGGCTGCCCTGCTGACACCAGAGAGAAGGGTTTATAGACTGCACAAACTCTGCCCAACACAATCAGACAGACATAAAATAAGCAAATCAAATGTAGATTAATTTGATTGTGACCAATTTAATTGATGAAGAGAGGTTGCTATTTGTATGTTTAATTTGTGGAATATGGTGACACATTGTTTATACAGTGGAAGTGATCTCAAGGTGGAGACTGGCAGATGTGCAAGCAAAGGACAAAAGACACACAAGAGTATGCTTCAAACCAAGAAACAATGCAAATATCAAAATCCGAAAAACATAAATTTGTAGAAATGGACAACATTTTACCTAGCAGAAGAGATACTTAAGCTCTTCTTTCATTATTTCATTATTTTGCATTTGTTTTTGTATTTGCTAAATTTTCACACATTTTTCACTCTGTTTTCATTTCTTTTTCAGTATTTTACAATATTCTAGGTGTATCATACATACATATATTGCACATATACTGTATATGAACAGCATACAAATTATACATTTACATATGCTGATGCATAGTTGCATACATGTGTGCATTAGAGCATTCATTGAGGTACTATTGGGGCCTTTTTGACCATAACCAACTAGTTGATTAATACATGCAAAACACCTTCTGTCTCTTACCACCTGTCTTCTGATTGGCCATTGCTGTTGGACTGGTAGTCTATTTAAGTCTGTAGAATTGCATGTCCTGTAAGTTCTGCTGATGATGGTCAACCAAACATGTTTTTTTATTTTTATTTTGCCTTTTCCCCTGCCCTTTTTGCATCTGAAGAAGTTTTTTTCTTTGTAATGATGGCATCCGTTCACCTTGGCTACTAACACCTGACACCACTTGTTGGTAAGCTTGGAGTAGAGAGTGAACATCTTCTCCACATTGTTAATGTAGGCATACATTTTCCACACAATATTTTATTATATCATAAGAAGTACATGATTGTAATTGTAATGATTCCCTTTTTAAATGTGTTTGAAGCCATTGAACATAATCTATAAATCAGCTTTAAACAATATCAAAACAAAGGCACTAATCTGATTTGAAAATCTTCAAATCTTCACATCCTGTGGTCACAGTGGACGGTATTAAGAGCATGGCTAGTGCTGGATGGCTGACTGTTGTAATTAAGACTCGGAGCAGGATTTAAACACATGGCACTGTGGCACTTTACCCAGTCCCATGTATATTATTACGTTAATAGGATTGAACATGTTTATACCCACTGTTGGCTTAACAGGAGGTCAAAAAGGTGATTTAAACTTTTGTTAAGGGGCTTACATAGGAGCTCAAATAGCATTATAGTGGCCAACTAATGGGTGTACACTATGACAGAAAATACACAATGTATGGACTGAGGTTGTGTTCAATGTAAATGCCTGTTCGGTGGTCAGTAGAAAAGAAAAAAAAAACTAAAGGGCATGGTTTACTTAAGTGGCCAATAGGATTAGACTGCCCTTTACTGTAAAGAGTGTGATGCAAGGGCAACGACCTTTGTCAAGTCCAACTATTGTTTGCAGATTGGTTACACACTCTACAGGCTGTGAAATACACAGCTGCTACCTTCAGCTCAGTGGACAGCAGATAGACAGTCAGGGTTAGGTGTGTGTGTGTGTGTGTGTGTGTGTGTGTGTGTGTGTGTGTGTGTGTGTGTGTGTGTGTGTGTGTTATACAGTCCAGTTAAAGTCACTATCTTCTTATCAAATATTTGTCTGGCCTTCACTCCCTATTTGCTTTCCATTATGTTTGCTTTGTTTATTGAAATCTACCTCAGGCAGATTGGTAAAGTTTCCAGAAAGTTGTTTTTGTCTTTGTGCATTTATCTGTGTGGTAATTTCACATTATATATTTATTTTGTATTCAGCTTAAAATTCATGTTCATAGATATTTTACGCCGATATTGTCCCCAATATTTTAATTGGTTAGCATTTTAAAAAAGCAATGCAGGAATAGTTGTTTGATACCATGGGAGTATAAAATTGTAGGTCAGCTCTTCAGAAAATTCACTTTTAAGATTTTAACTTTAAATATAAAACCATATTTGTTTAATGTGTTTTTGATTGATTCCCTGGTTGAAATTCAAAGGGTGGTCATAAATGTTTCAAGACAAAGGGTCTCTTTGTGTGAATGGGGCCTCAGTTGAAATGTAGGAGTAGTTTGAGATTACCAGATTATTTCCTACTATCCCAGTGAGTAAGGCAAGGCGAGCCGCAGCCCTGCGCCGTGCTATGCTGAGCATAATGAGTGTGGTGGCAGGGAACCACAACAGAGCCGGGGCAGAGGCTGCCTGGGAACCAGAGGCCCATGGCCCACAGCCAAACACACACACAAATCCTGCCGCACACTTGTGGCTTTTTAAGAAAGCAATTTAGTTAATGATTTCATTTTGAAGCACTGTCATGATCCATGTGTCCTCTGAGTGAGCCAGCAAAAGAATAAAGGAGAAACCAACACAGAGGAAAAAGGTATTAGCAAACACAAGCCTCCCCCAACAACCGGAAGAAATAACATGCAACCAAGTGCAATGTGGCATTTGTTGTAAACACAGCACAAAAATTACTTGGATAATATATTGTGGTAGGTATATCACTACAAGTCTTCACCAACCACTGCCTCAGACGTATTTTTAAGATCAGATGGCCTGATAAAAATAAAGAACGAAAAGCTGTGGGGAAAGAGCAAAGCAGCCTGCAATAGAAGTGGAAATAAAGAAACAAAAATGGGGATGAATTAAGCACACATTGCGGAAACTGAAGAATTCCATCAAATGCCAAGCTCTGCAGTGGAACCCATAGGGCAGACGTGGTAGAGGGAGACCAAGAAACACCTGGAGGATGGAAAGAGCTGGCTATAGATGGCAAGATCTGGAGAAGCGGCACAGAACAGGACGAGGTGGAGAAATATTGTCAGTGGTCTATGCTCCTTCTCGGAGTAACAGGCTTAAGTAAGTCAGTAGGTACTGTATATCACTTCGCTTCTACTCTTCTCTGCATTGCTCTGGACCAACGCAGAGAAGAGTAGAAGCACAGTATGGGTCGACACATGGTTAGCAGTTTGGACTGCTGAGGCATTTTGAGTTTTAGTCAGCATCTAATCCACTACAGTGCCCACTTCCCCAGAGTGGAAATACAGCACATTTTTTGTTCAACCATGTCTGTCAGCTCTCTGATTTTATTAGGGCTATGTTTCACATTCATTTACTCCGGTTTTCCCGGTGCCGGCCCATGAATGAAACCATCTTAGCATTGCAAAAACAGCAGCTTGTACACGTCTTCTGTGAACCACATTTTTGGTCAATTACTCAGATCAGTGGCTGGGGTTTCTGGTTTTGCTCTTCAGATCTCATTTTCATCCAGTCTCTCTTTTTTTGTATCAGCCGTCAATCACTCATGGTAACTTTTAACCACCTCCAAACAGGGCTGGGTGCCGGCCATTCATTTAGACCTTCACCGTTGCTTGGCTTCTTCCTGTCCAACCTGTCAGAATGACACACACTGTTGACCATGCTTTCTATTCAGCACTGGCAAATTAATTGGTTTCAGTGGTTTAAATCAGCAATCAATGTCAGTTTCCCAACATAATAAGCCTTAATCATAAATCTTTGAGGTGTGGCTTGTCTGACCCCTATTCATCATGGCTATGCTAGATGGCCTCATCTGGGTGGAGCAAATGAACTACCCCTGTTTTGATTTTCCAATTGACGTGTCACATGAAATGTGGCTACTCTCTCCCCTACCCGAATCTATCCCAGCCCTTATTCTCACAGTCCTTAAAAAAACACACACAAGAGCTCAAAGACAAAGAGCAAAAAGAAGTCTAGTTGTCACAAGGGGAGACGCATTTGTGTGCCTTCCCTTGTGTGAGAGTGCTCAATGAAAACCATTAATTTATTCAGAAAAAGAACGAAAAAAATAGCAGAAAAGGAAGAAAAAACCTAAAGAATTAAGAGGTGGGTCTAACTGTAGCTAATAAGCTGTTGTCCTCCCAGCTCGTAGAATAAGATTAGAGCGGCTTAATTACAACAGTGTTGAAGGTAATTTTCTAATTTGTTCCCCTAAGTACAAAAATCGTTATATGAGATGACAATAAAGGGGAACAAAATTTCTTTTCTTCTATAGACATTTTAAATTTGCCAATTTGGTGACAAGGAGTTGTGAAGCATTCTACATATGAAAAAAGAAAGGTACATGGATATTGACGGAGAAAGTGGGCTATTGTGTGCTGACATTCCAAATGTCCAAACCAACGTTTGTTGTACTGTATCCCAGCCCTGCTGGGCAGTAACGTTGCCAATGATGACCTCATGGTGGCAACACCAAAGACTGAGGCCCATAGTTCTCCTGCCATACAGTACAATAAACCCCCCTCCTGCTTTCATAAGCCATTCACAGTCACCAGTGCCCATGCTTTTACTGCTCCCTGAAAAATGTCTCCTTCATAATTAGCTATTGTTCTTGAGTATTTGGCCAAAAGTCTATTTTTTTTTACTCAAATGCCTTACTTTCTTCTTTTTAACTTCCCTTTCCTTTTGAGATTACTATGCTCCCTAGAGACTTATTGTGCATCTCTTTGGATAACTTGTGGTGCGTCCCTTTACTGTTGTTTGGCACCCCCCAGGCAGCTCCTCAACTCACTTTTCTGGCAACTGTGAGAGATGTTACACTCGATTTGTTGAAGTGCAGCTATTTGGTTCAAACTCTCCAGTGCACAGAAGAAGTTATCTTTTTTATAAAAGACAGAATGGACTTTGCCTGAATAGCGCTTTGTTTACTGTTTAACAAAAAGGGGGCCCCACTCTATATTTCATCTGTCACCGTTGCTTTTCTCTCCTTCAACAATGCTCGATTGTTTCCATGAAAATTTCAGGTTCCATGAACAGGAGAATTCTGTATTATTATGTTCCTGCCAAATTCCGATCTCTGTTTTCCTTCTCCTGCTCACAAAGGGCTCATAACTTACTGTCAACTATGAGGCAAGCCACAAAGCTCCACTGTTGCTCAGCAAATAGGGTTGTGTTGGTTGATGGCTTGACTCGCTGTGAGGTTTGCTTAAGTGCAGCAGCAGCAACAGAAGGCTCTTTGGGAACTCCATCCCCCAGCAGGCCCACAGAAAAAGAGAAAGTAAATGAAAGAGAGGCAAAACATCAATAAGCTTTTCTTGTCTTAGTATTTTTTTTTAGGAAAACACTTGGTGTGGTGAGACTGCTGTAGTTGTTGTCTTGCTACTGTTAGTGTCTTCTGGTGTGTATTTGACTCACAACATCCAGTATACTCCTCTTCTAGTGGATCATTTCTGTTAAAGAATGATGTGAGTCAAGGAAAAAAAAGGCCAGCAGTGAATTTTTTTTTTGGACGGCCATCCTTCATTTGTGAAAGCATACGCATGAGTGGACTTGTGTGTGTGTCCTGGGGAACTGAGAGGCTGTTATGCCATCCAGCTCTGAGCTTGTGTCCTGGGATCAGGAAAAGGGCCAAAGGCACAGGGGACCGAAGAAGAAGGAGGAGGTAGAGGAGGAGGGAGCAACCAGGGAGTGTGTGAGTGCTCATCGACCCTTCCTGAGTAGACAGACAGGGACACTTAAGCACTCTCACACCTGCATCTGCCTTTGCCTTGGGTGGGGGGCAAGGACACCAACCATGCTGTCATGGCAGCTGCACAAGTGTTTAAATTTGGATACAAGGCAGTTCCTCTAGCAGCATATTATTGCAAATAATTTACCCTGCAAAGTAATTATCAATGCTCTGCTCAATATGTAAAGTGTGCAGTTCAGGTGGCTTGCTTAATTTGCTCTGGGTGGCTATCATTTGAATGTGGATTTTAGCTGTGGTAACTGTGGCAGTTTCTAATAGAGAAGGCATCTGGAGAGAGTGTGAAGTGAGGATGAAGTGCTATCGTAATTGAGTTGACTTTTTGCAAGGAAAGGTCAACAATAATAGAGGAACAATTTAAACAAATTCATTTAGACAACTCTCCAGTCCCTGTACAGTGGGTTGTTGGAAAATCTGTATTTTCCCAACCGTTTACTTCATTTAAATATCATTATCTGTAACTACTTTGTCTGCTGAAGTTTAAGAGATTTGATTTCATTTGTGTATTACTGACACAAAGTGACTTGTAAAAAAAAGGCAATCTCTTTTTCTGATTTACATGTTTTTAAATATGTAGGAATAATACAAAAGACAAACATGTATGAGTGTGCAATCTGTGTTTTGTCTGTGTGTGTGTGTGTGTGTGTGTGTGTGTGTGTGTGTGTGTAAAAAGAAGCTTACTGTGTACAGTGTACAGCCCATGTTACAAGTTGATTATGTATCCAAAAACCTGGCTGCTGCACAGCATGGCACAATCACAATGGAGGGTGATAATTTAATTGTGCTAAACGGTGGATTCCGTGTCAATGCTCCTCCAGCTGGGAGCTGTCAGGTAGTAATATCTCATTATGGCAGGTGAAGAACCCAGAGGAACCCTGCCACGATACCTGTTAGAACAGGAGGAACCCCTGAAGGGAAACACACAGATGATTTTCTCTCTCACTCTGACTTTCTCTCTCGCACACACATACACACACACACACATGCGGTTTAAAGCCCTCCACCTATTTTCTTTAGCTACTTCCCCTTTAGAGATACAGTAACTACTTAAATATGCCTTTACTTAAATGAATGAACATATTTTGTATTTCTGATTATTGTTTCTCTTTTTGCATTATCGTTATTTGTGCATATGCATACTCTGCATTGAGTTCAGTGGAAAGGAAAGGTAAAGCCCTTTATCTATCATCGCCTGCGCTCCCATCCCTTTTTTAAAAACTGTCTTTTTGTGTTTAATAATTTATTAGCTTTTCTCTCCTTTTGTCTGCTGATAACACGTGAAGGAAAAAAAGTGTAATATTTTCCTGCTGTTATCAAAACACGAAGGTGCAAGACCTCAGTGAGACACACAAGGGGGCGGGTTGGGGAGATGGTGTGGACTTACTTATCACCATTGTCTATAAAAAAGTAAACAGTGTGTTAGAGCAGATACAGCGGGTGAAAGTCAGTCAGAACCTTTTTATGATGAAAGGAGAAATGGGATACCGGAGGACACATGGCCCCTCAGTCACAAGACCCCTTAGATGAGCAGTGCACAACACTCCTCTAATACTCTCCAATTAAGCAGAGGTTGTTTTTCACGATGATGAAACATTATCGCAGGGAACAATTCATGACTCAGGGCATTCCAGGCCATATGAGCCTGCTGCTGGAGAACTTAAGTCCTAATCCTTCAAATGTGCGCAATATTGTCAACTATATATAGGCCAGTTCTCTTTTCTAACTGACCCTCCCTTGCCTCTGCCATAAGTCTTCAAAGTCAGTGGGACTTTGTCTTTCAGAGAGGAAGGCAGCATTTCATGCACTTATTGATTACTCTGGTTTGTTAGTTGTCTGTTGTTATTGTGTAATCAAGCATGAGGGAGGGCGGCTTGTCAAGGATTTATGAGCTGTTTCTTCAGTTCACCATATTTTCACTGTTTAGTATGTTATTTATATATTATTTATCATATTTTCCAGAGAAATTAATTCAATTATTAATGTTGGTAAAGTTATTTCAACAGTACCAGAATACACTGTAGTTGTACAAACAGGGCTGTTTTTCTTATTTCATTTTGCAAGCACAGACGCCAAGGCTGTAAACAGTGCAGTTCTATAAGGAAATGTGATCAAATTGCATCGGCAGTACCCATATTTAGCCAAATTCTTCGTATTTTGCTTATCATCAAATGTCTTTGTTGTGTCGGTGCTGATCTGTTGCACACACAACCCCTTTAGATCTCAGCGCTGTGTGATCCCTACTGCAAATATGAGGAATAAAATACTGTATGGTTGCCCTCAGATATTTTGAGAGCATTACTGCCGCACTTCTCCTTTTCCCTTTCAATGATATGAGGTAGTATTGTATGGGGCATGTCGGAGGTGGGGGTGGGGCAGAGGGGGTTCTCTGTACTCTTATGCTGCCTGAGCGCAGCCCTCCCAGCACTGCTAATAAATTATTAACTCCTGCTGACAAATACTGTTATGGAGCCTGCCGCAGATCTGTTGCATTCTTTAACAAGATTGCTGTAGACACATGTTACAGGAGGATAGAGTCTCCATCGCTCCCTCTCTCCTTTTCTCTCTCTATCCCCTTCTCTTGCTCACGCCTCAGCAGTTTGACTGATGGCTGGAGACCAAAGTAAAAGTGCCTGAGAGACTGAATATTTTAGTGGTAAAATAATACCACTTGATTTACTGTGTAATACAAAAGCAGTGCTTTGTTTCACTCTCACACTCCATTGAGGATGAGGTGCTTGTTGCTCTTGAGGCTTGGGCTTTTTGGGAGCATGAATAAAAAATACATCAGAATCTACGTGCCCGATCGACCCCTACCACACGCGCATACAGACATATATATACATACACATACAGTACATACATACATATATATATATATATACACACACACACACATACAAAGCACGCCTCCTCTTCCAACCCCACTACTGTCCCCGCTACACGCATGCTCTGAACTTTTCTGTGACTTTTTGATTTTCAATTAACAGTAACCAATTTTAATTCAACTGTCTAGTTGATATAATTACAGGAAATAATTTAATGGCTGATTTGATTGGGGGCTTACGCCCATTAAAGACACAGCTGACAACACATTTAGGCACAGAGGCTAAAAGACATACATACAGGCAGTCAGGCATGGGTCTCACACTCTGTCATCTACCTGATCCCCCTTTACTGCCCAGGTGTGTGTGTGTGTGTGTGTGTGTATGTGTGTGTGTGTGTGTGTGTGTGTGTGTGTGTGTGTGTGTGTGTGTGTGTGTCCAGCATACTTATATATACAGTACATCCACACACACACATACACACACACACACAAACACACACACACACACACACGTACTACATTGCTAAATAATTGATTGGCGTTTCAAAAAGCTGTCTTCAGTTCATCCATAGACACACAGTGTGTGTACATTGACAATACACCTCATAGACTTCCTTGAGTAAAACCAAGAACTATTTGACCTAAAGACCTTGTTCATATAAGCCTCTTAAATGGAACATATATTTACCTATCTGTCAGTGGCACAAGGACACCATTGCCCCCTAGCCTGCCTCAGGGCAAACTGAGGGTGGAACTAAAGTGCTGTCATACTGACCCCTGTGGATAGAGCAGGAGAATGGGGCAGATGGTGATCAGTGATCAAATGTAGTACAGGTGAGCCGTAGTACCGTGAGCATTTTGTCACATACAAACACAGACCCATCCCTTCACACCCCCAACTTGTCTTTCTTCTTCCTCTCACGCACACACACAAGACATACACATGCACTCAATTCAGAAGATTATACTCACATCCTAGTTGTAATGGTCAATGTCTTGTAGTTGAGAAAAGTAAATAGAACAACAGCTAAGGGAAAAGCGGATTAGGAGTTAAATATGCTCCCTCTTCTTCTCTCCACACAAATCACTAGTAAGGCCATATTATTCCCTTTTTAATTCAATACCAAATGCATAATTAGATTTGCTTGGCACAGTGTTTAATTTCATTCATTGTAGCACACAGCATGAGTGTGGCCTCATTAATTGTGAGGAAAAAGCGGAATTGGTCTGCATCAAAAAGAGTTGGGTTGAAAAAGGGGAATAAAATTATATTAGAATTAACATTAGTTTTCTTTGCACCTGATATGTCAAGTACACTCTTCACTGTAATATTCATGAAAGCATGTGACAGATTTGTGAATTTAGTCCACCACTGTTAGCTTTTGATTTTTAAGCTGCTTAAGTAGGATTTGTTAGCCCGAGGGAACACTGTTACACCAAAATGTTAATTCTCTAATTTGACGAGTGGAAACAAAAGAAGACAAGGCTGGTTTTTGTTTGTATTTGATTGATTTTGAGTAAAATAAACTTGCACACGATGCTTGAAGGACAAAAACAAATCAACTTAGAAATTAAAAAAAAAAATATCACAGGAAAAAGCAATCCTGCTTTCCATATCTGCGTACCAGGAGTTAATTTATTCGTGAGATGTTTTACTTTTTATCTGGATGGTAGTCCCACTGCCAAGCAGGCACAGTTCCAGCCCCTAGATCAAGCCATCCATCTGCATTAAACAAAGGCTTGATTGTTGTGACGTGAATATACATGCATTACATGCATTTTCTCTTCAAAATAAAATGAAAAAAAATTAGAGACCCCACTGCCTGATCCAAAAGCAGGGGGAGCATTCCTTCCATGCAGCATTGCCTGCTCAGGTGCATCACTAATAATCCCAGTTACAGCAATGCACAATCACTTGTATGTCACTGCGTTCATTAAAATATTTTGAGGAAACAGCATTCCTTTTTTATGCATTGTTGATGGACCCTGTTAGATAGATAGATATAAGATCTTGACTTAATTGTCATTTTCCTGCTCCACAGCAGAGTCATGTCTTCCAAGCAAGCCACGTCTCCTTTTGCCTCTGTGGTCGATGGGGATGATGCCATGAGTCAGGAACACTTGTCCTGGGAGAAAGAGGAGAGTGCCGAGGCCCATGGCACACCACAACTGCCCCTGCACAGCCTGCTCCATGGAAAAGCCCATCCAGATGAAATGCAGCCACTCAGCAGTGTGCCGGCAGAGAGCGATTGGGACAGCTTGGTGTCAGCCCAACAGCGCATGGTGAGATATGTCAACATACTACATACAAGCATAAATCGTTTTTCAAATCTTATTTTATGCCACTATGGTAAGAATGGAATTAAATAAACTTTGAATAGTGGAACTTTTTTAAAGAAACCTAGTAAAGCAGGACAATTTAAAACCTACTGTATGAGTGTGCACTACTGTCTTACTGTCCTCCGTTGGGTATTCAACATCATGGCTCAGCAGGTACCTATTTTTCCTGGCTTGTATAAAGAGGCTCAGCCTATATTCTATCCCTGGCTCCATCTCACGGTTCCCTAAAGATGTAAAACCTCTGGGAATCTGGGGTGTTCAGCTCTTCCAAACATTAAACCATCAGCTATTATTAAGTTAAACAGAGGACCTCTAACTCTCCCTATTAATAATGTGAATGGCTCATAAAATTGTATCATGACCGATGGAAGGCCATGATGCATTCTTGTTACTATTAAAGAAACATGTCATGTCCACGGTGCACGTGTGTTGTTTTTCTTGTTGTGTATAAGATACATCTGCAGCCAGACCCCAGATGCCGTACATTCAAAGTGCGGATCTGCTTTGATGTGAGCGCAGCAAAGAAGAGCACAGGCACTTGTGGGTTATAGGCATGGGAGGCAGGTGGTTGTCTGTGACAGACGGGTCGGTGGTAAAGAGACCCTGAGGGCCTCTGAAGTAGCTCTGCAGTTGGCCACTGAGACAGTCAACACCTCAACATTGCAGCACAACGTACATTAAACACACACACACAACACACACACACACACACACACCACACACACACACACACACACACACACACACACACACACACACACACACACACACACACACACACACACACACACCACAACGGACACATGAATAGCCTCTGTAGCGGACTGCTAAATTTGACAGGCAACGGATGGCTCAGGTGCTTTCACCTGTGGCACATTATGGGATATCAGTAGCATGATTTTAGCAAGTTTTATGTTGGCGAGCTTCAATCAGAAAGAAAAAGTTTATAAATATCTTAATACTACTAATGATTATTTGTACAGTAGAACGTCTGTAAAAGTATTTACAAAGTGAATTACAAAAGTGGAAACAAAATGTCAATGACAAGTCTAGTCATATCGGTACTAAATGATTGAAAAATTGATAAAACTGAAAACTGAAAGAAAATCATTCATTCCCACTTCAAAGAGTATGTATAGGATGAGGGGCGCAAAAAGAGAGAGAGGGTAAAATAGAGGACAACAAGTAGAGATAGAGAGAGGAAAAGGCATAAGGCGAAAGGAATGAGAGTGTTGCCTCTGCTGATTACCTGACTCCACTGCTGTGCCATGCGTCTGTCTGGGCTGTGCCCTGAACCTCCGCCAGCTGATTAACCCAGCACTGCTCCACTCCCCTCAAGCACTCTCCACTGTCTATGCCACACTGCATAATCATCCAACGCAGGGCTGGGAGGTGCGGAGTAGGCCGGTAGGTCGTGTCACCCTGGCGCTTGGTACCAGACCACCCTACACACCACTGCAACTCTGCCTGGAGCTCGACATGCAACGCAGGGATGAGCCTGGTTTATCGCATTTCTGACTTTATTTTGGATTGTCAGTGGTTCCAGACGTGGTTCTATCATGTAACCCTGCTATATAACACTCTGTTATCATGCTGCTGTTGATTAAAGCTCACTTTTCCATGATAGGCGGTGTCATGTTTTATTTCCTTCACTACAAGGCCCAAAGTTTAAATCAGAGCTAACTGTTCCCCTGTTAAAGGCTGCAAACTCCTGGCTGCTTAGCCACCTTCTGCTTTCTCAGACTCCACAAACCATAATTAACACCACCTTCTGTCAGACGCAACCCTCAGCCATGGTCTGTGTGCTGACTGTACACTCCCATGTGCAGAGTATTCTCTCTCTCTCCTCCTCAAGCTCTCTCCCATTCTTCTTCCCATTTCCTTCATGTCTCTGTTTGTGCACAGGGAGCACTCAGCCAGTCAGCCAGAGACAGGACCCTTCGTTAAATACTAAACCATACACAGGTGGGACTAAAAAACAACAACAGCTCGAGACAAGATGCAGATTTACGATGGCTCAAGGCACTCAGCTGAGAAAAGGTCTCCACTAGAAAATGAACAAATTACACAGCAGTCACCCTAACACAAATGTACACTCAAAAGCAATTTGAGAAATTACAGTCAGGAGGTTTCTTGTGTAGTCTCTGCAGATGAAAAGTAAAGAGCACATTATGGATATGTCCTATGAAAGTGTACCTCATTATTCCATCTCAGTTTTTCACTTGTCACATCTCATTCACCAGCAAAGCTGGCTCTGTTGAAGACGCAGAAGCTGCTGTATGAAATCCGGAGAGGAGCTATTTGATAAAGCCAAATCATCCCTGTGCTACAAAAAAATAGTAATAGCTGCATTTGAATGAAAAAAAACTACCAAAAAGCTTCATGGAGCCCTAACAAAACGCATAACTAATTAATACAAATCCAATCCCTTGTTGCCACCCCTCCCAACTTTTGTTTGTCTTACAGGAATCTGACAGCAATAAAGTATGTTCCCTTTACTCCTTCCGGAACAATTCCACCTCCCCACACAAGCCGGAGGAGGGGGCCCGGGAGCGAAGTGACCTGCTGAGCGGATCTGCGTTTGGAACTCCGGAGCGGCGCAAAGGAAGCCTGGCAGACGTAGTGGACACGCTGAAGCAGAAGAAACTGGAGGAGATGACAAAGACAGAGCAAGACGGTATGACTCTCTGTGTGCGTGCATGTGTGTGTGTGTGTGTGTGTGTGTGTTTGGGCTTAGGAATACCTTTTTCTTTTCCTTTTCCTTTTCCTTTTCCAGTGAGCCTGATCTTCCTACATTTTCCCTTTAATTTTCCTAATTTTCCAGTTTCCTGACTGCCAGCCTCTTTTGTCTTGTATCTCTCCATCTCATACACTCATGCGGGCACACACAAGCTGGGAATACTGACGTTACAGTGTTTCCAGTTTGTTCTGAACCTCTTCCTGTGTGACAAAGACTGTGTGGCAGTGCACCTCACCATAAGTGTGGACTTTGTCCATGCCAAAGCAAACTCTTTGACTTTAAAATTCATGGTGCTGACCTGATGCCAGGAACATTACCTCTTTTTTATGTTGCTACACAGAAAACTGTTCACTTGGCACAGTTATTTATGACAAGAGTTTGCTACCAACAAACAACCAAAGCCTTTCTCACATACTGTTAATGCACCATGAAGATTTCAGACTTTTTTTTTTCCTACAATTGCATGCAGAGAAGAAAAATCCTTTTCTGTGATAAGACTGTTAGGTCTATGTCATATCTGCACCCCGTTTTACCCTGCTCGGCTCTCCCTCCCACAGCCTGCAGTCTATCAAGAGTATGGCGGAAAAACAAATATTTGAAAGAGCTGCTGAAACACATCCCCCTTCTTAATTAGGGCTGTAGTAATATAACTACATCCAATCAAATGTTAAACCCCCTCGGGAATGCATGTGTCTCATTTAGTGTCTAGGGAGCTCTTAGCTTAAGCACTTCATCAGACGAATAAATTAGACCTCTGTTAGCCTAAAAATAATTTGCCACTTCTTTTTAAAGTGTTCGTTTGGTGATCTTTGTATCAGAGCAGCAGAGGCCTCTCACCAGATAATCATTTAGCCATGTCCTGATTGGCGGACTGATTGTTTGTGGTGTCATTTAGGTAAAAAAAAACCAGAACAATCAGTCCTTATTTACCTGAACACCTATAAATTGGAGATCATTTAGGAAACTGAAACGTTTGGATCATTGTAATGGGTCAAAATGACAAACAAAGGACAAGAAGTATTCAACACATTAACACACAAAACAGGCGGATGCACATAAATGTGCCAGGATAATGTAATCAATGCCTTTTATAATATCTAAAGACCACTGATACTTAAATAATAAATAAATAAAACTAAATCTCTAAAGTAAAGGTAAAAAACCCTTATGAAAAAGTACAATTAATACTCATTATACTGCAATACAGCAGATACATTTGACTTTGTGAAGAGTTTTCCCCGTTTTTCTGAATGCTCTACTTTTCTGTCACATAAACAGACATAAATATTATGAAAATGCATTAATCTTGCTAATGTTCTTACAGTACATGTAAAGCAGATCCAAGGATGCAGGAGAAAGTTTTGGGTTAGTAAAAATAAGTAAAATGATTCCATTAGTACTACTTTTGTTTTACCCATAGGTAAGAATATATTTAATATGCGTCTTGTTTCATGCAGAGTTGATTTTCAGTGCTCTCTATAGTGACGGCGGGCGCTATGGTAATGAGCCCCAGCTGGTGAAGGCTGGTTGTTGCAGTAATTTAAATGGTCAAGTGCAGCTTGTAATCCAGGGCCGTATGTTAACGCAGGGAGGCGAGGTGCTTTGGAGTGCCATACAGCTGTTTTAATCTCCTGTTAATAATAAAGACTTGGTCTGCCTCATGCACTGTGTATCATGGCCACCTAAAAAAACTCCCTTGTTAAAGGAAATTAGTTTCTGAGCAGGGAACACAGCAGAAGACAAGAGCTTCACAAAGTACAGTGCGCTGTCCCCAAGCTGCAGAAACTGAGAGATACTCTGTTCTTAAGAGCACTTGAGGAAGCTTCATTGGTGATGATCAGTGATTAGTGTAAAATGGAGGGAGAGGGACTCTTGGAAACTGCAAAGGAAAACCTCAAAGAAACCTTTGAGAAATCATAACCGTATGTCTTTGTTTATGGAGAGAGACCCTGTTGGAAATTGAAAAGAGCAGGATTAACCTATTAAACAAGAAGGTTGGAAAAGCCATTTGTTGTCTTAATGATGCTGCTAATGTGGCACAAGCAACAGATGAGCTAAACATATCTCTTATCTAAGCAATGACAACTGTTGTGTCTAATTCTGCTGCTTTGGTGCCCGACTGGTCGGGATCACCGAGGTCCTCAGAGACTCCTCACCATCTGCTACCCTTCTTCTCTGGGCTTCCTTGGCTGGTCAAGATAGTTCATTGTACTGATGGACTGAGGGTAAGCGTGGTGACCTCAAGTGTAGAGGGAAAAAAATGGTCTGTATTGCAGTTTTTACATAGTACATTGCTCTTTTGTGTTACGTGAAATCTCACTTGAAGGGATGTTGTCACTAGTGGAAGCTTTGGGTTGGGAGGCCTCCTGGACCGGTAACCAAATATTGTTAACCTTCTTTATTATTTATTATGCCTTGAGAACCACCAATTAAATTCCAATGGCCTCCCTTTTATTGTAGAGGTAGCTCATATCTAACCTGTTCATTTAAAAACAATCTACAGTTTCTGAATCGTAAGGGTTAAGTGGGGAATATGTTGGCAATACGACCTTTTAAGTTGGTAAAGACAATAGCTTAGCAAATAAATAGTAATATACATTTTGACTTTTTCTACTAAAACTGTATGTGTCCATTCAAAGAAAACTGACTGACCAGTTTCCCTCATTGACCATGAAACGTTATTAACATAACAATAGAGGTGGTGCTCAGTATCTTCTCCATCCTTCCATCTCTATACATTTGTACCCTTTCACCCTCTCTATCCTTCCACCCTTCCTCTCCATTTCTGGTCCTTAAAGTGCTTTAAGTGCTTGTGACTGTGCTAATGAATGAAAATGTCCTCCCAGCAGCGAGCACCACATTTAGCTGAATAGTCACCTTTGCTGTAAAAGCTCTATTAGGCCCAGTTGCCAGCGGGGCTAACGATTGTGCCCCATGTTTATTTACTAGGTATTGTAAATGCATTATTTATGGATAAGTCTCCAGACAGCACTTGTCAAGAGTTAAAAATGTCAGTATAAAGTATTATGGGAAAAAGAAAAATAGCCACCATTATAAAAACCCAAGGTGACCTTGATTTGATTCACATGCAATTAGAACAGTTTTATATAATGCACTAAAGTATGAATCAATACTGTGCAAGTCAACACACAAAACACTTTGTGCATTGAGTCTTTATGATCGTCCACCAAGACAAGGATGGGAAATTTGGTTTAAGCTTCCTGCCGTAGCTTTTAGGGATTTCCTTGGGCTCAGTATCTACTGGCACTTGTTGAGTCCTTGCCAGTAAAACAAGCATATAATTAGATGTAGTTGTGTGTCTTTTGTCATGCTGAGAGAGAGTTTTTGCAACAGCATCCAGGAAACAGTGCCGCATGTGCTGCAATGCCATACAGCCAGTGAACAGGTGTAGTCTAAGAACAATTGGCACAGCTGTTATACTGACAGTGAACACTTTTCACATATAATTGGTAACTAACATCTACAAATGTAAACATCCTAACCTAGTACAAAATAAAGCACACAAAGAGGATGCCCTTCCTTAATACCATAGCTTTTTAGAGCAGTCAGAGTGGATACAGTAGGTGCTCAAGCAGAATGCTCAACACCTGGAGCCCTTTGACAGAGTCATGGCTAATTAGCTTAGCAAAGGGGGGCCACTTTTAATCTTAGGTAGAAGGATATTTAATGGCTACTGAGAAATGACCCCCTATTACAGCGGCAGGTAACCTAACCATTGCGTGTGACATAAAACAACACAACATGGTGCGCCACTGTGAACTGATTGTATTCAGGCATGGGCCTATATGTGAGTACTGTATGTGTTCCTGTGTTATCACTTAGGCCTCTCGTTCACTCCCTTTGCCTTTATCACCTCTTCTCTATTTATAAGTGTAATCCCCCTGGCGAGGTGGTGTATTATCACTGTGTAATGACTGTGCGGTAGGTTGAGTGTGGGGGAGTGATCAGCGTTGTGTGCGTAGCCCCAGGTCATTATCCACTATTACAACAGGCCATGTAATGAGATTCAGGGATGGGTGAAAGCTTTGGAAGAGAATAGGATCAGCTCGAAACCTGTGGTCTGATTAGCACCAATGAACTTTTGACTCTGTTGTAACACTGTCCCCTATCAGTGTCACAGCCTCTGCTAACTCCATATTGAGGTTCACTGGAAATTGGCTGCAGGTGCTTAAAAGCGCCAACAGATTTATTTTTGGAAATGTATCTAGTTTGAATGTCGCATTAGAAAAGAGAGGTTTTTTTAAAGGTACATTCCCTATAATGCAGTCTGTATTATATATTATATTATAAAATAAAGCACCTCCCCCCCAAACAGACTGATGCTCCCCCCCTTCTCCCCTCTCCTCTCATCCCAGCTGCCATGTCATCTGGTTCTGCCTTATCCCACCTAATTAATAGGAATCTTTGTTATAATGATCTGAGCATGAGCCTCTGACTCTATGCATATGCAATGAGGACTGGAAATCCAGTTGCCTTGGTTGCCGATTTTGAGGGTTTTTTCACACATAGCTAGACGCTGCCTCTCACTGAGTGCAGCATCCTACTGGACAGCATTAGGCTGGGACCCTCCTGGCAGGGCGCTAACACTGGCCAAACATCAGTGAAGCACATGCATCTCTCCTGTGCACTGTGTTCCCCTCCTGCTTTAATAATATGTTCCTTATTCTGTCAACACAATTACAGACTTATCTTGAAGTAATCTAGTTGATGAAATAAGCCGATACAGTTTTGTGCGCGCGCGTGTGTATATGTGTGTGTGAGCTTGTATATACTGTATGTCTCAGTGAGTGCCTTCCTGTGTGTGTGCGCGTGTGTGTGTGTGTGTGGTGTGTGTGTGTGTGTGTGTGTGTGTGTGTGTGTGTGTGTGTGTGTTTGTGTGTGTGTGTGTGTGTGTGTGTGTGTGTGTTCTCTCTTGGCCTGTGGCTTGGTGCACCAGCCCAGCGGAGCAGTGCTCTGGTCTGTCACTTTTGTTTGAATAGGTAATGTAGATCTGTTCAGGCTGAAGAGACATGAGCTGGAATCGCTTGTTAGGACATATGATCAAAAGCGGCTCTCTGCTCTCTGCCAATCAACCCTCTTGTCACCCTGTGAAGCAGACGTTAAATAGATTTTCCTGCCAGCCTGACATGTGAACTTTCACAAAAAACATACCCTGCCCCTCGCTCCTCCCTAATCTCAGTTTTCCATCCTCTTCCTTGGTGTCCATATTTTTGTACTTTTTCCTTTTCCCCTTCTGCAGTTTTCCCTTCCATCTTGAAACTCTAACCTGATCCAGATCAACATTCCCCCTCCATATATGATTTTTGTCTCCCACCCCATCTTACTCTCCAGTGACAAAGTCCCCCACCAGGCTGAGATCAGAGCCCAGGGCTAAATGGAGTCGCTGTATGCGGGGAATAGGGAGCACAGAGTGTCTGGTCCACTGCTGAATTATGTATTTACTATCTGTTCCAAAACAGAGCCCTCACATAACACAGGCATGTCCCCATAGGACTTCGGAAGCCAACACAGGTTTTACTTTACACAAGCTAAGATATAGATTCTGTTGCCTCTTTCAAAACAGGAACCCTTTCTGCTGTCTTGGTCATTCAGATGACAAAACAAGCAGCTGCTTCTTCAATGTGCCATTCTTTGCATTCAAGATCACCTTCCCCAGTTCTCATATTCCGATTAGTCAACAGTAGCAACTGCTGTGAAGCATTCCAGGGGCCATCTTCCCGGGTTTCAGCTGTTGAGCGTGTCCCCCTGCACCCATGCAGCACAAAACTCCCATTGTGATCCTGGCTTACTGGCTGCACAGGAACCCCTTGATAGGAGGAAACGGGTGTCTCTGAGAGACAAATCACAGCCAGGGTTCCACAGAGGCTTGTTTGTCTTTAAACACTCACACACCCACACACTGGTTGTAGGTATGATTTGTCAGTGACATCACTGCTTGGGGAAATTGTTAAATAATCATATTTGCTGATGGAAAAAAACAATAGATGTGCCACCGTTCTTTACGTGGGTGACTGAGTGATTAGATCAGCAGCAGCTTGTAAAGGACTTACTGTTTTATGTGACACTGCACTATTTGGAGGGGCACAGAGATGGTGAAACACTGTCACATAAGACGGCAGAAGCCATTAATGCTACTATATTTGTCATTGGACTGTGAAGCCTAGAATTGGGTTTTACGGTTAAAAGGAACATGAAGAAGTACAGACAAACTGCATATAGTTAGGGCAGTAGAGGAGGAGCTGAGGCGGTCAAAAATGGGGAGAAGAGGGGCTATTCCACAATGGGATGGGGGTGGGGAGGGAAGTGTGTGAATGCCAGCAGTAGGGTTACACAGGGAGACTTGTGTGCCAGCTCAGTATCACTGTCCTAGCTGTGGCATTCAGCTCCCAAGCATTCTCCACACATAACTTGACAAAAGAGCCGGTGTCATCTGACCAAGGATCAAAATAGTGTGAGTGAAACGCACACCCTGGGCATAGACAGCCTCTGTGGCCTGCTAATGATTTCAGAGCACATTGTAGGCTTGTTCTGTAAGTCAGACGTACGTCAGCCATCCAGCTTAGAGATCTGCCTTGACACAAACCAACATGTGTAGCAGACCTATTAACATATTTGCATTGTTTTTCCCAAACAGCAAGCGTGAATGTCTTACAACGTCTTGATGGTTGCCTTTTGAACAAAGAGATTATTTAATCAGCAGAAAAATATGTTTCCTTCCACTCAATGCGTTTTTTTCCCCCTTGTTCAATAACATTACAAGCGCCAGGAGATGAAATGAGGATGTCAGAAGAAACGAATAGAAATGTGTTTTATTGCACTGCAAAGCCTGAGTGCCAATGATTATAATTATTTGACAAACGTCATGTCTCTTTGAAAGTACCTCCAGAATCGGGTGGTTAATATGCTTAACACCAAGTCGTCAATTGCACGTCATGAAGTTCAATATGTCAGTTGACAATATTATTAAAATTTAGGATTAATGATTTGTTGAGCCTGGCTTTTTGCTAATTTTGTCCCAATTAGCGTAAAATTGCAAAAAATGAAAACGGGTCTACTCTAAACTTCCCCCCCCTTCCCCCTACACACCTCATCTTCCTCTATCCTTCTTCTTTTTAATTTTCTTCTGGGTGGGTGGCACTTTGCTCCACAAAGCCGATTCTGTAAACCTGTTGTTAGCTTCCCTGTTGCGAGCTGGACCAATCAGCTCAGTCGCTCATGAGAAGCAAATTTCTCCATTGTCCAGCAGGTCTCAGTCCACATGGCTCTGTATCCCACAGAAAGGGAACGGGCCACTTCAAAAGTACAGCGTCTGTTGTTGCAGAACCATCTTAAAGACTTAATACACTTGGGCACCGTGGGCAGTGCTATGGTTACTTTATTATTTATTTACCCAGTGGCAAGGCAATAATCAAAATAGTACAGTGTAGTAACATTCATTTAATTTCATAATTTATTTTATTTGTTTAGTAATTGTGTAGATCAAGCTATCAGTTCTGGTATGATAACTCAATGTTACAAAATACCACAAAAAAGATGTGGACTATCTTTAACTCTTGAAACATTTTAATAGTAAGAGGTGTTCAGCATTTTCCCCCCTCCCAGACCAAAGGCCATTTTGAGATCATGTTATTTGTTCTCTTCCAGTAAGCATGGCATGTGAGAATCCCAAACTCTGGCATCTTAGTAAACAAAGTTGGCTGTGAGATTCAATAAACTTCAATTACTATTTAAAAACGAGAAAAACTAATTGCAGAAATGAAAATCAATAAATACCGTCACTGTTGTTTACATTTTTTGTTTTGGTTCCACTTAAAATTTGTCTTCTTTTTTATGTCATGTACCGTACAGTGGAAGGACATTCCCCCCCCACCACACACACACACACAACACACACACACACACACACACACACACACACACACACACACACACACACCACACACACACACACACACACACACACACACTCACACGCGCTTTAGGAAAGTTCAACACATTTACAGTATGCTGTACGTACAGTATTTCACTCAGCTTATTTTTGCAATTTGTGTTTTTTAATATCTCATCTTATGGTTCAATCTCTGAAGCGCATCACCCAGGCCCAGAGTTTATGATGAAATAAAGTTTCGATGTCTAAACCAGACACTTGGCTTCACTGCAAATTGTAATGCATTCATGTGGATCCTATTAGTCTCTTTTTGTCCTTGTAGAGTCAGATACCCATTAATTTACTAAATCACATTGAACAGCCATGATCACAGTACTCCACATTTTATTCACACATCTATTAATTTAACATAGTTGAATAAATGTGAATGTTTTCGAGCATTGATTAGCAGGGAAGTTTATATCTGACAATTAAATTGCAGGGTACCCAAAGAAATCTCTCTAATGCAAGGTACCCAGTAATTTAATTTTTGTGTGAAATTATTATAATTTATTACAGTGTGTGGACCCTAATGATTACCAACATCAAATGGAAATTATAAATTGAAATCAAGTCCACATATTTCTCCTCGTAATGTTCATCTACACAAGTGCTGATCCCCTGATCAGCATCGGCTAAGATTCCAGAAGTAAATCTACTTTTTCTTTCCAGTAAACCAAATATAAGCATGCTTGCACACACTCAGACTAACTGTTATTTGGTTAAAAAAATCAATTAACCAATGTCGCACTAAGGCTTTATTAGGCTGATTTTTATTAAATCAGACAATTCTAAACTAAACTATTTAATCTTCTGTCAGACATTAATTTATTTAAAGTAGCAATTGTTTGTTTCCCCATTGTGTTGTTAACCCTATTCAATAGACTCCCTCTGCTGCCTGAATAGAGACTTCAAAGCAAAGGACGGCAGAGGAGAGGGAATGAAAAGTTCATTTTGCTATCCAAGCATTTAATGGTCCTAGTTCTTAAAAGTGACCTTGTGGGGTAGAGAGCGGAGCAGCACAGCAGCTCCTTCCAGATGCACACATGGCATCCATCGGGGGCAAAATCACGCACAGTCCCAACACCTCAGGCTCGGACATATGTTGAGTTTTATTTCATTCTTCTGACATTAATCCTATTCACCAGCTGTTCTGCCAGCTGCCACTCTCCGGCTTAAGGGGAGATTGCAGTTTTGGGGGCTCTGAGTACTGGTTTATCTTGGCTCCTCATCTGCTCCTCACGAAGTTTTGATTGGATTTTTTTCCATTGCCCTTTTCCTACTTCCAGCTTCCTTAAGTTGAATACTTCCCTGCAATCTATCTCTTTCTTTCAACTTCTTAGCATTTGTTTGTCCTCCCTATAATTTCTGTAGATAAGGGGAAGGCTGCAATTCAACTTAGCTTTTTGTGGCCCATGCCTTCTGCAAGGCCTACACGTCTTCACTAGTGTCACATAAACATGTGTTTAAACATATGCCCCTCAAGTTCTCCTATTCTTTCTGTCAAGAAAGCATTGTAAGAAATCACAGCGCTGAAACCTGCTCACCCCACAGTCATCTAACAGCATTTCTGTAGGATTAACCCGGACATGGCCTCAGCCTGTACAGTTATGATTATTGACATATTGGGTCTGACATATTTCACATTTATGTGCATTGTCTGGAAGCATACTCAAGTGTTCTCAATGTCATTTCTGCTGAAGTACGGGCGGGCAGTCTGCGAGCAAGGGCCGCAATGAATTGATCATTGCTCACTGCTCACTTTAATAATTCAAGCCTGATTGCCACAGAGTGCCGCAGTAAAATGGATTGTGAGAGGTCACATGCTGCTCAGCTCAGAAGGTGAAGCCTCTTGGGGATGGTTAATTCATATATGCTTGATAGACACGTGTCCTATTTAGCAGGGTCAGTGTGTGTATACGGCTTCTCAGAATGGCCAGGTCAACGCTGTGGGATTAACACTGTGGTCAGTGGAGCTAAAGGTAAGGGATAAGGTAGAAGTTCTTGGACACATAGGCCAGCATTTTTTAGCTACCTGAGGACGACTTTGTGGTGACTTCGTGTTGAGGTAAAGAAGGTACAGTAAGAAGTAAGGGGAAATTAGGATGGAAGGAAAAGAAGCAACAAGGGAAGAAAGAAGGAAGTATTGGAGCGGAGGAGATGTGTCAGAACCTGAGATGAAGCACATCCCATCCAGGTTACCTACAATGTATTTATAGCAACTGTTTACATGACCAAAGAGGATCGTCTAAAGGTGACTAACAGAGATGTTCACCAAGTGGAATAATGATTAGGTGTCAGTTAAAGAAAGCGCACCACGAGGTGCAGGTGCTGCACAATACACTGACATATCTGGACCTTTTTATTTATGCATGCCAGCACTAGTGATTACATATTAAAAAGCTGGAATTATCTTACTGCACCAAAAAGTCTTCTAGAAATGGTAGAGGTTATTAAAACTGTTGACAACGAGGAAAGGTAATTGCCTGAAAATGAGCGACAACGCACTGTTGTGCTCAGTGTTTCTTCCCCCCCCAGCTCTCCTCTTTAGCGTTTTCATTGTGCGGTATCACCCGGGTGTGTAACCTATTGCGTTCCAATTGCTCCCTTGCAATTAGTGCCCTTTTTGTCCTCACTTCAATAACGCCATGATTATGGAGACTTCAGGAGTATTTGCAGCATCCAACAGCTGTTGTCTAAGGGACTACCGGCTGAATGACAAAAACATGTTTTCTCTCTGCATTTCACTTCCCTGCCTGCCTCTTGTAATTATTATGTTTTATTTGGTGTGATGATGGGGTCTTGTTTTTAGTGTGTCTGTGATTAAGATATTCAAAGGACTCCTTGGAGTGTGTCACAGTCATTTTCTTTTTTTTTTATCAACCTCGACTTTTGATTTGTTTCCCGTGCAGTGCAGTGTGGATGGGAAATTAGACGTTAGCCTATCATTGTCTGACTGACATTCTGAAAGTTTCATTGCTGGGACAGAGACGTATGCCTCAATGAAAGAAATATATTCCATCTAATGTTGAATGTAGGAGTGAAATGCAAGAGCTTTTTCATTTGAAAATGCTCTTAAAGACATTACAGTTTCTTTATTTTATTTTTAATTTAGACAGTTTTAAATATGTAGTCACATGATACAGCTAATATAATGAAGTGAATGAAAACACATATCATATAGAGAACTAAGTAATGAATATTATATAACCATATACATCATTGCAAAATAACATTTGTGTAATTGTCAAAGTAAGTGGATATTCCTCATCCCATGTCTTACTTCATTAGACCTTTTAGCTTAAAGGATATATGCCTTTTCTATAGCTCTCTGTGCAGCCTAAACCCCACCCTTACATTATAAGCACAAGATATTCTCAACAAATTGCAAATGTAACGTTTGCACGTTTTATACACTTGGTAAAGAAGCCTGTTCAAGGCAATTATGGTTACTGGTACATAGATCATGTTGCACACAGTTCTGTTAAACAGTAGCATTCTTTTTTCATAGTAAATTGATTATTAGTTTTAAATGTAGTAAGGTGTAAAACATTGTGAATTTTAATTTTATTACAACAAATTTTTATTTTTATTTTATGTCATAGGTTAGAGTCACTCTTTGTTTTTAAAATGGTGCCCTTAAAATTTTTTTTTTATTCCAGTTCATAGATCTTCCTAACGCACCATTAAACATTCTGAGGAAATTTTGGTTTTGGTTGACTATAACTGGATTATGACAAATTGTAAAGAATGTGCTGCATTCAAGCTGAAGCTTGTTTAGGAACTCTAAACCTATTTCCTGTGTTCCTCGGCTCCACCTCACTGCAAATAGCATTGTATCCCTATTTGCCTCACTGTATGGGCCTCTGCATTCTGGGCAGGAAATTATTTATATGGTCAGTGTCAGTTAACCATCGATTTGGTAATTACATGTTTCCCCTTGAGGCTGGGACAACTGATATACAAGGCCAATGCTAAAGGGGAGGTCTCTTGGTCTGTTATCCATGACTTATGGCTAATTTGACTCTGCTCTTTTCTCTGCCAACGGCTTTTCAACACAACAAACACTCAAACACAAGTATCATCTTTCGTCCCGGGAGAATAGTGCATGCAGAGAGGCTCAGACTGTGGTGGCAGACAGTTGAAACGATTTCATTGCTGACAACAGAGAGTAATAAAACACCAACTGCTGCATGTTGTAACAAAACCATTTTTGTGCTTTGAGGCAGTCACAGTCTTTTGAAACATGATGGAGTGTTTTCAACACATTTTTCAGATTAAACCTTTTAAGAAATTGCAAACTTTGCTTTGTCAAAGTGAAGATGGCCTTTTGCCCGAGCAGTGCTGGTATATTTGCTCACTTGTTACTCACAGTATACACACTTCATATCTCCATGGCAATCTGAAGAGCCATTTGAAAATTAGTGTGCCATTAATGTTTAAGTTCTGCTTTATTACTGTCCAATCCAATTCCAAAGTGACAAGATTTGATTTGTTTGTGGCTTCGTTTCTCCGTCTAATTGGTGTTCACTCAGTGATTGGAGCTTCTCTACAGTTTGCAATGATCGTTTGAATCAACTACTCTGTTTAGAGCAGCAATAAAAACATAAATTAGCGAACAACTTTCCCCTACCTTTGCGTCTCAACCCACAAGCGTTTGTAGCTACCTAGCACTCAATTTGATAAAATGTGTGTGAACAATAAAAAAACAAATTCACATTATTAGTCGTTGCATTAAAACACCAGAATAACAACAGCGTGGGCATAATGTATGAAATAGGAGAGGGAAAGACAGATTGTGAGGGAGTCAGTCAGTGTCAGGACAGACAGTTAATGTTAACCTGCCTCTTAGCTTCACTTCTGTGGTTTATACTAAACATGATATTCTGGCAGCACTGACTGCCAGGTGCTGAAAGCTTTGTTTATGTCAAACATCAGCCGAGAAACATTCCATTGTTTAGATTTATGAGGATCATTAGCTTTGTTTTTAATACAGTAAAAAAAAAAGAAGAAAAAAAAAGCTGTAGCCTAATCTAGCCAACTCATCTCGGCTTAAGGTGTCTCAATCCCTGCGCCTGTTCACCCACATCAATAAGATCACAGAATACCTGCACAGGAAAGCTGTATACTAGAGATGACAGCGCTGATAAAAGATAGACATATTGAATTTGGCTGTATTAAATCAGTGATGACTATTCACTTTCTTCTGAGTGCCACTTGGAAATGCTTGAAAATCTCGGAAAAAGGGTTCAGGGAATTTCTCCAGCTGTATAGCTCCAGTCCCAGAGAAGAGACAATGAGACCCAAATGGGCTTAGTAGTACAGAAACCATTCCCCTCTCAATGGGAACTTGTCTTGGACACACACTCCAATAGTTTTGTCTTGTATGTTGCTATCTGTGCGAGCTGCAGAGTGGTGGGGGTCTGTGCCAGGCAAGGGTCCATAGGGACCATTGGAATCGCTGGGGCTGCAGGAAGTTGGTCTGAGTCCAGTGGGGCGATCTGGGCTTGGTGACAAGCCAAGCTGTCTACTGCAGGGACGCTGGGAAAATGTAAATAAGAGCCTGATAAGGGCTATTGTTTTCATTCCATTCTCATCCCAGCTGAATGGCCTGCTCCCCAGCCACAGAGCATTTTATCTCGAGAGGGGGAGGGAAAGAGATGGAAGGAGTGGGGGTGTGAGAGATTTAAGAGCCCCCATAGGAAAATAAAAATAAACTCACTGGACTCTTGTTTAAGCTAATTCCCCAGTATGTGATGTCCTACTTTGAAAGGACAAGAGCAGCAAACTCTTCTTTACCCTAAAAACTTCAGAGGTTCTGCACCAATGTCTCAAATTGTGTGTTTGCCTTTGAATTCTGCCAGCATTTCATATCCAGTGAAGTGTGAATCCTTTATTAGAAATAATTTATTTCATGATGAATACAGTGTATCCCTTTTTTGCATTCTCTATGTCCTAACCTGACAGTAATTATTATGTTGATACTAACCAGTGTTTCCATTGGCATCTATATTTTCTCCAGAAAAAAACAGACAGACATTTTAGAAACTGAAAAAGCATTCCTCCTATTAATCTAAATTCTTCTGAAAAATAGGCTGCGGAAGGGTGCTTTGAAAAAAGCCAGACATCTGACTCATTTATGGTTTCCTTGAGCACGCCTGCGCAAAAGTTACTCTGCTTTCACCAAATCCATTTTTGGTTGCCTGTTTTGTCCACGCTGTTCGAACACTGAAAGATATTTGAGAGTTATTTTATGGACTAATCCAGGTCATTATTCACCTCTCCCAGGTGGAAGGCAGGGAGGACAGCGGTGCATTCCAGCTGTAGTCTCTCCAGCGGAGGGATGGAGAAGTGAGGGAGCGGCAGCTCTCCTGGGAGGGAGGTGGAAAGGAGGGGGAGGACTGGAGTAGAATGGAAGCTGGCACCGCATTATCTCCAACAGTTGGTGCATTCCTTAATGATCAAGTGCTGGAGCAGCATCTGTGATGAAAGCGTGTCCGTGTTTATGTATTTGTGTGAGAGTGAGCATATGTGGGCATATAGCATATGCTCACTGTGTTTGTTTAATTCCCCTTTACACCACTTATAAAATAAGCCCTTTCTGTGCTTTAGGGGCGATTGAACTGCAGTGATGTTGTTCGGTCTGTTTGAGGATTATGATTCGAGGGGAGTTTGTTGTTCCGGGAGAGGAAGCTGTCTCACCCAGGGGTGAGGTGCAGAGAAGAAGAGTTGAGCTCGGCTACTCCCCCCTGCCTTTAACCCCTGTTTTAAGATCTGTGATCTCTGTGCCATGGAGGGAGTTAACACACACAAACACACACAACACACTCAGCCTTTTCTGTCTCCGTCTCTCAGGGTCAAGGGGACAAACTGTGAGTTGGGAATTGGAAAGTCAATAAAGTAGAAGCAATGCTATAATGACCCTGAGCTGAAGATGTCCTGTCGACCCCCATCACATTGGAGGAAGTGGACAATCAAACAAAAACGGTCACTCTGCTGATCTCTCTGAAAGCCATCCTTAAACCAGGCCACGAGAACTGCTGACCCCGTTACTCCCAGTTCCTCTGAAGTCAGTGTGTTTGTCAGAGGGACCAACATTGTTTGGTTTGTGGAAGAGATGTTACAGACGGATAAAAGGAAGCAACACTTGTATACATTCTAAACTGTAAATCTCCTCAGTGTTTGATGTCAGGGATAATAATGGTGATACTGGAAGAGTCCAGAATATTGCATGTGACAGGCCCTCCTCCTTGGAATCCAAAACATGTGTCAGCTACATTAAACTTCCTCCTTTGTGGCATCATTTAAAACACTAACATGCTTCTGACTTGTGTCCTTTTGTTGCCAGAAGTGTGTTCATAAACGATCCACTGTTAGACATGTGGTTAGACTTTTCATTAGGGTGCTCCAGGGCTTTGTGGTAATATTTAGTGCGTCTGCCTTGGTTTTGCCCGTTTTGGCCCAAAGCTAGAGAAACACGACTTTACAAATTCCATCATCCTCCAGCACTATATGAAACGTGAGGACAATTTATATTGAAAACAGCGCAGCTGTTTAGACAGTCCATGAATTGCTGTGCCAGAATTGGATTGTACAGGACTGCTGCTTGTTTAATCTGACTCAACAGGACTGGACAGGCTGCATGTCTTGGTCTGGTTCAAGACATACTTCTGGTGGAGACAGTGTCTCAAGGTGGAGGCTTGCTTGTGATGCTGGTGTTTGATGGGAACAGGCTGACCCCTAAGCAGTGCAGGGATGGTGGAGGCCTGGGTCAGCCGGCCCAGTGTGTTCTTTATCAGCTACCCCAGCGACAGCATGGCAGATTGAAGCCATTCCTCCTCTGATTCATTGTCTGCTGGACAAATGTTAATTGTTTTCATCATTGGCAGCTATGTGAATGCTCGGACATAGCCAGTCTGACTCCTTGCCTCCCACCTAATGTGTGCCTCTGCCCTTATGCTATCCCCACAATGCCTGCTCTCCTCCTCACTCCACCCTTAGCTCATTTCTCAACTGTCGGGCTGAGTCTCTGTTAATATCCGCCATTCAATACCATCTAATAAAATATCTCTGTCTCTCTTTCATCTGATACACTGACTTTATTTAAGTTTTTATTTTTATGTTAATAGTTATAGTATCCACAAAACTATACAAATAGAAACTATATACAATACGCAATAATCATAAAAAAAAATTACGCTCTTGATAGGGATTCTAAATAATCTTTTTTCTTCAAATTGTTTAACATTTTTTCCTTATTTCTTTTTCAGATCCCTCATGCATGGAGAAACTTCTTTCTAAAGACTGGAAAGAAAAGATGGAGAGGCTCAACACCAGTGAACTGCTGGCAGAAGTAAAAGGTAGGACTACACTGCACCACTTTAAACCGTGTTAACAAATCCGCCTTTCCTATCAGACATACATAATCTATGCACTGTATAATCTCAGAAACAGCCTTGTACTCTGAAATATAACAAAGGCCTTTGGCTGCCCTCCTCACTCATTTCTCTCCTCCCTTATCTTTTGTTGGAATGCCCAACTCTGTCCAAAGTGCTGTCTTCAAAATTCCAGCCCATTTAGACTCATTCTGAGGCTCTCTGTGCTTGTCAGCGGTTTATTGTTGTTGTCCTTTCAGACGGCCCTGAGCCTAGCTTCTCTGCGCTGGCACATGCAGTGCGTTCATGCCGCTCTGGTAATTGTTGAACCTAAAGTGTGCTTGATGCAAACAGAGCATTGCTGAGCTGAGCCGTTAAGAGAGGAGAGGAGATGGTGCGGTGACGCACAGAGTCGTCTCCTCTGTGAGCCTGCCTTTGAGTGGAATGTCTTGACTCTGACAGTGAACGCCCTACGCAGTGTATCAAGTGCTGGACTGCAAAGCACAACTCAGCACTCCCCCAAAATCTCTGTTTATGACAGGGTGAAGGTGGGCTGAGGATGGGCAGGGCTGCTGCTCAGTCCATAGCACTGACTGTTACTGAGAGCTGGTGTGTTTATAAAGTACAGGAAAGAACAATACCAGCTGGCCTACAACACCAGGCTGTCACTGGCTCATACACCTTCCCTCAGTGATGATTTTCATTGCATTATATTTGAGCTCTTATTATAACACTTACATGTTTTTATTAACTTTTCTGCAAGAATATTTGCAAACCTATAAAGAGAGCTCATTCCGCAGCTGTGCAGGTCATTTTGATAATTTGCTTAATTGATGCGTGGCATACATAAATAAAACTTGTGTGTTTGGTTTGAATTATTGAATTCAACCTAAAGAGAATTACAGAGGAGAGGGGGAAAAGGCTGTTGAATGTTCTAATAAGTATATTCATTGGCAATAACCTTAATGAACTGAAGGATGAATCATTGCTTGATAAACTAGATTCATTGTACTTGCCCTGGTGTACTGCATGCCCCTGTAGATCAAAGTGCACGTGGTAAAATGTTTAAAATGATTTAGTATTTTGAAAGCTGGTCTGTTAAATTACAGGCAGGGCATTTCTTATGTTTGATGGATGGGAATGGAAAGGTTACTTGGTGGTCTGTAAACAGGTAGGGAGTCTGATAATAAACACTATGGCCTCTGTCTGTTGGTGAGTTATGGAGAAAGTCTATACACCATAGTTACCAATATAAACGCTTTACCTATCGCAGTGGCAGCCTTAGATTTTTAATTAGCATGCCATTTAATATGACTGTAGACATTTCAAAGGGCTGCTTTGTGCTCCCCCTTACAAATGTCTCTCTCTCTGCGTTTGATGTCTGCCTGATGTAAATAAGGGCAATTAAAAAGAAGCCTAGGTCCACCTAATTAAAACACAAACAAAGGTACCTAGCAGAAAACACCTTATGATTAAGATCTAAAGTATTATGATGAATCAAAGGTTCCATTTAACGTTAGGTAAAAATCAGTACAAAAGACAAAACATGCCTGTACTTTTTAAATGAATGAAAGAAAGTAGACAATAAAGCCTGACATGCAGATAAAGTCTACAGTACCTACTGGCACAGTGGCCTTGTATATTCTATGCTGATCACTCACCAATTCCTCAACCAATTAAACTTAGCACCTTTTGACATTGTTCCAACAAAACCTTGAAAGGCAAGTTATTGAGTTATTGCAGAGGCAAGTGGTGGAATCTGACTGGTGAGAAAATAATTTAGTCTCGCTCTAGGAAAAATACAAAGAAACTAACAATAGGTGTGACAGAATCTGACCCGAGGCTTTTACCCATGAAAAGAAAGACATTCTTTTGCTGCACTTGTGTTCAAACATGCCCTGAATACTTTATCCTGTTGAGGTGAACATGCACGTACAGTAAACAAACAAAACAAAACAATAGTATCAACAACATAAGAGATTTGCTTTAAAGGTCTGCAAACCCAACCAACCATTTACCTCTTACAGATGACACACCTATAATTTAAACCTAATGTAATTTAGGTGTTTGGCTACATAGTGGGTTGCTTCCGAAGTAAAGATTTTTTTTAGGTTCCCGAGTCAGTACAAACAAGCTCACTAATCCAGTAGAGGCAGTGTGCTTGAACCAGACATGTAGAATGGTATTATTAAGGGTTAATGATCTCAAATCTCCATCTGCTTTTTTTCTTGTATGCTGTTAGGGCTTAGCATCAGCAGGGGCAGGCAAAAAGAAGGGTTTGCGAAGGAGCATTAGTGGCGGATTTCTTTTTACCAGTCAATTCCAGAGCTAACTGTTTGTTTTCATACCTGAGCTTAGCTGTCAATCTGCAGCAACGATGAAGGAGGGAGATGAAATCTCCTGAACAAAACCACAGAGCAAGAAAGGGAGGCCGACTGGAAGGGCTCCAAACCACAGAAAGTAGCAGATAATAGGAGGCAATGTGGAAGGAGGAGTGCAAGAGGTGGAGAGAGAATATGATTTTAGACGTGGATACTTAGACTTGACACTTACAATTATATAACCTCAAAGAGAAAATGTTTCTCTTTAAAAAAAATAAAGAAAAATTCAAAGCCCCCATTCTTCACATGATTTAGGACACTTAGATTCATTATTGCCCAATGTGTATGCATTCACATACATACATCCATGTGTCGAATGCATACAAATATAGTACACAGTGTCCCTAAAGAAGATAAGGTTGCTCTCTGTTGCATGCTTGCCATGTGCAGGGTCTTTAAGCCTCGCACTCAACAGAGCTGTTTAAGTTTCCCTGCTGAGCGGCAGTTTCCCCAGACCCCCATTGGGAGAAAAAAAAGATGCAAAATGCTCAAGCATTTACCCAAACTGAAGGGAAATATGTGGTTACTAAATTGGAACACAAGCTGTATTCATTCTCTTGGAATTTGCCAAAAAAAAAAAAAAAATTAAAATAAGAAAATAGCTTAACATTGTACACTAGCGTTGAAATGGCAGCTTGAATTCTGAAGCAGAAAAATTGAGGCTCTTGCACTGTCACAATCAATTTGAGAATGGTGTCAACATGACAGTGGTCGAGTGCACAGAGACAGTCCTGCGGCAGGCAGATAAGTAGAAGCTCTTTAAGAGGAGATCACAGGGCAGGGCCGGGCCGGCAGCTGAGACTGATTTGATGCTGGCCCTACCTGTGCTGGCTTTACTCCTACACAGACAGACAGGAGACCACTGTGTGAACACAGAGCCCATATTGTGCAGCCATGTGGGTTTGCTTCAAAACATGAAAAATGTAACTTTATTCCTAATGGTTTTGATGCCACTGGAGATGCACAGCACAATATCTGTGCACACATTTCCCAGTGACACTGACTTATATAGAAGCAAGTAGCCTGGTAAAAGAATTGTTTTTACAACATACTGTATATAAATATTATGTATATTATATTTACCCAAACATACAAAAACATTCACACAAAACCGTATCTGTCCAGTTGCTTTGAGTCAAAAATGCCTCAGTTAGCATTTTCTCCACAACACTTCAGTCAACTGTTTGCCCTGTGCACTCAGGTGAAATATGAGCCACAGTAAATCATTATTCCTCAGGCCACATTTGCCAGATGAATGTGTGAGAGTGTTGGACTGTGTGTTTTTCTCCTCTAATGAATTGAGGAATTTAGCTTGTGGCAATGGAGGTAAAAAGGAAGTGCTGTGCTCGTGTATTTGTGTGTGATAGGGATAGAGCTCTCTGTTTGCGTTTTGAATTATATTCCAGTGGTTTGTAATGGTTTGTTTAACTAATCACTTTTAAAGTTGTATGATACATTTCATGGAAACAAGCATATTACTCCTGCTTTCATTTGAAGATAATGTAAAACATTTACGGCGCTGACAAAAACACAACTGTCGTTTATAAAAGGGCACTTCCCTGAAACATTCACCAGCTTTCCCTCAACAAAGCAAATAGTGTCGTCCTCACGGCCATGAAAACCTGCCGAAGGGCTGACCAACGTTAATATTAAGGATATGAACAGATAGTGCCCGCTGAACAATCTGAATTGTCTCAAAAATGCATGCAAAATGGCCAAAAGAGGTTTTTAGATTTCATCAATAGCTTTCTCCTTTTTCATGACACTTCAAACCAACGGTATTTTTACCTGGACCTTCTCCAATTGCATGAAGAACCTCCATTATACTCCAGTTCTTAAAGAAAAAACATGCATTAAAGCACAAAGACATTCTGAATTCTTCTGTCCTATGTTAGAATTTTAAGATTTGAGGTTAGAGTTCATGTTTTTGAAGGTGGGGATTAAATACCAATCAGCTGCGGGCAGCTTAATTTACACAAATTTACATACATGGAGTATTTATAGCAACAAAGCAACAACTTCTGGTATAGAGCCAAGTAATCTTATTACTACAACCATGACAGCTTATGAACTAAGCATGTGTCCTTATATACTTGTAAATAGAAGTACTAGTCTCAGTTGTCTTTGCTTCCTAACTATTTCCTGTCACTTGTGATCTGAATTAAAGCCACATAAAACGCAGGTATTGTTGATACACTTATCCATCAAAGACAACAAATAAAAGTATTTTGAAAGACCTACATTCTTCTTTAAGTATCTCTGCATAGATAATACCAATGAATATATGTTCTGTGAAAAGAACGAGATAACATCAAACTCTTAACTAATTCACTTCCAAGGTTTTGCAGACAGTAAGCTGTTGCCTTCATCACTTTCTTGCAGCCTTTAAGTGCTTTGCAAGAGCGAGACCTTGGAAACATTTCTATTTTAAGGGCAAACAGGTCAGACTCATCACCATGAAGGCCATACAAGATGAATAGAAGTATTGGAGACCATCTTTGTTTACATGTCATCTATGCTGCCTTGCATACATCCCTCATGGTGCTAGGATCTCTGGTATGCTGCACTGTATTACAGAGGCAAAGAATGATGTATTCAATAACTGAAAGAACAGAAGAAAAGTTTCTGTGCTGAGTTATTTATTTTTTGTCTTCGGAGTGAACTTCAGTGTCACTGGCACTCCCTGTGGAGTTATATGTTCAGGTCGAGCCTCTATCTTGGCTTTGATGAAGTACCTTGTCCAGTGTCATGGGTAGACAGTGAAGTGCTGGAGCTTTCCATTAGCATAATTACACTGAAGAGTGACGCTTCCTCTATCATCAAAATATTAGTCTCCATCAGTGTTTGGCATGAACAGCAAAACCACAGTAGATGAAGTGTGCTTTTATTAATAACCTCTTCATATGCCAATCAGAGTATTTATTTCAAAAAATGGTCTGCTGATCCATTTAAATGATCTTGATTCCGTAAAAGTGTCTTAAAGGTCCATGGCATAAAACGTTCACTTTATGAGGGTTTTTAACATTAATATGAGTTTCCCCAGCCTTTCTATGGTCTCCCAGTGGCTAAAATAGTGATAGGTGTAAACCGAGCCCTGGGTATCCTGCTCTGCCTTTGAGAAAATGAAAGCTCAGTTGGGCTGATCTGGAATCTTGCTCCTTATGAGGTCATTAGGGGCAAGGTTACCTCTCCTTTCTCTGCTTTGCCCGTCCAGAGAATTTGGCCCACCCATGAGAGAGAGACATCATGGCTTTCAAATTAACAAAGTGGCAGTTGGTCAAGGCCACACCCCCAGCCACTACCTTGCCCCCCCCCTCCTCCTCAAAAGCTACAGACTCAGAAATAGCACATACTAAGGAAAGCTCATTATGGGACTGGCTCTAGTGGAAGTAATTCTGCACCAAGCCTGAGTTTTTGGAAAGAGACTTCAGATATGGTATTAGGGGACCACTAAGGTCTATATAAAAGCATCCAAAGAGCACCATGTCATGGGAACTTTAAAATCACATCTGTTGATAGTCAAATACATGTACACACATACAGATAGACATTTAGATATACTGTAGGAAACTTTATAATAACTAATACCAGACTGCCATTAGCAAGTAATAAGCTGTTACAAGTCTCAAGCACATACTCTTAAGTCGTTTTAAAAAATTGAGAAGATCTGAGATTTTATTCAAGTTGTTGGTCAGTTTCTCAGTGTGAATTAGACTGTGTGCGTATACCTTACAGGAAAGTGTAGGGACTGAGAATCACTGCTGCCAATGGATGACATGTGCTTGTGAGTCATTGCTCATGCTTGTTAATGGGGTTTTATTGGCAAGATTAACAGCTTTTATATCATGGCAGAGGCAGCAAGCCAGGTAAAACAGCTGTTGCTCATATTGTCTTGGTTGTAGGGCATGGAGACGCGTTAACACCACATTACTGGAAACACGTACGGCTTTGTTGCATTGTTGAACAAGTGTATAGTTAAAAGCGAAGAGAAACCATAAAACTAGCTCTTGTTATTCTAGCTTGGTTTTCTGTCAGTCTAGATCCTCAATATGACATATTTTTCAGTCATATTCAATATCATAAAAATGAGTATCGTACAAAGATTGGCTTCATGCTTTTGTTGAAGCAGTTTTATGGTTTTGAGGAAAGGTCTGTGGGAAGAAAATTCCTTTAATTCTGATCACTAAAGGTACCAATAATGCTATTTGCCGCGTCTCAATTGGCTCTTTGTGATTTCCACAGAAAGAATGGACAAAGGGTCAAATGAACTTGAACACATGCACATTTACTCAAAGGCATGCACCTTTTTATCAATTGGAGCAGCACGCAAAAAAAATTCTGTACACACTCATGTCTACTTTCACACACTTTGCGAGAGCGAGAGAGAGAGAGAGCGAGAGAGAGAGAGAGAGAGAGAGAGACGAGAGAGAGAGAGAGAGAGAGAGAGAGAGAGAGAGAGAGAGAAAGAAAAGAGAGAGAGAGAGAGAGAGAAAGAGAGAGAGAGAGAGAGAGAGATTTAGCACACAAGGCCTTCAAGCTATGTGCGGTCTGTGGCTACAGCTTGGTACAATCGGAGCATTTAGACAAGTCTTAATTTACTTAGGATGAGCTTGCAGCATATGGAAGCATCCACAATAGCTGACTGATAGAGACACAAAGGAATTCCAGTCTTCTGGTGCTAGAAAACCCAATTCAGAACTGGTCATAATGGCTCAGCTGTCTTAACCAAAGGAAAGGAAGAGAATAGGGTGCCTTGTGATTTTCCCCCTTTTCACCCTCACCCTCCCTCACTTTTCTTCTCTTTTTGTGCCTGAATCTTTTATCTGTGTTATTCACTCGGGACTCTTCAAAGTAACAAGCCTCCTTCTTTTTCCCCGGTACTGGACTTGGAACCCAAATTAGAGACTGCTTGATTAGAGCAGAGAGGAGGGAGCCAAGAAAGAGGGAGATGTGGGTATTGGACAGAACAAATCGCACCCCTACAAAGTGCCTTTTATCCAAAGACCCCAAGGCTCAAATACCCCCATCCCTCCCCAAGCAACCATGGCTCTGCTTGTTTTCCTCTTATCATTTATTTAGTCACCCATCGTTGATGTTTTCTGCCCTACTTTGCGACGTTTAAAAGAGGCAGAAATCTAAAAAGGTGAAAGCTGAATGCGCTGAAACTCTCAACAACACAGCTTTACGTCTCCTCCTCCTATGTGTCAATCTCGCATCTCTGAAGTTCACACAGTGGCCTGAGAAAAGAAAAACAAGAAAAGTGCCAGCACAGCTTGACCGCTAACTCCTGGGATCCTCTTCCTGTGTCAGGCTGGTATTGTCCTACTGGGCTTCAGTCGTCTAACAGGAGGATGTCACAACATGTTAGGTCTGGGCCGACTGCTGGGGTTTATGTAGCGCCAAGCCATCTCTGTGCTGTCTGTCTGCCGTCGGAAGCGCAATGTGAGGAGACATGTTAACGGGCAGACCCCAGCCCCACTGCTGTTAAAAGGCATGCAATATGCAGGAAACGGCCTCTTTTGTCAGCATGCTGGTCAGACACAGACCACGACTCTCCTCTTCTGCACCACCCAATAAAAGTTTTATCTGCTTTTTAAAACTGATCCATAATTTAAAGCAGGAAGAAAGAGATTTTTACACTAACCATCCAACAAAAAACATATGCGCCTGATTTTCTACTAAGCTTTGTACAGTCTTGAAGGTGAAGTTCTTCCACAGAGTCAATGTATTTTCATCTTCAGCATTCATCACTAATCTTATAGTACTTCTTGTTGATATTTCAGCATTGGATAAAAAATAACTAACAAAGTGTGGAATAATTAAGATTAAAATTAAAGAGGGAAGGCCCAAATAGTAGTCCAGTGGGCAGTCTAGACTCCCCACAATTCAGCTCAACATCAAAACAATAGGCCCTCTGTTAGTATTCTTTAGGTGTTCAGGAAGGACTGAGCTCTCCACTCTCTTCCATCAAATCCTTCTGTGGATCCTTAGCACTAGTCCCTCTGCACTTTCATGCCCACAGACACACAATATATATGCTGTATATTACAGTTATTTTTTACAGTCTTGACACTCTTAAAGTAGTGAGCGATCATCTCAAAAAGTTGCAATTAGGCAGGCTGAGAGAGCGTCATTGAGTCCAGATGTTTGATCCCAACTCAAGGTTATCTATGCCGGCCTCGAGGCCTGATGGCCGTCACCTTCATCTGGATTCTTTCTTTCTTTCATTCTCTCTCTCTCTCTCCCCCCTCCCTTCTCCTCAGCACAGTATTGATAGCTGTGATTTATTGTGACAATAACTGATGTATCTTGCTAGTGACCTGTTAAAGGCAGCTCCTTCATGGACACAGCCAAAGGTTAATAAAATTGGTGCTGATTGTATCAATTTTACAGATAAGCTATTCACAACAAGTGTAGTCGGATGAATAAGAAGTCAATTCAGGCCTTAGAAACTGCACACAGGCCCAATGAATAGCTGCTTTAGGTGGCTTTTTTCCGTTAGGAGGATAAATGGAGAATTGTAGCTCTCATCCATTGCAGCAGGCAGCGGAGGCAGAGCGAGGCAAACCGAGGTTCAGACAAGCCTGCCAGTAAATTGCCCTGAATGGGTTCTGGAGGTTGACAAGCCCTATTAAGACAAACGGCTTTCCTCATCGGAGAGATAAAATAAATCAGGTGTTTAGTCAAATTAAAATAGTTTGAGTAAAGAGGGCCCCTGGGAGCTCTCGGAGAAACTCAAGACAGATGTGGCCAGAGACGAGAGGAAGACACCCAGGAAAGAATTCAGCTCCTGCTGGCCCCAGGCCAGACTTCACTGTACTGTTATCTCTATGCTTGTATCTCTTTCTCTCTCTCTCTCTCTCACTCACTCACTTACTGTCTCTCCCTTTCTTCTGCCGGTTTTCCCATCTCTTTTTTTTGTACATTATCCCAGATCAGCTTGTCACACAGGAGTGCAGTGGGAGGAGAGTGAATTACTGTCTAGCCTCTCACTGGCAATTATGTTGGCGGTGTAAGTCAATGGTAGGATCACTTAGCATTGATTAGGCGGAGGGAGAGAGCAGTGCAGCGGAGCCGCTCTCTCTATCACGTACAGCGCGGACGTATGACTGTAGAGAGAGAAGTAATCCTATTGGTCTGTCAGTGCTTTTCTTTTGCATACAGTAGCTACACAGATAATAAAATAAAAAAGTGTATTGTTCAGTTTTCCTGTTAATGATTGTCATTGTTGAACAATCCTGTCAGTACTCTGTGAGGAGTTACTCCTAATGGTTTACTAGAATGGCCATAAAATGAAGAACTATAGCTTGGAGGTTAACACCGGCTCTTTCTTTATACTGTATTCACCCCTGGTAGTCTGACATAACTTGCCACCTCAGTTTGACAGCACACCGCAGCTCTTAGTCTTTATGCCAGGAACAATGTCTTCTCTTTCTTCCTGTGAAAGCTGTAAACACAAGCTATAGCAAATAGATAAATCCAGGCTGTGTGTGACCTTAACATTTTCCAGTGAATTCCCTGCAGTTGGTTGCTGCCTGAGTGGTTTTCTTTGTACAATATATTGTGAACAGTACTATAGCAAAATATGATGATTGGCGTGTGCAGCATAGTCACTTTTCTATATTTAGCAGTGTAAAATGGCGGAGGCCTTCTTTTTTTTTTTTTTTTTTACAAAAGCTGGTTATTTAGTCTTGGCCACCATGAAACGTTTTTTTTCAAATTTTCTTACAATTATGCATAACACAACCCTGTATCTGTGTTTATGACTCTGGCTCTCCACCTTGTGTTTATCCTTTCAACTCCTGACATCTCTCTCTCTCTCTCTCTTCCCTCACTAGGTACTCCAGAGAGCCTAGCAGAAAAGGAACACCAGCTCTCCACAATGATCAGCCAGCTGATCAGCCTGCGCGAGCAGCTTCTGGCTGCCCATGATGAACAGAAGAAGCTCGCCGCCTCACAGATGGAGAAACAGAGGCAGCAAATGGAGTTAGCTCGTCAGCAACAGGAGCAGGTAACTGATCACTGTTTCCTTTTCTTATATTCACAGTGTCTCGATTTTTCTTTTTTCTTTCACACCCCAGGTAATAGTCTTTTCCCCCCCTCACCATATTCCCACACATTTCTTTCTCTCCTTCCTATTGAAAACATTGATACTCCTTCCTCCTTTGTTGTTGTTTACTCTATTTCCCATTTGTCTCTATAATAAACCCAATTAAATACATTTTTAAAACAAGTTTTTTAGTTGAGTCTCTATTTCATATTAAATTTGATGGCTGAAATATGCCAGTAAAATTTTACTCCTCTGTAGGATTTGGAATAATATTAGATTTAAGAGATGTAACACTCTATATCATCTCAGATAATTCAGTCATGCTCTCTCACCCACATTTATGCTGTGTGGTAGGAAAAATGTTATTATGACTTATACTAACAAATGCAAGGGAATGTGCAAATTAAACGTTATATTAAACATGGAAGTCCTCTATATCTTATAAATCGAGTCCTATTAGAACAAGCCTGGCATTAGATGTGCAGCACAAATCAGGCCAATGAGCCATATTGTACAAATCAGCAAATTAGCAGAGGCCATGAAGTGTGTTAATGTCTGGGAAGAAATAAGGACACAAACTATCCACACGGGCGACACTTTTATTATCACCAGCCACCCTAATGGCTATGAGTCAATTATCAGCAAGGAGTTCACTCAGAGTTTTCTCAACACATTCTCAGACCTTCCTGTGGTAAATGAAGAGATAGACCATATAACTTGAAGTGATGCATTTGGTCATAGTACACTAATAATACATTAACAGTATTGATTTCTTTTTCAATCAATGATGTCCATTTGCAAACTACACTCAACTCTGTAGGCTTTGTGGACGTTTGCAGCATAAATGAACAGTGCTATAAGATATTTCATTATTCAATCTTGTTTTAAAATGGAAGAATATTAATAAAGAGAGCAAGAGGGAGAGATAGGGGGGGAGCCCGCTGAGAGCCAGAATGTCATCAAGCCATCAAGATACAACACAGTAATTAACTGTTGACACTTGTGAGGAAGCCAGCACAAATTAATCTTGACACATTTGCAGACGGCCGATATCTTACAGTGAACACTTTGTAATTATATTTAAAAATGAAAATTAAATGACACTTAAAACTAGGTTGTCATGCTCAATGAAGTGGGCATGTAGAAAGGGGGACTGCTGGGATTAGAAAGATTGCGGCGTGGCTGCTCGTCACTCAGGGGCAGCAGGGACCTCTGTCACTCGTACACTGTCTGCACCAGTTATCTCCGTCATAACCATGTTCCACGGCCCCCTAAATCATTTATTCTCTTTTACCACTCATTATGACAGTGCAGTTCAGTTAAGTTTGTTTCATGTTCGTTTAGAAATTCAAAATGTTTTGGTCAGATTTTGCAGTAATTTGGTTATAAAAACATATTTTGTCAAAGAAAAAAAAAGTAATATTATTTGGTCTCATAAATCTGCTACTTTATCCTCTTTATTATTTTCATTGTAACCACTATTTTAACATATTCCTATATACTGTAACTGGCCTGGATAGCATTTGGGAGCAGTAGGTCATCGGTATATAATGTCCAAAAAAAGAAAGAAAGCAAAAGTATGATATGATATTAGCTCCTACTCTTCTTTATGTCAGTTTTAACCAGAAGTAATTTAATTTCCTCTCTTTACTTCTGTTTCCAACCAGATTGCAAGACAACAGCAGCAGCTTCTGCAGCAGCAGCACAAAATCAACCTCCTCCAGCAACAGATCCAGGTCGGTGAATGTGTTTCTGTTGGCTCCCTAACACTCAGCAGCTTACACCTCACACTCCTTCCACGCCTATTACAACAACCCTTTTTTCCCTCCTCTGTGTAACTGGTGCACCGCCACTGTCACCATGAGCCATATGTCTGCATTTATTGGCACAGATCAATACAATTAGACATTAAAGTAAATGGCATTGCTTACTTCTGTTAGCCTATCCTTGTCTTCTTTTTCTTCTTTGAAAAAAAACTCATCTTTAATTTTTGTGTCACACTAACATTCATCACTCTCATCAAATGTTAATTGCCTGTTGGTAATCGGGAGGGCTTTAAAATATGGAGGAGAATAATTAGCACATCTTAATGAACAAAAAAAAGAGATGGTTGGGGTTGGAGGGTGGGGGGGCAACAACAGCTAATGAGTCCTGTTGATGGAAAGAGCCTGGAGGTGGGGGACATGAAAGAGGCTGGTAAATGCCTCTGAAAGCAAGTTGGCCCCAGAAGGGCAATGTGGCAATCTTTTGCACAGCACAAGAGCTACTGAAACTTACATTGTCATTATGCTGTGTGGCTGACAATGTGTTTTTCTTTTTCTTTTTCTTTCTTGCTGTTCCTACATTGATGTGTTGCTCTCGTGTTTGACCTATGCATTTCATGCCAGACTTTATCTTTCTCATTAGTGTGTGTATGTTTGTGTGTGCCTTATGTGATACAGTGCCAAGTGGTGTAGTGAAAGACCACCCAGGCAGCATGTAGCTGGACATGGTCAGACAGTACAAGGTTATGCAGGGTTGGCCACTGGCTCAGTGGTCAAGGCTATGGGCCTGGCTGCCTGTGTGAGGCTAACGTTATCCTGCTGGCTGTGCTTAGTGTCAGGCACATCCTTCTCCACTCACCTCCTCCTCCACTGCTTGTTCTTTTTATTGACGACTCCCTGTCTTGTCCTTTCATTTTCCCTTTTCTTTTATCCCAACCTCTTCAAACATTTACTTGCAACAAATTGTTCCTCTGGCACCTTTTAGCACTTTTCACATGAGATAGTTTATTTTATCTTCTTATTTGTTGTTGTTGCAAAAAGCAGTTTCTCCTTATAGGGCATCCTACACAGGTTGTTGCAAACTTCTCATTTCAAACATCATTTACTGCAACAACCAGATTTAACTTCAACAGTGGACAGTCTATACGGAAAATAATTAAATTGGAGAGACGCACAGAGCACAACACTCTAAAATGAAGTACCTTATATGTACTCATATCATGGAGGGCTCTTTACTTATGCTCATTGAGCATAGGGGTACATCTCTAATACATCTCACTTTTAAAGACCCTTGATTTCATCACAAATTTAAAGGCAAATGATACCTGAAGATTCCCCTTGATGCATTGCTTTAAGAGGGCAGGGGATTGAGTCTGTATGGGAAAGCACTTCTAAATATACAGTTGAACAGAGATACAAGTAAAGTCCTTCCTTGCAGAGCCCAGTTAGCCAGCATCTCCCTTGACCAAATGTGCCATAGATCTTCCCATATGCCTACACTAGACAAAATTATAAACGCAACACTTTTGTTTTTGCCCCCATGTTTTTTCATGAGCTGAACTAAAAGATCTAAGGCTCTTTCTATGTACACAAAAAGGGTTATTACTCTCAAATATGGTTTACAAATCTGTCTAAATCTGTGTTAGTGTTAGTGTGCTTCTCCTGTGCAGGTGTGCCTTGGGCTTGCCACCATAAAAGGCCACTCTAAAATGTGCAGTTTTGCTCTATTGGGGGGGGGGTTCCTCTTCTCGGATAAACCCTAACCCTGGGTGGCAAAAACAAAAGTGTTGCGTTCATAATGTTGTTCAGTATATAAAAAAACACATTTAAATAAAAGAGTCCTATGGTCAGACCATTTGGTCCACTGCCCTGTAGCCTCTGCTAGCTGCACCTTGCTGACAGAATACAACCCGAGAACAAACAAGGACCACTGTCAGTACTTCAAATAAGTTTGATTGTGTGCAACATTGTTTATAACAGCAAGTCCTTTAAAGCAGAAGAAGTTCTTTCTCCCTAACCTAGTTTCTCCAAATATCCAGAGTGGTGATGGCCACTCCTCTTGAGTTGGAGTAGGGAATAGGGTAGATAAAAGAGAGTCAGGGGCAAGTTAGTGAAGCATTTTTGACACTCTGTTTTCATTACTGCTGCCTCTTAAAAATGCCCTGGACATTTTAATATATAACAGCTTTGACTTAATTAGTTCTGTAAACAAGCCTCCAGCATGTATGTCACAGACTTTCAGCAAAGTGGTAAGCAGTGTTGGGGGATTGAGTTACTCTGCTATTAGAATGGAGAGCACAAAACTTTATTGGAGACCCCAGTTGCCATCAAAGTCCTTCTGTTTTGGCTTCAGGGAGAAAGCCAAGAGACAGCCTAAGCTCAGGTCTCGTATTGATGATGTAACTGATCACATCAGTAGACATTGTAAACTGTCTAAACAATAAAACCATGGGGACTGCAAGTGGAGACTCTTGTTGGCACTCTATATGTGTTCTTTCAAGGTTTTTTTTGCATGTGGATTGAAGGGACTCCGTCAGAAGTGTGTAGTTATAGAGGTTTAGTTTCCCTTTTTGAATAGCCATCTCTCTTTTTATCCTTTCCCATCATTCCTACAATAGAGGGATATAGATTTAGTCTTTGTCCTTTGGGATTACAATGTCACTTGTTTTAAGATAGCAGATGTTTTGATTGCAGTGTTAGGGGCTTATCAAAAGTTAAAGCCCAAGGCTTTGTGTGTTTTTCCCTCAGCTTGTTTGTATTCATTCAGACCATCCTCGTCGTTGAGATCGTTTTGGCACTAATTCAATCCCAGGATGAGATTAACTCTAAAGTTGATTTAGTAGAAAATTTGAAACACCACCAAGACTCCTGACAATTAAACATATATATTAGCAGAGAACTGGTTTATCTCATAAGTTACTTATCTCTCTGAGTCTGCGTGTAGGCACTGGGAGATTACAAAAAGAAATAAATAGAAATAATGAGACACCATTCTGTTTTTTACCGAGGTGCACTTAGCGTTATTTGACTCTCCTCTTAAATGTGTCACTTGGTAAGCACAATTTTATTGTTACAGTACATGAGAGTTAAAGGCAAGACGCATGTTACTAAGACGAGAGCAGCATCAGAGTGGCCACCACAGAATAGTTTATTAAAGTCTTTCTGGACAAAAAATAAAATACCCTCATGAGATGTGGAGCTCTATGGAACTCAAGTGAAAGTACTGTCCATAGCTATGCAGCAAGTGCCCATTCCCTCCTCTCTTCTTTGAATCTCTCACACAGATATTCATACACATGCACAGAGGCGACTGTGTCCTGTAAACGGGCACATAGGGACCCACACGTTGATACACACATCAAGAGAATAAATATTGGGGGAAAGGTCAGGGTGAACTTTATCTTCATAAACAGGCTGGAGAAAACAGAGCTCCCCAGATGAAACAAATTTCTTTTTATCCATTAAAAATATCACAATCATGACATCGTCATTTGTCATTGGCTGTGGCATTGATGTGCTAACCCTGGCCTGAGTACACTGTGAGATCCAAGATTTGAGAGATAATACATTTCTATGGAGGCCATTGTCTACAATGTTGTCTACACACCTTTAAATGATCTGTTCATCAACCAGGTCTGGATTTATTTATCTTCCTTTGACCTTTTGTTCTCTCCCTATACACGACATAGCTTCAAATCTGTGCCTCTACATCTTACCTTTAACCTTGTGTCCACAAAGATATACAAAAACACATACAGAATGTGTCTATCCCTTCCATTTAAAAAGAAAAATCGGAGATTGAAAGAGAAAAGGCCAGTAATTTGTTGTCTACTGCACACACAATCTTAGAGGCTTTCTCACATGTCTTTAATGGTTTAAATAAACAATGGGGGACAAGCAGACGTTTCAGACGTCATACGACGTTTCAGACGTCCCGAGATTCAAGATAAAATTAAATTACAGCAGCAACTTATTTTTGAACACTACGTTATAATGCAGACAAAATGATCTTACGCACCGCTGTTTACTTTTATATTTTTTGAAGACAAAATAAAATCTGGACAGAAGTTTGGTTTAATCAGTTGGACATGGATTTCCTATTTCCCTCTGTTACAAATAATCCAGAGAAGAAGAGGTTCACAGAAGAGGTTAGGCTGAAGTGTATTCAGTGGCTGTTGAGTATGCCCTTTTAAACACACTGTGTTTTTATGGTGGCTGTAAATCAATCTATAAATTGTGATAGGAAATGATATATGTATTGCTCCCTCCCCTCAACAATGCCATCTATCTAGTTACATGCATTTTTGGCAGAGGCCAAAGTTTAGGTTCTCTGGAAACATATGTATCAGCTTGGCAAATCTGGATTTTATGTGCAGATGTGGTCAAGATTAGTCAAGCTAGATGTATGACATCTCTCATGCCTCCTGTCCAGCTTGACCAGCAGTGACCATCTAGTCATTCCACATATTTAAATTAAATCCAGCCCATGTTTAACTGTGACACTGAAGGACTTTCACATTCTTGTTGTGATGCCATTCCAGTTTGGTTACCTGTATGCTCAGGATGCTTAAGTTCACAGTCCTGTTGCAACCTAAATCATCAAGTCAATGTAAGGTCTTTGCCACTAAGAAGCATTTGCCCCCTAATAATTGGCCTCTATCAGACTATATTAACGGTTTCCTACAAGCTCACAAGCCCCACACAGCCGGATGCTTCTGGTTTGCAGCAGAGACTGTTATCATTCCTATGCAGAGCTCTTTTTTTACTTTCCCTTGCTTGCTGCAGATGCGAAAAAATGCAAAAAATGTGACCACATAAAAAAAAAAAATATGATGGACAAAAGTTTAGGAGGCGGTATGTAGATGTGATTGACGATTGGATTTATTTAACGTGCGAAAAAGTTCTGACTCAGTGTGCAATGTCCTGTAGCTAAGTATTCAACTTTTCTATTTTTTTTTCTAGTGCTGAACAAATTGTTATCTAACCAGTTATCCTAGTATGAGCAAAAACAATTCTGTCTAATTGGTGTTTGACCTGTATGATAAATTAGCTTTTAGTAGTACTGGTCTCTAATCACTTCTTTATTATTATAAAAAGGAATATAGATGCTAGCCAATCTAATGCAGTAAATTAATGCACTGAGTTGCACTATTTGGTTACCAATTTAGAGAAGCAAAGACTCCTAAACTACACCATTATGGTAAATATTTTAAATCAATCAGATGAGTTTAAATAAACACAGGGCTGTATGGTAATTGCAAAAGATAAGAGCGCTAATTTGTGTATTCTCAGATGCTTTTGTTGTATCCCCGGCACAAAGGATTTTCTCTGTGTGAGACTCTTATTAATGCCGTGGCAAAAAAAGGCACAAAAATAGACATTGTTAAAGAGAATGTGTAAGTCCCCCAATTAGCGCAGCAAGATTGGAACTGTTAGCATGATTATAAGAGAATAATAAAGCAGGGAAATGATCATGTGTGTTTAAGTGCGCTGCTGTGTGCACACACGCATCCGTGTGGATGCCGCTCTGCCAGTGCTTTCCCTTGTGTTGAAGAGCTCTGTGTTAGCCTGCTTGTAGGATTATGTGGGGGCATTAACAGCCTAGTCAGACAGGCTTGGCTCTTGCCCAGGGAGGCTCAGTCCAGCATGTTCATCCTCCATTTAAGGAGACTGTTAGCTGATGAAGATGTGCACATGCAAAACTGAAGATAAAAGAAGGCAGTGACCCGACTCATTAGCCCCTTTGATTTAATATATTGACACTAGGATACAAATAATTTAATTTAGTGGACTCTATTGGCGGGGGGGGGGGGGTGGGGGGGGGTGGGGGGGGTGGGGGGGGGATCAATTTAATTAGTTATGAAATGTGACTTCTTGTCAGGAAGCAGAAGAAATGCTGACGTTAACAAAGTCATGTGCAATTTACACAATAAAGCCATCTCGGCCCTGTTAAAACTTAATGAAGCGCAAAAAGGTGTATTAGATACGACCTCAGCAGTGACAGTGTTGGTTTGCAAATTAAGCTAGGTGGATGAACAGTTGGTATGCAATGCTATGTGTCTGTTGAAACAAAGTCTTGCTTTAGGAACATAAACAGTAGATGCTGTTTGAATGTCTAGGGTCTGTGGGTTTTGTCCCATTAGCTCTGTCTCTTTTTTTTCCTATTGCTAACTAAGAGTAGATTGTGGAAAAACCCGATTTAAAAGTTATTGTGTCAGTGTAACAGTGTAATCGAGTGTAAATAAGTGTAACAACTGATCACTGGCTAAATTGAGTCTATTTTGATGCATATGAAACATATGCTTGCTTGTACCGTGTTTTTGCCAGTGAGGTAGAAAGTAGACAAACATGTAGATCCATTTTTTTTCTTGTAAATAACACAATAAAGCCATGCTTTTGTGTAATTGGGCTTTGTATTCAGACACCTCAGCAGTTTAAGCAGCGATAATTAAGAGGCTCCATCTGAGAGGTGCTACACAAACGGCTGTAATGTGTGAAATCACACCTGAGGGTCTACTTAAAATTAGTCACCTGAGGGGTTTGTAAAGCAGCCGTGGGACGGGTTAATTTATGACATAAACTTTCAGCCTTCTATCAGTTCTTACAAGTGACAAGAATAACTGACTGACAGAGGACAGAGGATTAGACTGACAGAGGATTAGCAGGCGTATGGGAATGTGAATTTGCCTTTTAAATTCATCATGGGGCTAAATGATCCTGATAACGGAACAACTTTTTTTTAATACAAATATGATGAATGAAGCAGTTTTATGTTGTGTCTAAATATCACAATAAAGCACCTGTTCAGAGCTCCACAAACCTTCCTTGGATCAAGGCAGAGCGCCTACACTTAACATTCATTGTACCCAGACCCTCATAAGGAAAATATCAGTTGAGGGAGAACACATCCTCCAGTGTGATGTTGATTTAGTTTCCTCTCCCTCTCTGCATGGACTGTGTTTTCTCTGCTAATGTTGTGCAAACTGTTTTGTCTTTGCGTTGGCTTTGCGTGGCCATCGTCCTCAGCAGTAGGCACACTCAACAGGGAGAAGGAGCTGAATTAATAGGCTCTACTGTGTACGGTTAGCCGGCAGGGAGAAAGGGGTGCGTGTTTTCTTAGGGCTTGGGTGGCAAAGCAAAGCATTCAGCCCATGGCCAACGCAAAAAATGAGCTTTTTGTTTTTGGGGCGGGGGAGAGTCCAAGCATTCCCCAATAGAACACAATGAATGAGCTATTTTGTCATGTAGTTTTTCATAAAAACAACTGTAGAGGTTTTGTTCATTTTTACACAGTTCTCCAAAATACCTTTTTTTTTTTCTTCTTCTTTTGAACATTTCCTTAATTTCATTGGTAATTTCTAAATACATCTGAACACCTTTTTTTAAACAAGTCATACTACCTCTCCTTTGATCTTTTACAAAAATCATGATTAGGCGATGATATCTGAGCATGTCTGAAAGTCTCAGTGCACTTGTGTCTCTAATAAAGGTGCCCCTCCTGACAGGCGTGCTCTGAATGGGCTTTGTTGTTATGTGTGGCCCCAGCAGCTGGGAGGTAATAGTCAAGACAGAGCCTCAGTCTATGGTTGGAGGATGGGACAGAGGGGAAACTCAGCCATAGTTTGGACAACATTCTTACACAAATTAGGGCTGGTCTTCTGTTTCACAGTCAGACAAAATCATTGTTCTCAAAAGTGCAAAAGAGGAGTGTTTCCCTTTTAAATTTTAAACGTTGAATGAAAGAATTAAACATGCTTTTGAAATATAACACAGGTAATGCCTAATCTAAAGGGAATCTAGAGGGAATATAATATATATTTCTTATTCTTTTATACAACACAAAACAGTTACCGGTGGTGGACAGACAAAGCATTTATTTATATTTGCTCCAAAGTGTTGAAGATGTGTTATTTCAAACCTTAACAACCACATTATTTAATAAGCTTCACAACTTAAATCCCTCTATTTTCCACTCCCCCTGTCCTGTTTGCTTCACATGGTTGTAGCTGGTTATCCGACTAGCCCGTGTCCAATGTTCTTTAGTACCTCACTCTCTCTCCTGCAATGAGGGTCCGAAGCATTTCACTTATTCCCATTTCAAAAAAACCCTGAGGATGTCCAGTATAGGCAGGAAAATGATGCTGGGCCCTAACCCAATTGTGCATTTGTTTATATCTGTTATCTTCTTTCCCGTCATTGCACATGCTGTTTGAGGAGTCTCCATGGATTTGGCCAGCTTATTGCGAACCTTAATATCATAGCCACACCTTGAAAAAAACATTTATTCATTCGTACTTCCATTTAAGGATGTATTTGCTGTTAAAAATAATCTGTATTTTAAGGGTAGTATTGTACTGTATTGTAATGCAGGATTGTGTTGCGGTGTGCACACAATTCCTGACAGATTTGTCAGCATGGAGGATGCATTTTAATTAACTCAATATAATAACTTTAGGTGTGTTCAGAATCGAGAGCTGTAGCATGAAAACTTGTTGGCCACTTAATAAGAAAAAGTTTTAAAAAGGAAGAACATACCTTACAGTAAGTCTTGACTTTGATGTGTATGTTCTACGCATATAAATCTATTTTTGAAGACAGATACATTTCAGTTAAAAATCAGCACAATTTACATTATGTACATAACATATACTAAACCTAGATGTATCACATTAGTTGTTTAGAAATGCATTTTTGCATCTTTGCTTTGTAATTTCTGTCCCAATGAATAACTTAAATGTCTTTGTACATGCACTGAGTTGTTATCTATGAATGTGTTTTACTTTCTTCGGTATGCCTAATTTTACCATTCTGCGTCATACTTTAATTTAAGCTTTTATTTTTATTCCTACAACTTTTAATACTGAAACTACATTATATTAGAACAGTCTACAAAATTCCTGCAAATGCCCGGCAGTGTGTTTAAGCAAACCGCAGCCTGCAATTTTATCCAGAATTGCAAAGAAGTCAGTAGGAACGATGAGATGGAGGAGGGCTGGAGTGGAGGGATTTGGGTTGGGGTGTGTTAGGCGGGTCAGAGGGTTGGACTACACTGCTTTCAAGCTCCCATCAACTTAATATAGACATATTGGAATGGCTGTTTTCCAAGAAGGCTTGTTTTACTGTGTAAGGAATTAGTGGAACAAGAAATCATCTATTGGTTATTCCCTCTGGATGGTCTGACCTCACTCAAGTGTTTGGATCCGCTGCACTTTATCCTGAACAGCACTCAGTGTAACACACACACAGCCATGACTGATGCACAGTGTTACACTCAAACCTGAGCAAACAGTGCCTGCGTGTCAGAGTTTGCGCTGTACCCCAACAATTCAGAGAAAATAACATGGGGCTTTATTTAGGTTTGTGCTTATACACTGTTGATTTTTGGCTTTAGCTGTCTATCTTTGACTTTGTAGTGAAGGGTGCTGTGCAACGATTTCAGGAAGGAAGTGAGGAGAAAGGTCAGAGACTTGACCAGGACAAGGGCCCTTTGTTAGTGACCTGAACCCCTCCAGTGTAGTTGCCCTCCCCATTCCGGCGTGCTTATTTTTCAGAGCAGAGCGGCAAGAATATTGTGCTTCAGTCTAGAGAGTGGTAATATGAAGACCTAAAGTCTGGAGCATCAAAGTCTGGTTCAAATCTATTGATCTATTTGTCTGATTACCATTAACTGCAGACAAATCCAAACACCATCACATCTCTGTTTGATCAATTTGTGTGCCTGCCATGGTCAGTGTACAGCAATAGTATAACCGGCTGATAAGTGACCTGTAGTAAAGGAGTAATATGTGCTTAAAAACCGTTCATTGTTTCATGGGGGAAAAATCCTGAAGCAACACAGAGTATTCAAGAGCCCAGAAGTGCTTCCACTGAGTGATTTTCCTCCTGGTTAGGCTCCAGTACAGTGTACACCCAGCGGGCTGTGTACACAGTGGCGGGTGTTAAACATATCCTGCTGTCTAGTGTCAGTTTTACTGTGTGTGCTGCTGTTGGGATGTAGCCAGACTTACCAGCTTCCTCAAGATCACTTTCCCTTCAAATGGATCACAAAAGGCGATTTCTACTCGGAGAGCGCTCGGTGTGCAGCTCAGCAGAGAGCAGTGTGTGTGGGGGGGACAAAGTGTGAACTATCAGTTCTTACAGCAACAGCTGGAGTCTATCCTCCGTGGGTGAAATTACAGAATCCCTCCTATAGAAAATGTGAAAGAGAAGGTTAGCGAGAGCTGCGGATCTGACAGCTACTAAAGTGCGGAAATAATTTTATTAAAATGAGATGTCAGTGAAACGCGAGTCCTCTTCTAAATGATTACTGGTGATTGTGATCTTTTCTTAATGGGAAAGGGGCTTATTATAATCTAAATGATTGTACAGAATTAAGAACATCATCACCACAAGCTCCTCAGAATTTTTGGCTGCTTGGGGTTGTATTGTTGTCAGTATTTTCATAAAATATTTGAAGGGGTTTTACTTTTAACAAGTCTAATCGAGGCAAATGGATGCAGATTATATCCAAGATAAGCATATGTGTGAGAGGTGTGTTAAAAGGTGTCAAGTAGCAATTAATCAGGATGTTAGACCCAGGATCTCACAGGTCCTTTCAAGCTAATAACCATGAAACGGTGAGAATGAGGTAGGGTTTGTCTTATTTTTTTGCCCTTTTTTGTCTTTTAATCTGGTTAATACTGACTGCTTCTGGCAGTAAAAACAAAAACTCTCCCAGTTCCCTTCGCATAGCACATTGTGGTGCATAGCGAGGAGCAAACTTGAGTGTGGATCAGTGCATGGAAGTGTAAGGGGGTTCAGAGGGAAAGCCAGCAGGGGGTTTTCAGGCCTCCTGGGTGCTTTGTAGAAGCTATAACAGACAGTGAGGAACATGGGTGTTGACAGGGGCCAGAGTCAGTGCTGTAATGCTCTGTACATCTCCATTAGCACTCAGTGTTTTGGAGCTGCTTGTTCGTGGGTTGTAGGTGGATGCTTCCACATTTTTAAAAACACTACCCTTCACTTTTTTCATTGGCACAAATACTTTACAGCAATACATGAGCTTCATACAGGTCTGTAGAAATGTTGCAGAATGTTTTTTTAATCACACAGCTTGCCAAAAAATAATCATAAAGTCCAATTTGATAAAATATGCTATTTGCATTTCACCATGAGTACGCCTTATAGGAATAAATAAATCTAGTTGTAGCAAAAGCACATCATTTAATGGGTTAATGCAGTATTGAAGCTGAATATGTGTGTGTGTGTGTGTGTGTGTGCAAACTGCATATGTTTTAAGTAGAAATAAAGGGAGCTCTTTAAGGTCTACCCCGTCTTTTACACCTTGTGTGTTTACACATCCGAGATGAGAGTCTGGTCTGAGCTGTCTGACTCTTTATTGTATTTTCCTCTGCAGTCTAACCCAAGGATGGATTGCTGTTGTGAACCCTTGTACAGTCAGCTAAGCTACTGCAAGTTCTTTCTTGAACTTGGTTATTTTAACACTTTAAGTTTTATTTTCTGAAATAAACAATTAGTTAAATAAAATCAATAACACAATAACACAAAACTAAAAGAGTTCATATCTGGCAAAAGAACTACAATAGAACAAAGGTGGGACTGAACTATATATTAAAATAATAAGTAAATGATCTTGTAATTGTTCTTGTTAAAAAAAAGACTAAAATAAACTGAATTAGCTCTTCCATAATGAGATTTTTTGCATCCTACTCGCAGTAGAACTGCAAGTTGGTTCTATTTATCAAACACCAGCATCTCCTTCAGAGGGAAACAGATTGCGTGCTGGCCTGATACAGACTTCATCAGGTCATCTGAATTGATGATACATGTTGCAAGGCGGCTGAGTTCCCCCAGAAACCTCTGTTGGAGTGCTTGCTGGCAGAGACGGGGGCCTCAGCCAAGTCTGTCTGACTGATCACTACAGATGCTCCGCTTCAAGTATTCTGAGTCAGGTCCTTAGTGCTGGGTCTTAAGGGACAAACAATAGCACCTGTTCCTCATAAGATAGCCCATTCATGTATCTTTAATGAAGCCTGGGGGCAGATGGTGTGAAATGACATTATCCAGTACTTAGCAGTGCTAAAACAAAGGAAGAGCAGTGCCAGCACAACAATGCCGCTGTATTTACGAGGAGAAGGGAGGACGTTGCCCAAGTGCCCCGCTCACATCTGCTCCACTTCCTTCTCAGACTCCTCAAGATCATATTGGCAATAGAAATATCCTGGGCACTCAGCCCACACATAGATGAACTTGAGGGCAACTCTCAAAGGGGGGGGGGGGTTCTAGTAACAGAGGGAGAGGGAAAGCTACACAATTTCTTTCTGTCTCTTTTTAAAATATACTTTTTTTCTTTTTTTACTTTAACAGTAAAAAAATGTGAAAATGTTAAATCTGCTCAGCCTGTGCCAGCTGTTAATTGACAGCTCAACTAACCTACACTATTTGTTGCCACCTTGCAGCTCCTCAGAATTTGATTTGCCTTTCTCTGACATTAGTTGCCGTAAATTAAACTTTAATGCGTGGAGCTCATTACTGAAAATCACAGCTATTCAAACTCAATGCATTTATTTCCCCTTCAACGCACATTCACACTCTGTCTTGCCTCGGTGAATCTTGTATATTCTGCTCCATATTTTAAAATAATAACAGTAATAAAAGCTGATATCCTAAATGAAATGATATCATTTACATTTACTGCTGGAGAAAAATTCATCCAAGTATCTGATGCCTTTTGCTGGCTGTCTCTATACTGTGTATAATCTGTACACATCTGATTCAGTTCTATATAAATTAATGCAGTCACATTTTGATTTTTCCAAAATAATTAAAATCCAATAAATTATGCGATTGGGTGAATGAAACAAAATATTGTTTCCTCTCGTGAAGCAGCTGGTTGTGGATCAGTTTGTTTTGTTGGTATGATTTAAAAAAAAAAAGGATCAGAATTGTGTTACGATTGTCTTTATTACATTAGACCAACACACTGTATGGTTGCACATGTACAGCAGTCTCACAAAAAAAGTTTTCACTCAGGAGAGTGTTTGGAAAAATATCTGTCGGTCAATAATTTTGTTTAGAAAAAAAAAGAGTAACTTTTTTTTTTTTACTGCTGAGGAATGTTAGTTAATTCATGAAAGTGTATAAACTGCCATACAACACACTTGTAACATACTTGGAGGGATGTGGACTTGAGGGAGCCCTTTTCTGCCCTGTGACTACCGCACATTCAGCAACAGACTCCATCTGGTTTTCCAGTCCAAATACACAGACAGAGAAAAGCTGTGTTCCCCAGTGTCCACCCGCCTGTCACTGGCCCTACCTCATGTTGTGACATTAATTATTGTGTTTTTCCATATGTTCCATACATGCAAAGCCAAGATTCATCTTTCATCCATTCATCCAGCCTGGAAACTTGGAACACAAATCCCTATAAAGCAATGTTTTATTTAAGGTCATTTGTCGCAGTCTCCTTGGCCATTTATTTTTCTTCAGCAACAGCACATTTTACAGAATTACTTTTGGAAGAATGACATACTTATCTATTCTTCTATAATGCACTTTCTGCACTTGCACTTCTGTAAAAGCTCAGTAGGCATAAAATGGTTCTATTTATTTAGTTTTCAGTCTAGCTCTGCACCTCTGAACAGATCAATAAAGTAGTTTTAAGTAGGTTTAGCGTGCTAGCTGTGAGAGAAACTGGGTGCGACTACACCGGTGAAGGGTCTATAGGGGGAGCAGCACGGGCTGAAAAACTGGAGATCATAGCAGATCTCAGCCAGAACATGGGGGGGGAAAGTCATTGCTCAGAGCAGGTTGATTTCATGCCTCAATGCAGCAGCAGTAATTGCACCCAGACCCGTTTTATTGCAAGTTGATTTTAAGGAGGGATGAATGGAGAAACATTCTGTAAAGTGTTTATTTTGGGGGATGACCTTTATTAACCCATTTTCCAGGCAGGTTCCCCTGAGGTGGCCTGGCTCAGTGTTAGATTAACTCTTGCAGGTCCATGGTAGCCGGGCTGCTCCCCATCATAGAGTTTCAGGAAGCAGAGAATGACAGTAAGATTGGACCTAGCAACATGTGTGGAAAACCCCCACACATACCACTTTTTGAGACATAAGCTACTCACACACCCTTGACACACACACATGCGGGGAGTTTGGGTTGATATTCCCAGTAGGCGATTCAGCAACAGACTACTTGGTGAAGGTTAATATATGAGTGGAACAGATAGTCAGGAGAATGACATTAAAATGAAATACTGCAAGCGACAAGCCCTTCTCTAATGCCTGCTATTTTTCCTCTGCTGGAAACAGTTAGTAGTAAATGTCTGGATTGTCTTAAGGCTTTTATCATCTGAATAAATAATCATCCAAGATAATGTGAGTTGTTGATCTTGCTTTGAGGTGAGGGTCTTCTGTGTAATACACTTAACAGTTCTCTTGCTAACATGTTTCTACTGAGCAGCAAGGGTGTCCGTGAATGCTTCTTTCAGCATGTACAGTGCTTTTCTACAGAAGTCGTACGGACCTACTAACCCTCTCTGCTCTCTGTCCTGTATGTCACTTTCTCTAACTCATACTGGAACAATGTACGTATATGGGGGCCTTTGATGTACCGAGGTGAAATATTGGTTTGGATTAAGAGCAGGCGTAGCTCAGCCAGGTATTGTGTGAGCACACGAGAGCCGTCAGTGCCGCAGAGCCCCCTGTCAGCACATGTTAGCAAGAACTGTGATCTGGCCTCCCCCCTGAGTGGGCTCTGTGTTTCTGTATACCATGCCTGTGCTTAGGCCTCTCTCTGATCTCTGCTCCCTATCTGTTCAGCAGGTCCAGGGTCACATGCCTCCGCTCATGATCCCCATTTTTCCACACGACCAACGCACTCTGGCAGCAGCGGCAGCCGCCCAACAAGGATTTCTCTTCCCTCCAGGAATGTCTTATAAGCCAGGTATGCTTGCAAAATAAGTCTTCATTTTGCCCTTCCCCCCAGTGGCGTAGACAGAAATAGTATTTTGGGCAGGGCAGTACAAAAGTGAGTGGGTCATTTTCAAAAAGACGTAGAATTAGCAAAAAGAACAAACAGCAACAATTTTACCTTCCACCATATACTGCATTACAACGGTAATAGCAATACTGTCTACAACATGCTCAACCAACAAAGCTTAGTCTAAAAAGTTTGTACACAACAATATAGACAAAAGGCAATTACATACTACATGACAACGATCAAATAGCCTACATCAGACAGAAATTGCACATGGAACATATCAATTCATAACAGCACTATTGCTTCAGGACTATCATGAGCAGCAAGTGCGCCACCAGCAGTAAAAGAAAATCAAAGAATAAAAAACTTCCAGCCGAGCATTGTTTAAATTATGAAAGATATAATGAAAAGTGTCCAGCAAGGCACCAAATCTTGGACAGTGTATCGAGTCCACAGCAGTTACAGGATCAAAGAAAAAAAACTGTAAAAACTACGTCACTCACAGATGACGTATCTTCTTATTTAATGTGGGCAAAACACAAAAGTGTTTCAGCTAAAAGCCATCATCAGTGTTTACAATTTCTTACTAAATAGGAAGGTTACTAAGTTACCTAAATAATAGCATGAAACCCGTTTTATTTATGTAATCGTTTTTCATATTTCCACTGTTAGAGATCCAATAACTCAAGAGATGAACCCTGCATGAAACACCTTCCTATAGTTATGTGCATAAAAAGCAACTGGCCTCTTACAATTTCACACAAGTATGTCTTTTGACAGTGAAATTAAGCATTTAAAAGAGAGTAATAAGGTTGATAGCATGTGGATGGTGTAAGGAACAGGTTTTGTGTGCATGTATAACTGTTTTTATTGCCTGTAACAGCATGCCTCTTTCTCTCCCTTTGTCTCTTTAATTGAGTAAAAGAGAAGCCTTCAAAACAAGGAAAAGATTGCTGCAACATGTTGACTGATACCCTGCCAAAGCAGTAACCTCGTACACCATTATATCCTTGTGAAAATTGAAGATGTGCCACCACATCACACATGCTACTCTACTTATGTTAAATATATAACAAAATATCCACGGTCTAAATTGCTCCTTTATTCTTAGTCTGAGCTTTACCCCTAGCATGGCTTGCTCTGTCCCGGAGCCTAGGCCTTCTTAGAGGTGTCTATAAGTTATTTAATCAAATTAAACTGAATTTGTACATTTAAAAACATTTTTTTCTATTTTCACTCCTAAAATACAAATAGGAGACAGTGTTGTGTTGATGAAAACCTCATTGTTTAAGAGAAAAGGATTTATGAGTCAGCTTGAAAATGGAAAGTCCTCTTGTCTGTTATAAAATAGTACCAGTACAAGGAAGATGACTGAAAACAGAAAAAGAAGCATTGGGCAGTCAGCATGTTTGCAGCAGCAAAAGACATTAAAAGGTGTGGTAGTGCAGTTAATGAATTAACTATAAAACCACAGGATGAAAAAGAAAGTCAGCTATTTTGGAACTATGGAGCCATGACAGCTTAAACAAAGTGCCTGAGGGGAAGTCTTTTACCAGTGTGCTTTCTGCAATAGGTTTGACACGGAAAATGTTTTAGTTCAAATAACAGGCGCTATTATAGAATCATGGTCAGGGGTCGCCGTGTATATAGTTCCTGCATAATTCATGAGTTCATGAAGAAAAAGCAAAGGGGGTCTGAAAATGACTTGTGTAGCCATGAGAGGTATTTCAAAACCTCTATTATTTCTCCCCTTCCAACACAATATATCCAGAGAGTACAATGTTATCACCACCACCTGCAGGGTATACAGGATGCTGCCGTGTCCTTTCTCCATGAAGTGAGTGGCCAAGCATTCACTTCCAAGACTAAGACACACTAATCTGATGTTATCATTATAAGAAAGCTCCCAGGGACCACTGCTTATGACCCCTAGCCCTGTGGTGCTCACATGGCAACAGAGTCATTCTGGCACCGTAGTGGCAAGTCATCACCCCATCCACTGGCTGTGCTCAATGGCCTGGTATTGCATGGTAGACAAGCACAGTCATAGAAACATCAACTCATCTTTTAAACAAATAGACGTCCTTGTCTGTTTGCACAGTGTACACAGACGTGGCAGCATTCAGCCTGATGTGCCTCTAATGGACCTGCAGAATGACCCCGTAGTCTTTGGGTTCCACTGCCAGTCTTTGTCATACACATCCTGCTGAAATTTCCGCTGTTTTATTTTAAATCTTGTATTTTTCCCAAATTGTAGTTGTCTTTTTTCTTGATTTAATGTACCTTAAAAAAATTTAATCAAGTTTGGTAATTTAAGTTTTTTATTTTTTACTCTATGGCCTCATAAGATACGTAAGTATACAAACTCAACAATATAAAATGATGTACATGTATTTTTATTATCATGTAAGCCTGTTTCTCTGCGAACAGCTTTGGTACTTCAATACAATTTTAAAGCCAGAGAAAAGTTTGAGGGTTGTCGTCATTTACTCCATTCATCATCATTTGATCTGGTCTAAGAAAGGTCTCTGCTACGTCTGTCAACCCTCAGCAGATCTATTACTTATATTTCATGGCTCGGCATGAGCAGGGAAATATAGCCTGTTGTGACCATGCATCACCCCAGCCCCACCCTTACCACCCAGAGCCCAGGCTCTGGGCATGGGATCAGCCATGGCCAGTTAAATAAATAAAAAAACACAGTTTTAAATGTGACTCCCTTTTACCAGTGACGTTAAAATGGCACAGCGCCCATTCAACTGGAGTCTGGTAACTCGGCTGTGTGCACCCAAGACCCAGACATTGGAGCCCGAGACCCCCCAGCAGTGGTGGTGTGCTCACTTAGCACATGACCCTCCCCAGGTTTCACATGACATCTTAAGACATCCAGCCATTTATTATTCCCAATCCTACGTCACACAGCACAGAGAGAGAGAGAGAGAGAGAGAGAGAGAGCGCAAGCAATACCAAAAAAAAAGAGGTGGCGAAATAACCACAGTGCACACTAGCACATCCAACCATGCACTATTTGAAACCACTTCTGCTGTGTGATTTTATTTTCTACTAAATGGGGATTGAATTTCCATGGCTTGTATCACATTGTGCTGTGCTGTACAAGATTGCAAAGTGAAGCGAGCGGCGGAGGGCAAAGTGAAAGAGAAGGTATATACATTTACCTTGTCTGTGGCTTAATGGCTCCATATGTTTGTGAGAAGAAGTGATAGGCAGAAGTGGGGTCTGAGTGAAAGGCCAACTACCCCTCCCCATTCCCACTGTGCACCCCACCTCCCCTCTTCCAGACACATGCTTCAAACCAACCTCCCCCCTATTAACGCTGCGCTGCCCTGTCTCACTGGGGCTGTTCTGTCCGTCTCAACACACTAGGTTGAGTGTGTGAAAGCGTTTGGTACTCAGTTATACACCCCCATGGATATCACTCATACAGCAGCCGTTTTTATATCCCTGTCTGACAAACGTGCTGATGGCGGGCCAATGGTAGTGAATAGTAATGAATTGTGCTGCTGTTAGAACACCCGTTCTTCCTTTCTTGATCACAGTGATATAGCGAGATAAGAATGTGTGTTTTTTTTAACCTTGTTATTGTGACTACACACTTGTTAGAACCAGTTCACATTCAAATGCTTTCACTGTGCTGCCAAAGCTATCACTCAGAAACAAACAATGTAATGTTGAACAATAGCCAGACAAGTCTACAGCTGTATGAAGGGCCTGAGAGAACATGCTGGTTCTTTTACATAATTGCTAAATGAATACCGGAGGAGAGATTTAACATTTATTGTGAACACAAACAAACACACACATACACACACACACACTACAAGAACTTCCAACTTGTTAAACTATGTAATAGTTATAGGAGGAGTACTGTGCAGGTGGAGGAAGGAGGGAATGGTGTGGAATGTTTTTAAGTAATCCTGCTCCAGTCAAACCAGCTCACCCTTTTGTTAATGCAGATGTTTGGGCTTGAAGCCGAGGGCTCATTGCAATGTGCCACATCGCTGTGGCAAAGTAGTGAAGGGCCCAGGATCCGTGTTGGCACTTGCCTGGTCGCTGTGGGCCGGCTCATTGTCTGAACCTGTATGCATTGTTGTCTCTCTCTCCCTCTCTGACAGGTGATAACTACCCGGTGCAGTTCATTCCATCCACAATGGCAGCTGCAGCAGCGTCAGGACTCAGCCCCCTCCAGCTTCAGGTATGTATAGTACTATGACAAAGAATGCTAGGGACGCCCGCCAAGCCCCGGGTAAAAAGGATGGCTAAGCAGCTGTACGCTAAGTAATGAGCTGCACACTAAATAATCCTGGAGCCCCCCAGCTCACACACGCTTATCACCTTACATATGTAATTTATCCTGTTTTATAGAGGATTTATCCCCACTAGCTCTGCCAGACAGAGGAGTTAGGAAGATAATAGTTATTAGAGGGAATGAGAATCACTTTGGTTGCCTTAATCACCAGCCAGTGAATTTATCAGAAGACAATTGACTGTGTAAGCAAAGAATCTCCTTCTTATTGCTTTTATCTAGTAGAACCGCTGTAATATTTATTTTATCTCTGTGAGGAAGACAAATGAGAAGAAAAAATAGACAAAAACATCTGAGTAATTGTAATATTTACTCTTGGCATGTTATACAAAGTGAGGCTGAGTAGGGGTTTTGAGTCACATAAAACGTTGGGATAGGCTCCAAGTCCTACAAGCCCCTCCAGGACTTTTCTCACACAGCAAAAAAGCTGAACCCAGGTCAGGGCTTAACCTGAGGCCATAATGGTTAATACAGATAAGTGTCTTCATGCCATAATTTAAGTTGTTACTATCAAAAATACTACTGTTTTTACTGACTTTTATTTAAAAAAAACAACACAAGTAGCAACAGGAAGCTGAATAACAACCATATTTATTCAGCTGCACTGTTGCTTGTTTCTTCTCTAATTATCAGTTTCCTTTGCAGTTCTCAGTACTTGTAGAGCGTAAGATTATTTGAAATTATCAATTGGTTCTTTGCAAACCAAAGAAGGAAACAAAGCATTAAAAAGCATCTATTCTTGCATATGGTTAAGTAGCCACTGCTGCTTCGTCAACAACACGGGAAAATTATTGAAAGCTGCAACATGCGATGCTCAAAAGCAGAAAGAAGTATGTCAAGCTCAAACAAGATGGCTTAAGACTGAGGTGGGAAAACTCTTTGCACACTGATACATGTGGCATTTGTCCTTTTGAGGCTTCTACTGTCAGTGTTAACGAGCCTTGGCAAGTTCTAACAATGCATGCAGCTGGCTCTGAAGAGCTGTGCATCATTATGCAGCCACGAGAAGAGCTATTGAAAATATGTGAGGTGTTCAATGAGTCTGCTTATGTTTAAAGACATGTGTCAGTGAGAGTGAAATATGGAGGGTGCGTAACTGAATATGTTTCTGGAGAGTATATGGGTCGCTTAGTTGTTGTGTATCACGGAAAAGTCCATTGGAAAAGAGTGGTAGTTTAGACATGCATGCAGAGTCTATTTATAATTGTGTATGAGGTCAGATGAGACAGTCATATATCTGAAGGTTGGGGTGAGGAGGGGAGACGGGTCTAGAGTGATTAATTCTGATTATGTATCTAACCCTGGGAATGGGCAAAAACAGTGCCTCCAAGACCATGACTTGGCTGACCTTTACAGAACACAGTAAACAAAAAGAGGTGCATTTTCCATTAATTGAAGTCTGTCAGCCTGTCACATATTCCGCCTGATGGCTGCTATTTACCCTGCATAGAGGCTCTCCTTAAAACAGCAAGGCAAGTCAAACATGCCCTTTTCTACATAGCTGGGATCAACAAACCATGTGACTGCCACCACTTCCTCTACAAAGCACTGGGAGCCTCCTATGATTAAAAACATGATATCAAGGCAGACATGAAATTAAGTTAGATTTGTCTTCTCCCTTTTAAAGCAATAATAGCACCAGCACTTCTTCTTCAAAATTAAACTATTGGAAAGTATACTCCAATACGTATGTGTGTGTCTGTATGTGTTTGATAGAGAGGACTTATGAGTACAAAGGAAGCAGAAACAAATGTCCTTGTCATTAATGACAAAATCACAAGAAGAGAAACAACACAATAATAAAGAGAAACTGATCTAGATGTCTTAGGGCTCCTGGAGTAAAACAAAATGGGAAAGCTACTTCAAAATTAACACATTATGTCCAGTGTTGTACTGATGCAACTTGTAATTTAAATGCCACCGGTAAGATTATTTGGAACAAAAATAAAATATAAGATGATTGAAGCCACCCCCGCTAAGTACTTATCGTACTACTGAGTTTATTCTGCATGCATCATCAAGCACAGCACTAACCCTTTAAACTGTCCTGAACTTTCCTAGTTTCACCTCCAAGCCTATTCTTCATCTTCCTCACACACACACACACACACAGAGCTGAAAAGGCTAATCTCTCCCCCCCCCCCAATTAAAATATCTCTTCCTGTCAGCTGCATGGCAAGGTATAATTTTCACCAATTTCCTCAGTTTAGATTGTGCAATATATGAACCTTAAAAAATTATCTTATTGGAAGAATTAATTCCCACAATGCTGCAGAGGTAATGTGATCAGCCATCCAGTCAGAGAGGCTAGCCGCTCCGTCAGTCTTAATGTAGCCACGTAGCCTCTTCACAATCTCCTCTGTCATAACATTCTGGGATCCTCCCTCCCTATTCCCCGCCCTTTCTCTCATATGAGAAGAAAACCCAACAAGGTAACAAAGGCATAGAGCTGATGGATGTAAATGAATCTTCCAGAATGCGTTTGAGTGTTGGAGACTGTAATTTGCTTGTCAATATGGGGTGGTAGCATCACTCCGGTGGCTGGCAGTCTGCAAGTGGCTGTCACCGGGCATTGCTGTACCACAGGGCAATTTCACTCAATGTTTTCCTGACAGATTGGCTCTCGTCCTCAACTCGCAGGAGAGGAGGCGGGTAAACTATCCCAGCGCGACATGCCCCTCTTCATTAGTGCCCACACAGAGCCGGGATGAGTCCAGGACCAGCAGGAAACAATGGCGCCATCCCTGCCTGTCCTTCCCTGATTACAAGTGACACCACTCACCTAACAGAGGAAATTGTGCTCAGATTGTACCCCAATCTGTTCGGACACCTACTTTATTCAATTGAGTGAAGAGACAAGAAGGGAATTTTCCTAATTCCACAAAAGAATTTTCTATTTGGGATGGCACTTAATTTGTTGTTTGTACACTATACCTTGCATTGGTTGCCAAGTGAAAAACAATTTACGTAAGGCCAATATGAACTTAATATATATCACCCGTCCTTTTTACAGAACCAGTAAACAGGAGGAGGACCTTTGAGAAAGGCCTGTTTTTTATCATTGGAAGCAGACTTTAGGGTTTAAGCTATATTAAAGAAAGCATTATTGGATAAAACAGAACATCTGGGTTCTCTGTATGCAGTATCACTGTTAGGACTAAATAAATAGAAACCCTCTGCTTTCACTCAGTCAAAGCTCTATTTTCTATCTCTTGCTGTCTCACTGTCTTGCTTTTCCAATTTCCCATCCACATCTTGAACCAGCTCTAAGTATCTTACTTTGTATATTGCTCTCTGAATTACTCCCATCCTGTTTTTTTGCTCATTCTGTCGGTGTGTTGTCTTTTTCCATGAATTGTCCAAGCTCATTACATCCCTATGCTTTTCAGCACTGGAAGTAGAGCTGCTTGAGTTAAGAATTAAAGCGGCAATTACCATCCACCGTATTTACTCCAGCATCTCTCTATAGGCCCATGATAAACCTGGGCCCAGCCTCAGCTCATGCTCCCACTGTAAAGATAAAAAAGCAGCCCACATGCTCATCGACAGCCCGGACCAGATCTCAAGCAGATAGACACATCTGAAGGAGTACTCAGAGGCTTAGACGACTGGAGTCATAAGAAAGAGTGTGACACAGTCAGGGACAAACAGGAAGAAAGTGGGAGAGCAGCAAACCGCACATTATCTTTTGTTTGGATGTAGACGTCTGTGCAGTACAGATGTGAAGAAACGGCTTCCATCATTAACAAGTGAAGCACTTTTGACTTTGAAAGGGAGAGAGGAGGAGGGGAGAAAAGAGAGAACAGACATACTGTAGAGAGCAGCTGCTTCTGTGTTTGTGAGCAGAGGAGCTCAGTCTTTGAAGGTAACCCAGAGCAGTGCAGCAATGCTAGCTGTGTGTGGAAGCTGGCTAATAGGACGGCTATGTGAGCAGCTGGATAGAGGCAATGGTGAACAGGGGGACAGATGGACAGATAGAGTGGATAATGCAGTGAGCTGCACTGAATGGGAGGGCTGGCTCTGGGGCCCCTGGGCCTGGAGAACCCACACACACACACTTACAGAAGACGGGTTGTGTTTGTGTGTGTATGTGCGAGAGAGAGAAACTGATAAAGAAGGACTTTAACATATATACTGTAGATAGAGAAATAGAGAAAGGCAAGAGGAGGGGGTGGAGCAGAGCAGGTTGGGTGCCAGCAGATGAGACAGATGTTGGGCCATACTGGAAAGCATCGGCACAGTGCACCAGGACGCCTTCCTCCACTCCTGACATCTGGGCCTAGCCTGGGTCAGCCTGCCTGGTCGCCCTGGGCAATGAGCCTGTACAAGCCTTGTGGCAAACGGGGCTGGCGCTGTGCTGCCTTTTAAATGGTGCGGTGCACTGAAGCAAAGTTAATGCCCTCATATCCAGCCCAGCGCCCAGGCCAGGCAGAGGTGAAGGAGACATTGACAGACAAACAGGCACACAAAGAAACAAGAGTGTGATTAAGAGTGACGCAGTCGTCAGACAATGCTCACCTCCTGTAAGAGGATTTTCGGTTTTAAGGGAATTTGTTTGACTTTCTTTTCATATTCTTGCAGGCTGCAGTTGGAAATGTGCAATGCACTGTCACTGCTGGCTGCAAGAAATCTCACAAATATCTGCCACCGTATTTCCAGCCAATAATGCCATGCTGTGACTCAAAAACAAGATGCACATTTGTTTTTTTCACTGTTTTCTCTCTCTCTTTATACTACAAGGCCTACACTCCAGTGTTTGGAGAAGGGAAAAAAGTGTTGATACAAGTTGTGAGCAAATCAATCTTTTTCTCTAATTCTCATGATTATATTGTATATTGAGCTACAGTATTAGCTTTGTTTTACTGAACAAACAGAGGCTGCCCATCTTAATTGCATATCATGCCTCTGAGATGTCTAACATCATCAGCAGTGTGTAATCTCAGTTCAATGTCGCAGGCAGAAAAGTGAACCTCCCCGTTTAACCTGTGCTGCCTCCAGAGGGCTTGTTTTTAATTACCAGAGGCTAACAGGCTGACCTTGGGCGTGCTGCACTCACTTTGCATCCATGCTTGCTGAGATCTGCTCTGCTCTACTGGGAATCAGGGAATGACGGGGTCAGAAGGAGGCTCATAGATTTTGTGTTTGTGTCTCTCCCAATTTATATGCGTTGTCTCTGTGTTAGGAAGTAGTAGTTTTTAGGAAAAAAGACAAAAACAATCAAAAAACAAAAGAAAAAATACCCGTCCTGTATTGTAATACTAGATATACAAACTGTAATCATGGAAAATGGCCTTCGAGAAAAGAGAAAACCTATAATATACAAGCACAACATTCTCATTTGCCAGATTTTTTGGTTGCTGTCCCAATGTGTGGCTCCAAGGCTTTTTCTGAATAGAAATATTACTTGTGTCCTTGAAGATCTCTATGTTTCTCCGATCAAAGTAAAGTAAAACAACTAGTGTTAAGAGCGTAAAGGAGAAAAAAAGAAAACCAAAGGGTTCCAAGCTCCACTCAGGCTTTTGCCTACTCCAATACCCCAGAGTTCAAGCATTGACTTTCATCTTGACCCTAAATAACATGAACCTTGTGCTGCCCCCACCTGGCAAGTAGATATGAAGACTGGTTATCAGTGAGAGAGTCAACTGAGGGAAACAGGCAGGCAGATGTCTTCTGCTTAGGGAGACCAGCCTTGGCAGGATGCATAATCCTTCAGCCTTTGACACCACAATGCCTTTTAAATAAACAACGGCCTGTACGTTTTTTGTGAGGTTGTTGTTTTTAACTTAATTATGTACAATCATTTTGTAATCCATTATTTTTCACAGAGACAGGCCGTAATGCTAAGGCAAAAGTCTCCAGACTCCACACATTAAACACTTAGGTATTTCATATCTGTCCTTGAGCCGTATATGGTGGGTAAATACACCTTTCGTCCATCTTCCCCCCCTGATTGTATTTATTGTTCTTTGGCTCTTGGAGGCAGAGTGTTCCTTGTTAACGATTGCCTCTCACCCCATGGCACTGACCTGCTAATCAGTGCTGAAAAAGGGCACTTTGACTGCGTCTAATTTGAGGCAAAGTCTAATTATGCTCTTTTTCCGGGACAATAAAGTTCTTCCCACTCAAGGTCAGGGGCATGCTCGTCGACAGGCCTGTTAGCAAACATCTGTCTAACAGACTCAGCTTCTGCTCCTCTACTAGCCTGGAGTGAAGGCCAGTGAATGGAGACTCCCCTCTCTCTCTGCCACTGTTTTTCTTTCTCTCTCTCTCTCTCTAACCCCCCTGCCCCAACCCCACACACAGACACACAGAGTGCCTTTACCACTGACATTAACTAAGTCTAGCTCGGATCAGAAGAAAATAGAGTTGGGTCTGCTCCTGTGTCCATTCCTGTCGGAGACAAAAGGCTGTTTGTGAGGGAGGTGGGGGCAGTGCTATCATTGTAGGAACATAATCAGTCTGTCATTTCCGCTGCCCATGTGCTGTTGTTATCCCCATGTCCCCTGGAAGAATGGACCTTTTGTACTGCCGCTTATGTGGCAGTGATAAAGTTTCTTACAGGAGCACATATGTGTTTATAACTGGAGATATGTGCATGGACATAAAGTGCTTTGTTTGGCTTTCGTCTGCATCTACACTGTCAAAGGTGAGGCCAGCTGGGCCGTGTAGCTTTCTCCAATTCACACAAACGCAGTCTGTATGTGACCAGTCGAACCAGGAAATAAGACCGGGTTTGCTGATTGGCCAGAGGAAGATAAATTAGATTTTTTTCTGACAACGTCATCTGACTGAATAACCCAACAAACCACAAGGTTTACCTAGTGTGAGGATAGCAAGCTAGTGGGGGAGTTAAGAGGTGCTATCTGTCTGATGACGTGAGGTCGAAGGCTACATGGAGTAACACTCTTTTATGGACAGTAGATCTATTTGACCAACATCTGCCATTTTTCAGCAGGAGAAAAAAAAGCCAATTTCATCACTTACCTGGTGGCCAATCAATACAGACCTGGGGCTGAAAGAAGTCTTAGCAGTGTGGGAGTGCTGGGCACTGTAGGCACAGAAAAACAAGCACAAAAATAGTCATCAAATCAGTCTGGTATTTTTTTCAGGTTTTAATGGTATAATATAGGGGAACACAACTGGATGTCAAGACATTAAACTGTAACTGTATCCAGGATAAAGGATGAATTAAAAAATCTGATCCAACAGACAATTAGCAGTCTTCCAAACCCTCATATCAACATCTTAAACCACCCTTTCTAGTATATGCCACATAATCAACCCAGTGGTGGAAATGTAAATTGAGCTTTCAGGGTTCAACCCTTTTGGCCCAACTGTTTTTTGAGTGCTTTGCCAGTCATTTGAAACCCCCTCCTCTTGTGTGGTAATGTCACCAACAGTTGGACATCTTACTGATTTAACGCCAAGGAAAATAACGTTGATTACATCAGTGTTCTTTGTGCAGGTTTCTGAACTTTAATAATGCCTGTGTTTAACATATTCTGTGAAGGCAGTCCAACTGAGGTTGGGTTTCTAACATTGTGGAATATGGGACCGTCATACATGGCTGTGTGGAGACAAATCCCAGGCCAGAAACTTAATATAAAAAAAAATAAAAATAAAATAGGAAGCTGTGTAGATCTAGAGAAATGAGCGATCTTTGCGAACACACTTGCATCCAGTCTGCAAACTTTTTCTGTGATGAGTGGAAAATAGGGGCTCCAAGTATTTTGAATGAAAGCCATCTCTGTGTGGTTTTTAAGACTGCTGTCTCTCTCTGGGTTCAGCCTTTGAAATACAGTTAAGACCTTTGATGGAGGTTCTCTGCCAGCCTTATGGAAAGAGAGGAAAGACGTAAAAGAGAGAGAGGGGGAGATGAAGGCAGACAGAGAGGCAAAGAGAATTCTGGGGAGAGGAAAAGAGAATATAAAACTTTGAATGTTTGCTGGAATTGGATGTTAACGTTTCGGTTTCTCCACCTCCCTACAGCAACTGTATGCCGCCCAGCTTGCCAGCATGCAGGTCTCACCTGGAGCCAAGATGCCTCCACTCCCCCAGTCCCTCAATACTAGTGGGCCCATTTCTCCCTCTTCGCTGAAGAATGACAAGAGTTCCTCCAGCCCCATCACTCACGTCAAGGTATATATCCCTAAACTTCTCCAACCTGCCCACCCACCAGCCCAGGCCTTGAGTGGTACTTGACCCAGCCTAGCCAAATGGTGTTGTCTGAATAGAAGCATTTACACTGTTCACCACTTCACTGTTTTAGCCGGCCGATGCTGAGCCCAGCCTCTAACAGGCCATCAATCTGTGGCGCTTTAACAAGGCCCTCTCTTAACCAGAAGTCTGTGGACATGGTTGCTATGGCTATTGCTGCTCCAAGTGGGTAACTTTGTGGAACACATGGTTTCTAATTTATTTTTATTTTTTTTCAATGAAAACTTTTTTCCTTTCTGTTTTTTTTCATAACAGAAATGGAATAACACCATTACTGCTGGTGCTATACAAATGCTGACAAAAGTGAAGGAAAACAATTGATGACTTTGTTTCCCTTTTAAACAAACTAAATGCAGGATGTGTTTTCTGCTGCTGTATGGAAGAGTGCCACTAGACCTCCATGCAGAGGAAGGGCCATGTACATCATCCCCACTCACTAAGGCCATAATCAGAAACATACGCCCATTTGGACTAGTTTAGTGTAGTAATATCACAATGGAGAAAGACCATAAATCATGTCTTGAAAGGGTAGGAAGGCACTCTGGCTTTCTCTTCTCTCTCTCTCTCTCTCTCACACACACACACACACACACACACACACACAAAATCCTTTAGGTCTCCTGCCTCTTGGGATTTCCATTGAAAGATTGCCATAAAACTGACGCAGCACTGTCATTTCATCAGCTATACACAATTCTCTATTCATCAGATTAGATGGATGCCACCTAGACTGATATTTATATTACACCAATTATAGTCAAAATATTAAAAATATTGCCAAAATTGAATAAAATGAATTATACATCAATGGAAAGCCAACATATACACTGTCCAATAGAATCAGATTGCCTTTAGTTTTGTTTGTCTGCTTTCAGCTTCATTGCATGACAAACTGTTATTGGCACAGAAATAACAAGGGCTTGAGGCTGTCTTTGCTTGAGCCATATGTTGGACAAGGAGACACTTGGGCTTTGAAAAAGACTGTTAACGACAGCGTGAGCCCTAATCTGATTTAAAAGACTGCTGTATACACAGGGCGATTTATACTGTGCAAAGGGACATTTCTCTTCTAGGATGCGAATGTTTGAGTTGTTTCTATTCAGAATCATTCAACATTTGTTTTTTTTTGTGTTTTAACCTAAATTTAATATTTAAGGTGATCAAATATCAAATTGTGGATTGATGATATTTTAAATGTATTTACTTCTGATTATATTTGTAATGTATTTAAATTTGACATTCAGCATTTTATTTATTTCAAATATTTTTTACCTTTTCAGCATGAGTTTAATACAACTACTGGCGACTTTGCACAGATTGTTGATACCCATGTAGTTTACTTTGATTTTGTGCACGTTTTTCCAACTCATTTTTTTGAAAGTTTTTAAACCATTTAAGCAAAGGAGCAAACTCGGAAAGGCCATACCTGGGTATCCTATTGTTTATCTGCAGGTACCTACAGACCAACAGACAACCTGTTTGGTCCCAGTAGACAAGCTGCTGAAGGTGAGACCTTGAAAAGTCATGGTCTTCATGTCACATCAGTACCTGGTCTAAAATGCTGCAACCAGCCCAGCAAATATAGCACCAAATGCACGCATCCTAATCTCAGGGCTACACAATAAAAATCACATCAAACTCTTTAGAAATAGGCATATCAAAGCATATGATAAAACCAAGTATGCACAAATGAGGAGTTAAATTAGAAAACAAGTTAATGAAGTAGATAATGTAAGTCGACATCTGATGAATGGAACAGCTGTCTTTGATCATTGGCACCACCATTATCTGGTCATTATTTATTCTTCGAACCAGAGTGCAGACACAGAGAGCAGTGAGGAGGAGAGGGAGAACAGATGAAGACGTACAGAGAGACAGAATCTGCTTTAATTAGTGTGAACAAAGGCGCCGGGCAACTGTGAAGAAGATCGCAGTGGCACAGCTCGGAAGGAGAGGAGAGGAGAGGAAGAAGAACCAGGGTGGGGGTGGGTCAAGATATCCTATCCTATATCCTTTTACTAACCAGGAACAGAGGAGAACTGTGGTGTCTGGGAATCGCTAGCCAGAAAAAATGGAGGGGAGTGGGCATCTACTCACATCTGTCTTCTCTCATACTCCTATGCTGCCGTAGGAGGAAGGAACACAGCCGCTCAACCTGTCTGCTCGGCCAAAGACGACGGATATGGTCAAATCACCCACATCACCGACACAAAACCTGTACCTCGGCAGTAAAAGCAGCCCTAACAGTCTCCTTGGCAAGGGTGGTATCCCCAGCCCACTAGGAGGAGGCCTGGGCCGGGGCTCATCTCTGGGTAAGACCTTCACTTCACAAACAAAATCCCACACATGCATACAGATTTACTCTGTTCAAATACACAATTAAAGCATGCACTGACATCCAGGGAGACCACATTGCAAGGTTTTTGATACTTCCTATTACACAACTAAATGCCACTGTCAAGATGTTGTGTGAAGTTGTTTTTATTTTGTGGCAGTAGTTGTTCTCGCAGACTAACTCTGCTGTGTGTGTGTGTGTGTGTGTGTGTGTGTGTGTGTGTGTGTGTGTGTGTGTGTGTGTGTGTGTAGATATTCTGTCCAGCCTAAACTCTACCGCGTTGTTCGGGGACCAGGACACAGTGTTGAAGGCCATCCAGGAGGCACGGAAAATGAGGGAGCAGATCCAAAGGGAACAGCTGCAACATCACCAGCAGGGCATGGAGGCAAAGCTGTCCGCCCTCAGCTCAGTGGGCCTCAACAACTGCAGAGTTGACAAGGTTAGAACTACTATCATATAGTCTGTCTCTGTTTTATCCCTGATTCAGGTCTTTGCCATTGCAAGCTTTTTCCATAAAGCAAAAAAACAAAATAAGCAGTTGACCACAAAGAGTGCTCGGCTCTCCCAGCAAGTAGTGGAGGAAAGAAACTATTAAAGAAAGTGAAAAATGGTGATTTTGATAAAGCAGTAATTCTTAAGGCTAAAATTGTTATTTAATCCTTGTCCAAGGTGGTCGTGATAAGAGCGGGCATAGTTGAGTGTGTACATGTACTCGAATGAATATGTTGTGTGTGCGTGTTTAGAGGACCAGACGTTGTTGATGTTGGTGTGAGGTGATAGAGATGACAGGCCATGGCAGTGCCCGGTGTGGGTTAAGAAGACTCTGAAGTCTATGCCCAATTAAAGCAGACTTGCAGCCCTCTCCGTCCCCTGACACGGGATGGGGCTGCTTTGTACCAGGAGCACACACTCCCAGGGATTCCCTTTAAAAATATCTTCAATCGATGAGTCAATCAAGGAGAGAAAAAAGCTGTCCTCCTCTTTTCAGCTTGATGCCATGTTGCCAGTTGGCTGTGAGGAGCAGGCAGGAACTGGGAGCGATGCTCATTAATATTTCAGCACCTGACACTTTCAACCAACAGCCTCAACTAGGTCAATGTATATGTAAAAAAGTCAATGAATATCTATTTTGATTTCCCTCTAATTTGGTGTTTGGAAGAGATCACTGTCTATGCAGGTGGCAATCAACTATGCTCTTACTGAAGTGAAGCAAATAAATTGGTGCAGCCCACAGAGTGGACAGAGATGAGACAGAGCCTTTCTTGCAGTTAGCCCATACCAGCCCATATTATAAATGTATATATATTATAATATATATATCATATATAATACAAACTATAATTAGATACAATAATCAATTAACCCAAACCCCATTTTTTAACTGACAAACAGCTGTCATAAATGTAGCATGTCACAATTTCTCAAATTTAAACAAGCAAGCTGTTTTATTTGTTTAGTTACCACATGGTATGTGAGGCTTTTAACACAAGTACACAGGAGCTGGTATAGCTGCCTCCCCACCTACCAAATAAGGTGAGCCTATGGTCAGCCAAGCAGCTGAATTTGCCATGACATGAAAGCAGTAACTGAACAATGCCTGTAAAAAGCCATTTTCAACAGGCCGCACACACCTACAGCTACATTGTCCTCAGCAGGTAGAGCTTAACGTTTTTGTTTTTTTTACTCCCTGCTTAGTCTTTTGTATACCATTTAGTTTGTTTCCTCTGAATTTTAGACTTGTCTGTTCAAGGTATGTTAAAGAAATCTACTCAGAGGAGGAGAATGTTTTTTTGACATTTTTTTGTTAAGGGATGCTTGAAACAGTCAGTCACTCCTCACCTGTAATCTACCTTTTGTCTGTGTTTGCCACCTGAGGAAAGAGTGTGTCACTTTAAGTCATTTAGACTTAAAATGCAGTGCAATGTCTTGCAAACGTCTCTGTTTGCATTACATTGTTTATTGTCTTGTTGAATGACACCTTAACCGAGCTCGTGCTTGACTCTCTGGTTGGTGCAAATCATAGTGAGATATCGTCACCTCTTAGTTCCATTGACACTGGCCCTATTAGGATGGTGTGAAATGAGAGGCACGCTTTATCAAGTCAGCTAAAAGAATTGCCCTATCATCTTCATCCTTCGGCTGCAATAAAGAACAGTAAGCTGTAATTCAGTGGTGAAATGAGAGAGAAGGAGAGAGAGTCTTTTGCTGATACAAGCCTACCAACTCAAAAGGTTTGAATGCCCCTGATAAAAGCTTTCACTTTGGTCAGTTTCAGAATATTAATATTTCAAGAAAGCGCCTCACCTGACATAAATATGGTGCGGTTTTAATAGCATTCCCCCCACACACACACCTCCCAGTGTCTTGTTTGGAAGTTTATCATAGAGAGAGCTTACATGAAGAAGAATCTGGAAAGGTAACATAAATGGGATTAAGGAGAGGTTAAGATCATCCAGCGTGGCTGTTAAAGGGGGATATTAAATATTGATTTATCCCACTGTAATGACCGGGCAGAGAAGTGGGTCTAAGTGCTGCTTACAGATGGATCAATTCATCTTTTCATAAAAAGTGTGTCTGAACAGTACAATGCCTTCCTCCCTAGCCTTTATCACTATGCCCCTTCCTTTCTCTCTCCCCCTTCCTTGCCATTGACCTAGGAGAACATGGGGTAGATCACACTCTATGTTCTCCAGTATACAAGCCTTTAACCTGAGGACATGTAAAATATTCATGCTTTACAGGAGCAGATTGTCTTTCAATTCTTTTCATTTGTCTGCTTTGACTTTATCCCATCAGTGCAATAAAACCTTTTCCAACCCTTCTGCAATTTACCTGTTTGAAATATTTATCTAAAGGTATTATTGTCTGCAGAGGGCAATTACTTTGTTCCATTATTTACCATCTCCTCCTCATCCAGTAGAAGCTTTTACCAAGAATGTGCCAGTATTCCTACAGGTCAAATACAGTACATCTGAATCCATTTGTAACCATTTGAATTGTTTCCCTCTATTATACACTGGAGCTATAACTGGACATGCTGTTTTTCAGGGTCACGGGTGAATAAATATCAAGCATCTGTATGTCTGTACCTCTGTATGTTTCCAGCCAGATGGGGAATGCAGAGATTCAACCATGTTATTGTACTGGCATCATGTATGGCCTACTAGAATAAATGGCTAGTATATCAGGGCGTAGTACTTTCTGCTTGTAAAAAAAAAAAAGAATATATTCCAATGAATTGTACAGAATCTAAAAGAAAGCATAGTTTTGAAAATTAACTAAATAAATTGTGAAATATAGGCCTACCTTGGCCTTGTCATCCTCAATATGTTAAAACAGCATATCATCTATTATATGTTATACAAGTTTAACTATAATCAGTCATAACATTCAAATAACTCACATCTATTGCTTCGTCTATCTTGTCAATACAGAACTGGTCAGGTGTAGCCAATTAGCATCTTTGCCAGAACGCATAATAGGTGCTGCTAGACCTTGTTGCAGACATGAATAGTATACTTGTCTGTAAACTGTAAATTGCCTTGTAAACGAGCACCTTAATTGCTCATTTTCAGTAATCGCAGTGAAACAGTAGAGTGCTAATTACATTGTCAACCTCAGCAAGCTGTTGCATCTGTGACAAAAGAAAAAGAAAAACTGTATTTCTACTTATTATTTAGAAAAAAAAAATATAAAAATATAGACCAAGCAGAGAAGAAGAGGTTCAAGTCTAATCACATTTTGCGGCCACTGACTGACAAGTCATCTGGCCCAAATCTGCAGTTTATGGGCCCTGGGCCATTGTGTAAGACTTGTCGTGGATTTCTGTATATTCAGGTATGACAGATTCCTACTGATGCATCAGTTTCTCCTACTTTAGTTCCGACAGACGTTGCATATTTGATGCCCTGGAGGTTGTGTGAGATAAAATATATTCCTCTGCTGACATGTCCCTAACTGGAATCAAAAGGTGAAAGGCCAGTGTATTAACCTATTGAATTGCCCTTTTATGCCCCTCAACACCTCCTCTCCTCAGTATTGATGACTACAATTGTCTATTTCCCATGTCCCAAAGCTCAGCCTGTAAATATTCAAACGGAGCTTACACTGGTGCTCCACAAAATCCAGACTCCTAACCTATTGGTTATAGTGGTTATACTGGTCCCTCCTCCGTGTGTGTCGTGTATGTGTGTCGTGTGTGTGTGTGTGTGTGTTTGTTTGATGCCAGGGCTCTATTCAGGCAAAGCCCTCACAAAGACTTTGAATATAATCTTGTCTGGTCTGCAGCCCTGGAAGCAATTTTCTGCTCCTTTTCGACTGCTGTCTTGGAAATTGCAAACCAAGGCATTTTGGCTGCAATGGAAATCCTTGGCATACAAGGGTTTGCCCATCCAAATTAGATTATGCTCAGCTCCCAGACACTGGCTGTAGCCAGCAAGTGCTATTGTGAAGATTGCTTACATTAATGCTTTGTCCAATTGTTCATGTGTGCCAAAAGAATAAAAATAATGTATGACTCTGGATAATATGTGCCTGTGTGTGTGTCTGTGGGCTCCTATCCCAGGTCAGGTCTTTAGCTCTGTCTCATCTCTTCCCCAGAAAGACATCAAGACTGCATCTTGGTAGGGTCATTTGGCAGTGGTGGCTCCATTATTTTCTACAGTTGTCATTTTACACGGTGCATTTCTGGCTTGCACAATTGCTCAGAAATGCTGTTGGCCCCAGTGCTAAGACCTGTGATACCGCACTCACCACAAGGCACATACAACAAAGGACAGGGAAAAGAATAGGCCAGAAAGGACCATTTATAATCTACGGTTTTGTTGCAGTAGGAACATAATGGCTCCAGTGTCCAACAAGTCTTGAGGTTTTGTCCATATGTGAAAGGGGTTTTGGTAATGCTGCAGTTTCTAATGTCCTGCTGTTTGCAACCTGGAGGGTTTGATAAGGCAGAAGATTTCAGCCTAACTTACCCAGCGAACAGTTCTGGATCACTGAGGATTGGAAACCCGTGAAAGTACATGATGTCAACACAAATGATCTCAGTAGTGTGGAGAAAAACATAACAACCGAACACTATGTCAGAAATGTATCACAGCGCTGAGATGGTTATATATTACACACTAGGAAAATTACCTTTTCAGCACATCTGATTCTAATTGAAGACAACTTAAAATTGCAGTTTTGCATTCAACAAAAAATGTAAAATGTGGTTAAGATTATTACAAAATGTCCCAAAGTAGACACACCAACATATAAAAGAAATCCAATTGTTTCAAGACTAATGCACATTTCAAATTGGCGCTGAAAGGTCATATTTTGTGAGTTTGACTTGTTTTCCCTCCAACAAAAAATAACTCCTTGAATAATGATAGCATATTGTTTTTATTAGAAACAAACAATAAAAAGGAAATTGGCACAAAGCCCAGAGTAAGGTTACCTCACTTTTCTTTTACATAGTTTAGGCTCCTTAATTTAATTAAAGGCCTTTCCTCCCTCTGTTTCAAAAAAATGAGGTGATGCCCTGGCAGTACAAATGGGACTGGAATAGCCTGGACCATCTCTGCTCTGTGTGATTTTAAGGACGACTACTATGGTACAGATGCCAGCCTTTTGTGGCTGCTACTGTTGATTCTGCTGCTGCCTGCATTAGCCTTAGCAAAGGGAGAGCTCAGGGTAAAAAGAGAGCAACAGCCTGCATGAAAGGAACTGTGGGTTTACCGCATGGCTGGATGTACTTAACATTTAAATGGTTCAAAACTAGCAAAAACTACTGGAAAGCTGCAGACTTATAAATAACATTGCAACTGGTTACAATAAAAATACAAAACAGATGAGGCGCTGATTTGTGAGGAGCTGTAGCCATGTTAAAGAGCAGTCTTTGTCTCCATCAGGGCTGGGACAGATTGTTGAGGGGTTTAGTCTGAGACCCTCAGAGAGAAGACTCAGAGGGCCACAGACCACAGTGATGACTGACACTTGATACACAAAGCCCTGTATTGTGGTCAGAGAGCCACTGCCTTCAACTTGCCACATACCAGGTGTTGTGATATAACCAGAGCCAGTTCAGCACATTATCACACATAAGTGGCTGTTAAGGGGTCCTGCAGCTGTTAAAGGATCCAATGATGAAAATTTTAAACATATGCAAGTACATACTTTCCACCATGAATGAAACGTGGATGAGATTTTTACCAATAGTTTAGAGATCTTGGAGTGAAGGAGTTACTGCTCTCAGATGTCACAGAAAGGGCTAAACATGCCATTTACTGTACATACAGTACCTGTATACACAGCCACAAAACAACCAGACTATTATAGGACTTTAAGTTGGCAATGCTTAAAGTGTGACATGCCTGCAAGCTGCCTGAAGTAGAACAGTGTTCTATTTAAATGATCATTCTGAAGTCAAAATGTTTTGGTTAGCCAACATGGCAACTTAATCGGTGCGTGTTTTGTCTTGTTTACCTTATTCCTTTTTTGACGTGGAGTCGGATCACTGTTTTCAAAACCAGACAAATTAAAAAACAACAACACACAACTGGATAATTACTTCAAATGATAACAAATAATTAATTCATTCAATGATGAATTTAAGTATAATAAAAATGAACTAAAGCATGGACCTAGCTCAGAGTCTAGTCATATAACAAGGCATGTTTTGTCTATATTCATCAAGATATTCACAACATATGGGACTAAGAAAAGAAATTCTTAAATGAAAATTTCAAAAACACCCAGATTAAGACTTTAGTTTTGTAACTAAACCCGGCTCAACAAACTGAGCAAAAAAACAACCCTGCTGATCTGCACCACAGTCTACCTTACTCTTTTTTTCTTTCATCTCTATTTGAACAATCCTAGGCCATATGGTTTTGCCTATAGCCTGGAGCTATTTACAAAGGAGAGAGTAAAGGAGTGTCAGGATTGGCAATGTGTTGCCTAAATATAGGGCAGGAGTAGGCACAATGCACAGGGCCGTCCGCCACCCGCCTCTGCCCAGAATACACCCTGTGGGCAGAGCAGCAGGCCTCCGGCACATGTTCTGCGGCTGGCCAGATTAAAGCTCTCTTTACAGAATTGACAAGGGCTCTTTTGGGTTCTCTCGCCCCAAAAAGTTACAAAGACTCTGATATCATCTCTTTCTACTTCTCTCTCTCTTCCTCAGTGACTCATGACTTCACTGGATTGTCCCATGACTTCACTGGGAAGCCATATACAACTGAACAAAATGCATCTGTTACCAAACTTTAAAGACAAAACACTGCATAGGCAGGGCAGATGAGATTATTGTGGGTGGCAGTTTGCCACTACAGCTCACAGTGCATTGCTATAATTTTAGTTGTGGGGTGGAGAGCTGCATGCTGAAGTCATTTGAGGGAGGGGCCGCTTGCTTGCCAGCGGTCTTGGTCAGAATAGGAGGAGAATAATGCGTACGGTTACATCTTTTGTTTCCGGTCTCTTTATCTTTACTTCTTCACAGCAGCATGACTTTCCTTGATTTTTTTGTGTTAAAAGCCTTATCGTTCCCTTGTCCTGAAAACCTTTTTATATCAGTCACATACTATCTCCCTTTCACTGGCAGTATGACCAGCTTCCCTTGATACTGCATGTCCTTAGCTACTTCTCTGTGTCAGAGTGATTAAGTAAAAATTTAATGACACTATAAAATAATAAAAGTGCCATTAATTTATCACAGTACTTGATGCGTGGGCAGTAAAGAAGCATTAGTTCACTGAATGTTTCCAAGCCTTAAAAAAAAAACCTTATGGCATGCAGAATTTATGGCCATCATTTCTTCTTCTAAATTAACAAACTTATAACCAATAAGTATCTTAAGCTGAGTATATAAAAATTTATGAAAATTTGTGGTAGCATATTCCACAGATATTCCGACTAATATTAATTTGCATATCCAACACATGGAAGGGAGGAATACTTACTGTAACTACCCCTTTATATTAAGTACGTAAAATGCTGGCTTGTAAGTCAATGGACATGTTTTCTATATAACAAAAAAAGTTTCATCTTTTCATGTTAAATCTACCTCATAGAAACCTCCAACAAGAGCCTCACTGAGTCTCATTCCCAGCTGTCTAATGTTATCATATGACTTTGTGCGGTGGAGAGGAAGTTCAACACTGATCTCGTTATTAATGAAATACATTGATGGATGGGCCCTGTTCTCTCTCCTTCTCAGCCCAACATGATGCTTAATGATCATGAGTTTATAAAAGGACTTGATTGATCAGGAGAGACCAACGAAGCGCAGAAGAGGGACGAGATGACTACTTTATTACAGGCATAGAGTACCCATGAACGCTATGTCTTCCTAGCGGACTGTCCAAGTAGCATCTGAAGCAGCACCATGCCCATCCAGCTAATCGCACATCAGTCACTTTGTCATCGGGCTGCTAGCTTCTTTCATTAAGAGCAATAATGCAGCTGGGTGATGAATACAGCTCTGCGTGCATGTGTTGCTTTAAGCAGATTGTGACACCCAGCGAGGCACCAAACTTCATCTTTTCTTTACAAAGCATACTCTTGCCCAGCAGGGACCACCACATATGTCATAATTAGAAAACACTTAAGTAAGCAAAGGGCTTTCAGATAGACAGGCTCTAATCACAGGCCATAAGCAGGTAGTGGTTAATTGTGTATCAGAATCACTCAGCTGGCCATAAATAATGACAGCTTCTTGAAGTATAATGGTAAATTGCAGTGCTCTTTCTGTCTCTCTCGCAGTCCTTTCTTTTGAGGAATAGTTCTTAAATAAATAAAAGCATGAGGAAAAATCAAAATACTGTGAAAGGCCTAAATGGACTTGAACTATCTTTATCCTTCATCTTGTCATCTTTTTTAACCATCAAGAAAAAAAAGGTTACACAAGAGAAGAAAACTGACAGATTTCTAAATATATTTTTTTAAACAAATGTGCAGTAATTACTGATCGCCGTTGTTGCCCACACAACTTTCATTTGTCAGGAAAAGACTACAATATAAATCTAATGCAGCCAGAATTCTTTTTATTTCACATTCAATAGGTAGGTCTGCTTATTTTTTAGCACCAATGTGGAGGTAAAAATGTTCCAATAGGCAAAAAGTGAAAACAAACAACAAAATGGTCCAATGCATTACGATGAAGAGGCTAAAAGATTAATGCGTGTGTTGGTGTCGTTGTGTGTGGCAGGGGAGCTGTTAGTATTGTGTGGGGACTCTACCTGAGTATCTGTTCAGACTACATGTGATAGACATGTTTAGAAAAGGAGGAGGCAGAGGTCAGTGCAGACAGTACATCTCTGGCAGAGATTTAACGCTTACCCTGGGAGTAAAACAAATGCTTTTTTCCCTGAATGGTGGCAACATGCCTGCTTTTAGTGTCGTCCAGGCGAAACCTAGGGGGGAGAGATTATTTGTATCATGCAGAGTCAAAGTGTCCATCTCCTAGTTGAGTCTTTAGAGAGGAAGACAGCCCTTTGCTAATGCCCCGTGTATTTACTGAGGAAGTAGGTCATTCAACAATGGAGCCAGCAGCAGTCGGCACTCTCCCCTTGCATAATACATTAAGTGTAATGTGCAGCAACTATTCAGAGGCCCCCCGAAAGCTGTTATTTTATTCTGTAAATGCACACGGACATGACATTTAATATTGTCACGGAGCGCTGAATGACAGGGTTTCATTGTGCGTCAAGTACAACATGATGCCAACTTTAATCTGAACACAAAGCGACATGACAAACGGGAAAACACGGTGTGTTCTCTAAAGCATGAACTCTGAATAAATGATGGGCGCTGAGCTCTGGGCACTGTAGACTGGAAAGGAGGATGTAAGAAGAAGATTACAGAGGAAAATCTGAACACTGCAAAGAGGGCCACGGCCCCATTGTGTGCTTCGGATCACAAAGTATCCTTCTGTAAATCTATTTACAGCACCCCTGGCCCTCACTGTCTCTCTGCCTCCTGTCATCCATTATAGCAGCTGCTGAATAGAGAGATGAGAGAGGAAAAAGCTACATCAAGCTCAAGTCAAAAGAGCAGCTCTTCAAAAGAACCTCCATTTACCAAAGACACTTTTCTTTCTTTTCAAATTTCTGATTTTTTTTTTCCCTTTACAATTCATCACTGTGCAAATGTGTATATGTGCTTGTTCGTGTACCTGACGGTTTGTGTTTCCCTGTAGGAGAGGGCGCATTTTGAGAGCATTGGGCACCACCTCGGCAAGTTGGGTGAGGAAGGAAAGATCGGCCACAGAGTTATTGACCTTACCAGGCCAGAGGATCTTGATGGTAAGACCATATTTGTGTTTTTTTTTTATTCGCACATAATTGCAATTAACAGCTTATACATTTTATGTTTCCTCATAACTTGCACAAATTGACTTAAAGTTCCTGTGAATTCTGTGGTAAAAACTTAATCATGTGAAGTGGACTGTCTATAGACCTATGCTAAAAAGTTAAAAGATTAAAAGTTTAAAGAATGTTGATGGCTGATAAAAGCCTGCTACTCAACAGTTTTAGATGGTAGGGCGTATGGGTGTGTGCAGAAATATGCGTATGTGTGAGGGAGATGTGGGGGTTGGGGTGAATGCCGTTTGAAATGAGCCGTGGCTCCGAGGTTTTCACAGGTAGGTGAGCAGAGGACAAGGGTGCCAAAGGACAAAGCTGGCTTTTTTCCAAGCTCGGCTCCTATTGCTGTTGTGCTTGTTTGAGGTCCTGGGCACAGGGGTGTAAATTTGGGTTGCACCAGTGTGACAAAGCGTCATCTCCCTTTGTGGCGCTGGCTCCTACACGGGAGCGACCGAGTACCTCAGTGCACCAATGTTTGTCCGACACAAATATTTGTGGCAGTTTCCATGGCACTTCAGAGCCAGAGCAAAGAGGAAAATGGTTCTGACTCATCTTTGATGCCTCAAAGAGTCTCGAAGCAGAAGGATAGATATTTCTCAGGACAATGTAACCCATCCTACATCTTTAAATAGCATCTTAGACAAATTCCCATCAGTTTCAGAAAAAATTGTTGATTCACATACTGTAGATTATATATTGAAAAATTACTCCCCTGAAAAATATTTAACTACTCCAAAGCAAATTATGTCTAGTTTCACATCACACCCAATCGTGACGATGAGAAATAGAGGTGCATTTAGTGGATTCATTGACATGTTTCTCATGTGAGCCACAGCAGCAGATCCCATCCCACCCGTCTGACTCTGCGGACAGACGTGCTTCCAGTGCTAATTCTCCCAGTGGGAACCTTCTCTCTGTGGCTACTGTGGACGCGGGACTGAAACAGAGCGTACACCAGGGCAGTTGTGTCTTTTTAAGTCCTGCACAGGGCCGAGGAAAAAGCCTTGCGACAGTGTCCTCACATCAGTGTTCCCATTGGGCTATGGATTAGGAGCAGGCAGAGGTTAGAAGAGAGGAGGTCCTCTTCCCAGGGGGAAATGGCCGGGAGCCAGGGAAGCACACATAACTCAAACACACACAGTTAGCATTTCTTCTCTTTCACCACAAATATATCTGTCTCTTTCAGCTTCACCAACAGGAAAACCCATACGGTTGAATGATGTGAAGCAGGGTTTTATGATGTGAACCACAAAGTGTTTAATCCTCTGAGAACATGTTTACTTTTGAAATCCTTGTGGGTCTTTTCAGCTCCCTGAACCAATCAAGGCTTGGCTCCTTGGCATACCTTGATATATAGAAACATACAGTATCCATCTAATTGAACCTTGTTTGTGCTCTATTCAATAAACTAGAAAACTCTCACTTGATGATTGTCATGTCAAAGATCATGCAGATGTCAGGGTTAAACCGTGGCTGAATTTGGTTGACAAGTAAAGGTTTTTTTTATGTCAAGCTTACATATTACAGTTGTTTAATGTGATTTTAAAATACTACATTTAAAAAATTATCATTTGTTTGAATTCTTCTAAAACAATTGTTAATATGTCATCGATATGTCTAAAAATGAACTGAGGACCGCTTTAACCTCTAACTTCTAACATCTGGATGTCAGTCATCTGCAAATTGCCAAATTAATGCTTACTGAATCCTTTTTTAATCCATTAATCAGAAATGTAATTTTTTTTGGGAACATTCAGAAGGAGATGGAGTTTCACTAGTCCAGAATACACTGCATACACTTTGGTGTTTCCTGAAAAGGAAAATTACTGGATGTACCTCCCAGTCCTTACATAGGGTGTGAAAGCTCCTTGGTGTGTAGCAGCTTTCCCTCCAGAACAGAGCGGCCACATTGAGTAGACCCAGTGTACAGCGGACGTCTGTCATCACAGCAGTTCACAGAAAGCTTTAGGTTGCTTAAGTTAATATTTGCCAAGCATGTAGCAACCAAAGTCCTAACGACTTGGAAAAAAGTGGCAAACAAATGGAAATAGATAGGATTTCCTTCATTTTACAAAGCCACGAGCCACAAGCATGAACACACCGTAAATTCATTAGGTCTTTTTAAGCTCGGAAGAAAACATTACCAAATACCACAAAGGCCTCTGCCCAGCCAGGCCCTTTGTTCATTCACATATGGCAGTATGGAGTTGCTGTGTAGCTGAGGTTGTGTGTTTGTCTAAACCCGCCCCCCATAACTGAGAGTCCACAGAGAACAAAGAGGTTGTTGAGAGATGTGTGGAGGCAGGAAACAGAATTAACGCCCAGTCTGATAATATCAACCGTAGAGTGAGAAAAGATGGGGTTTTAGCCAAGCAGTATCTCTAACAATGTCCTCATGGAATACGATGAGAAGAACAGCAGTGTTGCATTGTTGTTACATTGATGGGTTTCTTTATAACGGTAGCTCGAAGCTGTTATGAAGTTTTATATAAGTTGATTGTTTGAAGAGGTTTTTGTTGTTGTTTTTCTTCCACTGTGAGGCCGTGGGAATCAAGCTCTGGCTTTTATTGCCGAGGAGTTTTCCTTGAAGAAAAGCTTGGATGAAGAGGCTCAGACATAATGATTTATCAAGTGACAACAACAATAGCTGAATAGCAATCAATGAGAAAGTACTGTTTTGAATTTGTCAAATTCAAATTTACCCCCAACAGGACAAGTTTCTCTATGTGTGTGCGTGCATGCATCTCCTTCTGTGTGCAAAGCTGGGATGTTGTGGAAGATTAGACTCCACTTTCTGGCTAAATGCATATGAGAGGGGATAGAGTTGACAAAAGTAAAATCCTGATAGTCTGCATGTTGAAACAGGTTGGCTGTTTGTTCTCAAGTTTCCGTGCACACACACACACACACACACACACACACACACACACACACACACACCACACACACACACACACCACACACACACACACACAACACACACACACACACACACACACAACACACACACACACACACACACACACACACACACACACACACACACACACACACCACACACACAGCCCAAGTACTCTAGAAAACTCAAACCATCTGAACTAAAGAAAAAAAAAAGGATTGACATGTTAAAATAGGGCTTATATCACTTGTAATTTGTAATGGTTTAATTAGCATGCTATGAGCTCAGACTAGAACAGGGGCACTGAGCGCTGTCTCCTGTCTGTCCACCCACATTAATCTTGCCTAATCCTGCTCTGAGGGAGAGGCTCTATTGTCAGTAGTAAATGCCTTCAGTCAGAGGTGTTAGATTTGATCCCAACAGGGAGGGCTTGGCAGGTTTCGTGATTGTTGCCTGCTCACTGAGGCTCATCCTCCTGAGCGGATTCCTGGGTGACATTATGTGTCTGCCCGCAGAACAAAGCTCAGTAAGGAGGAGAAAAGGGGGAGGAGAGGGGACGGCTGGGGCAGTGCTACCCTCTGGCTTGGTATATAGTCGAGTCTGAGCCTGCAGCTCACAGGTGTGATAGGCTTTTGGGCCTTACTACATCACCCCCCCCACCCACCCACCACCACCCACACCCACCCACACCCACACACACACACACACACACACACCACACACACACACACACACACACACACACACACACACACACACACACACCACAACACACAATAATTCTTTCTCACTGTAATTCATGCTGCTCATCTGCAGTGTTTCCAGGAGAGACAAATTAAAAGGGGATTCTCATATCGCTCTGTCACACTTGAGCTGCGGGCCTCATGAATCACAATAAATTCTATTAAGCAGCACTCCCTCTGTTTCGCTCCCTCTCCAGCCACCACCCAGGGGGCCTGCCCCTGTCACTGCTTAACATCTGTGTTTATTTACACAATCACACACCTAACTAACTGATTCTCATTTGCAAAATGTCTGAGCAGTGTCATGATTTTCATTGAAAAGATAGAAACAATGCTACAGTAAATTGCATCTTTTAGGGATTTGCTGAGACTGGCTGCTAATGCTCAGGATGCCTCTGATAAAGTCATATATATTGCGGGGAATGAATAAGGGGCCAAATCTATTCATCCAAGAAGGCTTGCATGGTCTTTCACAGAAAGACCCACTCTCAGCTCTGTAGTCTAATCCCCGTACTGTAATCAGAGAGAGATTAATATTAATATTATGTCAGGTCAAAGGTCAAACTGGATGTTTTTCGCAGCCTTGAGTCAAGTTGATACCTTTAGCACCTTGTTACAGCACTTTAGCACTTGTACAAATCCAGGACCACACCACCTGCCTCAGTACGGGTGAAGATGATGTAACACTGCTGTTGTTCATTTCAATAGCTTTCTGTGGCATCAGACAGGCACTTTTCTATGCGCCATCATGTGAGCAAAAAACCATGCCTCATCTGGTTTCCCTCCAATGAACCAAGTCACGTGGCTGGTTTCCTGGCTAACTATGGATGTGGCACTAGCTGATGGCAGGCGGTTGTTTTGTCCCCCTCCCCGTAAGAAGCTCACCTCTGCCTGTATGCATGCACACCAGTATATAAATTGCTGAATCAGTGTCAGTGATAGAGTAATGGCACGGGAGGCATCGTAAATTACAGCAAGCGATCCCGGGGTGCAGACACTGGCTGTCGTGTCTGAGTGAGCGCTGCGCTCCTGAGCTAATGAATACCTTCATCTGGCCCCGGCAGTCAGCAGATTGCCCCGCGTTGATGGATACTGTCAGCCCTCCGCCACACCACATTTCATTGCACAATAAACATGGTTGTCAAAACCAAACAAAGTGAAATCAATTCATCCTGTACAGTGAGTGAATGCTAAATGAAATTAACGTACTGTAGGGTTTGGTGGCAGCAAAGGTAGTGTATTATTTCTGAATTCATGATAGCTTTAGGGCCTATAGCATTCTAGGAAGCAAACACAAACAGAGACGGTACTCGCAGAGTTTAAAAAAGTGTTAATGAGAATGAAACAAAACACCTTTGAAACATTCTTAGTAGTATTTTTGTGCATTGTGTATATGTGTAAATATGTATCTTTAGATGAATGTATTAGCAGGCTCTGTATTATTGAAGTAGAATACAAAGCAAAGGCAAGGGTTTTGCAGATTTAGGCTTTCTCTATAAGCATCCTGACAAAGAAGGAAAAATGTATAATTCACAAATAGTTGAAAAAAGTGGTACTTAATTTTTTTCTTGGCAAGTTTATATGACACACACACACACACACATATATACACACATTATATTTTGACCACTATTTTAGAGATATTACAATATAATTATTATATTTGAATATACAATTCAAATATCAAATCTTCAAAAATCTAAATATTTGTTTCATTCTTTTTTGTAATTTATATTAGATGAAGACAGAAACATGGAAACATTAATTTTATGATTTTTGACTCCTATCTTCTATTGGCCAGAACTTCATGTCAATAGGAGCGGAATCCACTGGGAAGCAACTAGTGCAAAGTTACAATATGAAAACTAATTTCTCTGGTCTCCCAGATGAAGGCAAGGCTCTGTGGTCTGTTAAACAAGCTGGTGAAAACTGATTTGGGGATTGGGGGGGGGGGCTTTGTAGAAAGAAACAGGTTTCCTAATGGGCAGTGGGACCTTGAACATTTTCTGTGAGCGGTGACCAAACTTCCACCACACCTTCACCTCTATTATACTGGAGATGGTTGTGTGCTCCTTCTGTACAGCATCTGTGTGTGTGTGTGTGTGTGTGTGTGTGTGTGTGTGTGTGTGTGTGTGTGTGTGTGTGTGTGTGTGTGTGTGTACTCATGTATTGCCACTTCACTACTTGTATCCTATAATACTTCTGAAAAGAAGACACGCTTTCCCAAAGTCAGAGATTCTTGAGACTGAAAATGGTGCAGCAGCATCTTCAGTGATTAGAGCAAAGCGAGGTTTCTGTGGATTTGGAATTAATGTCTGCACAGTCTTCCATTACTCATTAAGAGTTTGATTTTGTTTATCAACTGAAATAATAATAGAAATCAAACCCCAGGTAACGTGTGCCAAGGCTGCGAGTGGAATGGTCTAATGAGAAGGCTTCACATGTGGATGATGAAATATGCATGAGTCATCCCAAGCTTTCTTTTGCAGATTTGAGATCATTAAAGATGTATCGTAGCATATGGAAGGCTTTTTTTGTCTTATTTTTCAAGCCTTGTTTATCAACATGTTTTTGTTTGTTTAAATATTCATACTACTTTTATTTAATTCTTTCACATCTTACATATAAAAGGAAGCAAATGCGCATGCAAACAGAAATCATTATCAGCCTGATGTACAGTTTAATACTGAGAGAAACTCTCTTATGCTGATTGTGAATGCCCTGATTGAGAAACAGCACTTTGCAGAATCGGCACTCGTCCCTCATCGCAAATGGGGAGAGAAAAAGAGCAAGAAGGAAGGAAGAGAGAGAGAGAGAGAGAGAGAGAGAGAGAGAGAGAGAGTAAAGCAGAGGAATGGCGTGCCTGAAGTTATTTGTGCATATGCGTTCAAATTTACTTTTTAGAGACTGCCTCAAGTCCCATATTTGTTATTTATGTTGGCGTTCTTGCACTTTTTATGGACACTATTAATGTCAAATTGAAATGTATCTGGCTGAGTAGAGTGTGAACACTTGCAGACACAATATTTAACTGCCATTGAAGTCCAAAGTCTTCCTCTTTTGGTTTTGGATAGACCTGAGAATACGTTTAAGAGCGTAGCTCCCCCTTAAAATGACATTGTATTCGCTTTTATAGCACATAAAATATAAGCCTGTCAAGTCAGGTATTCCACTCAATAGAAAGCAGTCCCCCTCTATGAGGGTCTGTAGCCCAGCACTCATCTGAAACAATGTTCATGATGATGACAGTAGATGGAGAGTCAGAACGCGGCTCGTCATTTAATCAATGTCGTGAGTTGCTTTCTCTTCTCTGCTCGGGCTGTACCAAGGTTCAGGAAAGTAAATGGCTCTGTAGACAAACATCAACCCTTTTATTGTTGGCCAACAGGAGGCGCAGGATCTACTGAGGCGCGAGTCTTCAGGGAAGCCCGAGGAAGGAACAACAACGAGCCCCACATTAAAAGGCCAATGAATGCATTCATGGTGTGGGCCAAGGATGAGCGCCGCAAGATCCTCCAGGCCTTCCCCGATATGCACAACTCTAACATAAGCAAGATTTTGGGTAAGACCGTTTAAATCAAATACAAGTCACTCCAGCAAATATTTAAAGGTACTACTCCCCTAAGATCGTGTAACTGGTATTGTAAAGCCACCTATAAAATTACATTTTCAATGTTGCAGTGCTTTAACATCCCTGTAAATAAATTACTATCACTGATAATTGCATTTGTCATGTACCCAACAGCTTTCTTTATTATCCATTCAGCATCTTCCATTCCTGCCTCTGTACCTCTCAACCTATTGCTCAACAGAAGCACTTTTTGGCTGTTGACAATACAATTGCAGTGTTAAAAGCTAATGGTTAAAAACAGGTGTTCTTTAATGACACACTGTGGAGGTGGAGAACTTAACTTTCTGTGATTTCTTTAATCAATCTGAATTCCTTGAAACACCTTCCAGACTTACCAAGCGTTTTATACATTTAGATATGGGTGTAATGCTCTAAGTTTAGCTGATTTGACAAAGTAGCTAGCATCTAAAGGAGGAGGGTGTGTTGTCTCATAGAGCATCAGGTCGCCAGAGCATGCAGATGGATTTATAGCCCATCACTACCATAAGTGTTTGTCATGAAAAATGACAGAGGCTAAATGGGTCTTGTCCCCTCACCATTGGAGTCCATACATCAGAGCTGTTAAAAGTGCTGTCATCCAGTACCTAGTAGGACACTTTACAGAGCTGCAGTATTTACTACACTAGCTCGTTGTTCCTTACTGTTTGACATCGAAGCATGTCTCTCGTCTCAGATAATGTCCATGTGCAGGGCAATCAAGCGGTTGTTGTGAAACCAATAATAAATCCTGATTTTGCTAAAAACATGTCACCCTTAATAAGTACAGTTCAATGTTAGAGTAAGTTTTAAAACCAATGTGGTGAAATTGTCTCTGACTCTGTATGGTAATTTAATTGATCATTTTAAGATAACATCCTTATTAGATTACTCTTTAAAGACTATCAGTTACTAAGACTGCTTTTTTCCCCATTGCTTGTGTTCAAATGCTGAAATCTAAATCTCCTTCCCTAGGTTCTCGGTGGAAGTCCATGACTAACCAGGACAAGCAGCCATACTATGAGGAGCAGGCCCGTCTGAGTAAGCAACACCTAGAGAAGTACCCAAACTACAAGTACAAGCCACGACCTAAGAGAACCTGCATTATCGACGGAAAAAAACTCCGCATTGGAGAGTACAAGCAGATGATGCGCTCACGGCGACAAGAGATGAGACAGTTCTTCACTGTGGGGTAGGTGCGCAATCACAAATCCCTCAAACTAAACACAGATATTCTGAAAACATACCAAATGGACTGTAGCTCCTTGCCTCCTTAGAGTTTCTTCTCATACAATATAAGCACCATTTCCAGAAATTAGTATTGAGTTAAGCTCTACTGTATTGGTTTTAAGACAGGGGCCTGACATGCACATTAAAATAGAGTATGTTTCAATAGCTGTGATTTAATAATTTTAGACAATAGCAGTCTGCCAATGAAGCATGAAGTGCAGACATTATTATAGGATATATGCTTTAAGTATAGACTTACAGAAGCCTGGAGGGCAGCAGTCTGAAGCTTAACACTTTAATTTACTGTGTGTGGTTAGCAGGAGAACCCTTCTCCAGGTGTTCCCATGTCAGTCATAAGCTTCAGCGGCTGGAGTATCAATCATCCAGCGCAACAGCAGACAAGAGCAGCGCTAACCACCTATTGGTTTTATTTCACCATTAAACCGGGTAGTGTTTCTGAATAGCTCAAGACGGGAGCTGTCGGGAGAACCTCTCTTTTCCCAAATCATTTTCACAGAGCAGCTGGCCTAAAGCGGACTGCTGTGGGAAACCCCTAATCTGACCATCTCAGTTTAATTGCTGCAAAAAAAGAAAAGAATATATAGTTTCTGAGACAATCCGAAGTAGAACTCACTCTTACAGCAACACTTTGGGCATTCTTTCCATCTGTTTTTTTTTCGTTTTTGAAGGTCGAAGATGTATTAAAAGTAAGTCATAAGAGAAAGGACTTAATTTGTTCTTTTTCTCCAACATCCAGACAGCCACCACAGATCCCCATCACCACCAGCGCCAGTATGGTCTATCCTGGGGCCATCACCATGGCAACCACCACACCCTCACCTCAGATGACATCAGAGTGCTCGAGTGCCTCAGCGAGCCCAGAGCCATCCATTCCGGTCATTCAGAGCACCTACAACATGAAGCTAGAGCCCAACACCATGGCAAACAACAGTGTGCCGGTCAATGGCGAGGATGAGATGGACATGTACGAGGATTTTGAGGATGAGCCCAAATCAGACTATAGTAGTGAAAATGACACACAAGAGCCAGTCAGCGCCAACTGAGACCTCTTTAATGGAAGAGGCCAATGGAGACACAACACTCATACAGGAGGATGTCCAGAGGGCTGGTATGATCTGAGAAAGCGAAAGAGCAAAAGAAAACAAAACTACTACCACACAGGTTAAAAAATTAAAAAAAAAAAAAAACTAAAAAAAACAATAGTATAATTTGGTAGCCAGCATGCAGATGTGGCTTCATCAGAATCAAAAGCTATTTGGTCTTAAGTGTTTATTCAAGTGTGTGAAGCAGTTTGGTTGTGGTAATTTAGATTTTCTTTTTGTATCTCATTGTTTATTTTATTCATTGTGATCATGGACATTACACATATAGGTCATTGCCTAGAACAAAAGACAGAACTTGAAATTGAGCATTTGATATGAACATTTAATTCTTACAGTCATTTATTTTGTTTTCCTCTTCAATTGGATGATTTTGATATATTGCATAACTGTTCAAGATGGGGATAATATTCTCACTCAGGTATAGTGTGCCAGCCAACAGCTTTTGAATGTTTTTAATCAATAATTAATTATTACCAGTACAAAATATTTCAAAATTCATATGGCGTGATTCTTATTACAGAAGGAAACTACACATTATTATTATTATTATTATTATTATTATTATTATTATTAGTGTTTTGTAATTGTTATTACACAAACTGCATAATTTAGTGCAGAAGTGCCAAATATTTCAAGTTGTTTCAAAACATCTGTAAAGTCATTTGGGAGAGGCTTCAAGAGTCTTGGACAATCTCTTGATCTCTTAATACAGCTTCATTATCCAGTCTTTCTTTAATTTAAAGAGTAAACAAATGAAACTCAGGAACTTGGAGGCAGCAGGCTCTACAGGAGGTTACAGTATGCAACATCTGTGGGTAGTAGCTTGTGATGCTAGCTGTTCTCCAGGGAGCCCAATGCAGTGATCATCACTAAATGGTGCCAGCCCTTATATTTCCTCATCCCAGTCCACACAGAGCACACAGAGTGGCGTCCTTAACTCATTTTCAGCTCTGCAACCCAGTCTGAATCACCAAGTTCTTAATCAGAGTGATTGTAATCAGGCCAGAATGCTAAAGGGCCAAAGGCCTCCAATCTGTGGGATTGGAACAGCAGTGAAAGGCAGCTTTGGGGGCATTACAATCTCAAATTGATGTTGTACAATGTGTAGCTACAGTACATTCTGTTAAACGCTTTAGCCCTATTTGGACGGCAAGTTTAAAGTCTTACGTCTTAGAACTTCATTTTTTTTCCAATCTTAATTCTTTTTAGACATTGTAAATCTTAAATTGACACTAAGAAGTCTTAAAGCAGAGCACGGCCATCGGGTTGATGCAATGATTTGATTACTGCCGTAGTCTTAAGAGGAGTGACAGTTTATAAGGACATTTATAAACTGAGAGAAAAAAATCATGTTTGTTTCTTCAATTACCTCCTCATACACGCATGTCAGGGGTAACTTAAAACACTGATTTTTGCATTAGTGCACTTATACAAATCTTGTTCTGTCACCCATAAGCCTTGTATTGTTATTTTTAAATACTCTTATCAGCTTTTGGAATGCGCTTAACGCTTGCATTTAAAACAGGACAACACGCAATGACTCAAACACAAGGGGCACAAAGTCCTAATGTCAGCTAAAAAGCTGAGAAGTGGTGACCTTCTGGAGACTGCGGCTAAATAAAGCAAGGCCTTGATGTTGAGACTCAGATCCTCTTTACAGGGCAGAAGGTCTAAGTGGCTCCCCTCCCTGCCATGCCCTGCTCTGACCCCTGCCCGTGGCAACCTCAGCACCCAGGGGGCGCCATCTGGCTCCGAGAAGGAGAAAACACCAGGGAGGGATGGGAAACAATAAAAATGGGATGTGTGTCCCTCATTGTGCTCTCCATCAAAGTGCTGGTAGTAAGGCCTCAACAGGGCTCCCACCCTGGCCCAATCACCAGGCACTGGCGAGCAGATGGAACAAGTACATCAAGCTGTGGGGGATTATTAAAATGACTGACGACTGGGTATCATCTGAAATACAGCATTATTAATGCATGAGTCTAGCTATTCCCCTCCCTTGCCCTTGAACCTGTTTATTTCAGAAAGAGCTGGATGGCTGGTCACTGGCCTTAACTGTTCAAGATCCCACTGCTGGTCACTGCATTTTTCTCCTAGCTGTAATTGGTACAGATGGCTAAATATATCTGTTACGAACTCATATCTTCTGTACTCTTATTGTCAATGTCAGTGCTAGCTTGCGTTGCTTCTACTTTTGGAAACATTTATATTAAGTCTTGTAGGTTTTTAAACCACCCCATTCATAATTCCTCTTTCCTTTTCTTTCTCCATCACATCTCTTCTACATCGTTCTCATTTTGAGGTACAAAACATTTTAAGGATGCTCTCCAACAAACAAACCCAAGTGGATTTCCCTCCCAAGTTGACCTGTTTGGTATTTTGAAGCTGTTTTGCTCCTGTTTGCTGGTGGTTAGATTGATTTGTATGTGATTGTAAATATTTTCATGGCCATGCCACACTGCTTTAGTTGGCTGGTAGTTAAAAAGGACTCTTCACGGAAATGAAACTTGACTGTGCTTGTATAGCAAAAAAAAAAAAAAAAAAGACAAAAAAGAAAGAAAAAAATGACAAGAACTCACAAGGAGACAATGTATTATAAGTGTTATAAGCACTGGATATAAATTGTATTTTTATCAATTCTGATTAATGTGAAGCTGTTTAAGAAAAAAAAAAATCACCATGAATGAACAAAATTCACCAGTTGGACTCAAGTGGGTTTGCTCTCACAGTTGCCAGATTTGAGTCATTTTTTTGTCTACTTATGTTGTTTATTTATGCAAAGACTCATGTGATGAATGAACACTTTGTTTAAGCTTCAGGGCTGCCTAGGGGAGAGACTCAGCACAAGAAAGTGAGCAGAAAATTCAACAGCAGGCTCGGTTAGCCGTCTAACACCAGACTTCAGACTTCAGTGCTTTGTATATTGTATTTTTAGAGTATCAACATATTGTATTTATTATTAGCTACTGCTGGCTCTAAAATTGTCAGTAAAACAACAACATGGACAATCAGCGAAATAGAAAAAAAACAAAACCAGTTTAAGGAATTGGGAGCTAAAAATGGTTTTCAGTTAATTCACCATCTCATTTAGATTTTATTGTAAATATAACATAGGAAATATATTTTTGTTCATTAGTGAAGTATAAGTTATGTATTTGGCTGTTCTATTTTATTTTTGTACGTGGTTTCATGTTTTTAAAACCGGACAAGTCACTGTACCTCATGCAGATGCTGATTTCTTTCTGCTTATTGGAAGAGAGCAGTATTGGACCTGAGACAGAGAGAAGCACCTAACTTGCTTATATTTTGAGAGTTGTCCCTGGACTATTCAAAGAAACCAATCAAAATAAAAGCTATACTCATTGGACTTGTTAAAATAAAGGAGTCATTACTTGTAAGGTACTCATTAAAAGCACTTGATATAAAAGAATTACTCAATTTGTTTCCAATCTTAGTGGTATGCTGTATATCCTCACTTGTGTTTTGTGATATTACAGCACTCATACTATGTGGCAAAAATCTGCATGCATTTGGCTTGCATTTACATTACCAGAATAAACAAAGGTGTTTTCTTCTTGAGAGATTGTTTCAAACACAAGTGATGATTTTAAATGTTTTTTTTGTTTTTTTAAAGAGGTGGGAGCGTGCAAATATTTATTTGTTTTAATGTGGCAAAAATGCACACACACTGTGCATTCTTCTTAGTTAATTCTCTCCTTGTCATCTTTTTGTATGTTGCTGATTTTGAATGAACATGTTCATGACTATCCAGCCATCTCCTAATTGTTTTCTCCCAATCCACCTGCAATGGTTTGAACAAAAAACTGAAGACAAAAGCTTGTATGCTGTTTCAACATTACTTACTGTAATCTGATTTATTTTTTATTTTTCTGTCTGAACTTTGTGATGTATATGGTGGGAATGTTCTCCGTGTTAATTTAATCAGCACAATTCACTGACATGCTGGACTGACATGCTAGCTGCTGTTCAGAAGTGTACAATTTGTTGTTCGGGGCAACATCTATAGTTGTCTTTGGTACTTTGCTTTTTAGAGTTGTCCCTCAAGCAACACTGTGTGTGGCTCTTCTATCACTGGAGCCGTTGTTTTGAAATTGCTGGCAGCCTGAAACAATTTTCTGCGTAGAAATCTTTTTTTTTTCTCTTTCTGGCAGGTACCTAGGCCCATGGCAAGTATTGTTTGGGTGTTATTAGAGAAAATGAAATACATAGTGTCTGTTGCTGCTTTAAAAAAAGTTTATGTCTGAATATGTAAATAGTTTATCATAATATCTTGTACAGTCCAATGTAAAGTTTTTAATTCAACTTAAAAAAAAAAATGTTGCCATCACATTTGTGTTCACATTCTTCTTTATACAGTACAAAAGATTGATTATTTGCTAGGGGTATTATTGCTATAAAAAAAAGGAAAAAAAAGAAAATGTTATAATTTTTTTTTTAAATGTTTGTTTTGTTTTGCTTGGCTTCAAAGTGTACACCAGCAAGTCTTTGGTTTCCATGTGCAGTATTGACGTGAGGTAAACTTAAGGTGAATAATTTTACAGTGGTGTGTGTGGAGAGCAGTCTTCTCGGCTTTGGTAGTATTAATACACTATATCAAGTAAAAACAAACCAATGAGTGACACATTTAGGTGCATCTAGGCACCATAGAAATGTGTATACTGTATATGATTAAATTATCCCCACAGGATCGATTCAGGCATATTATAATGTAACACCATTTTTTGTATGTCTCAGTCCATTGTAACAATGCAACAGTGGGATGAATAACTGCCTGTTTAAGCTCATTTACCTCAAGAACTTCCTCCTTTTCTGTAAGAGACAGAAATTGTGTTACAGAAAATTTCTCCCATCACTCCATCTTTTGTACTGCTGTCGACACTTAAAAATTAAAGAGACATTTTGTTTTAAGATTTGAATAATTATTTTCATTGTGAAGGCATTCATCGTGTCATTTCCTCTTAAGTGTTTTTCTGCAGTGACAAAACAGAAGGGTAGGAAAAGTATAAATCAAATGTCTACTTACTTTAGTCCATTTTGATATGTTTAGCTATCGCACACATTGGAGCTAAATGCCTATTGCTCAGTATTGTATCTTACTGTTTCCTTTAAACTTAGTGTAAATAAATTACTATTAGTACTATTACATTATGACAAATTTTTGATCATACTTATCATATTACAGTAAGTTATTCATACATTTAAAGGTCAGTTATTTATTTGACTACAATTCTCTATAAGCAAACAAAAGGTTAAATTGAACATTAAATTATGTATTATTATGTAATTCTGTTAGTTTAGAAAAAAAATAAGAAAATAATGTCGGGAGTTATGAATACCTATATAAACCTAAAGATAAATACTTTTTTTATAGGTTTTCCTACATTGTGCCATAACATAACATCATATATTATATCATCATTTAAATGCTGCAAGAGGACTTTACACACACATGGATTTAAATAAATTCTGAATAGAAAGCTGCTTCTTTCATGAATTCCCTTTCACGTTAATGATGTCATCACGGCATGATGTAGACCACCTGCGTGAGACTTTTTGTGCCATGTTTCCAACGGCTGTTTTATACTTTACAGCACACTGAAAGAGACATGTGTCATGAATATATTTTACTGTATTAATAGTTAATTCTTACAATCTGATCATACACTAAACAATTAATTTGAGCAAACACAAAGCTTGTAGCCTGAATGCAAAATGTTCTCTCTTTTGTGCAGATAAAGTCATCTGGTAATTTATTGTAATCTGACTTATCAGCAAAAGTACATATTTGTACCAGATACAATATGGAAATGAAGTTAAACATATGTGAAGAACCCCTTTTCTGTTTTCCCTTTTCTTTTCATTTCCATATTAGTTATAGTGCTGGCAGGTAAAAAACTTAGTCAATTTGCATGATTATGAGGGTATTGAAATTTATCATCTGTCCACATGTTTTAATGAACCATTTGTTCAAAAAGCTTCGAAAAGTGAAGCACTGTAATTCGTAAGTATTCCGTGTTTTTTCCGCTGTATTCACTACATTGAAGGCCGCTCTATAAGAACGCATATGGCGGCGTAGGGAGGTGGTCAGGGTGGATGGGTCGGCGTTAACACACAGGACTTACGATCCAGAGAGTGGAGTTTGTAAAACTAAAGTATTTCACCCAGGAAATGAGAGTTCCTACATTCCTTACATTTTCATACGATATCATACAGACCCGTTCAATAGAATGTGTTGAAAATTCCTGACCCGCCTAATTTGGGGCCTGAGGGCCACATTAAGCCCGTGCTCCCTTTTGTTTTGGTCCAGCACGGCATTTGACATGCTCATGCTTATTCTCCTCTTATTTTGAAAGTGCTGTAAAATCCTAACCGTAACGACTACAAAAAATACATGCATGCTGTGCACGTTTCCTTATCTAATTATGTACGCAAGTTTTATGTAAGAAGAATTATATGAATTACAGTATTCTTTCTCTCTCCCGCTCCCCTTCATGTGGCTGCGTGTATCTTACGTCACTGGTTTGAGTCAGCCAGTCAAGATGGAGAAATGGAGGCAGTGACACACTGATAAAAGAAAATGTTGTAAATCAGCCTGAGCCCTAATGTTGAAAGACTTTTGAAAAACAAAGAAAGGCTTCATTTCTCCCACTGATACTGCAAGTGAAAAAATAACTGCAAAAGGTCTGTAATATAGGAGATATGCAGATTAAAGAGCAAGGTTATTTTTTAAATTTTATTTTAGATTTAGAATATTATTGTATTATATTCATGAAATACAATACATTTTCTCCTAATATTTATTTTTGCCCTTTATTTTTGGCCCTTCATATGAAAGAATTTGAGCACCTCTGGTGTATACCATACAGTACATGCAAACATATATATGTGTGCATATCTGTGTATGCAGACATCCAATGTAGTATAAACAGAATTTTGTGCGTGTCCACTGTCTATTGATAGATTCTAAAAAGTGTTGACATCTCCAGTTCCACAAAACCTGAAAAAAATGTGTCTATTTTACAAATATTAGTTGTGCTTTTTGTGCTTTAAGTGGTTGACTTTGGACTGTGATGGCATCTATAGTCGGCCTCAATATCATCTCCCGACATGTTTAACTTCGACCAGATTAGGTTCACAGGCTCAGTTACCATAGTTACTGACTCTGAGGTTAAGTTCCCTTTCTTTCTGAAACGGGCTGGAGTTACCACTCTCTCTCAAGTTTGATTAACATCCCTTTCTGAAACAGAAAACCCAGAGTTTCCCTCATCTCAGGGTTGACAAACTCAGAGTTTTCACTACACCTGCTTTCTGAAACGGCCCCCTGCTGACTCTGCTAGCCTGGCTGGTCAAAGCCTGGCTGGTCAGAGTAATAACAGAGGAAAATATCTATGTCCACGACGTTCCACTTCAGGGATTGCTCTGGTGCCGCCGGAAATTCTCTCTTGGGCCGGATGTCCGTTACTTTCCGCTTTCTTTGTGCTGTAATTTTAAACTCCGGTTGATTTCTGAGGACTATGATTAACTGGTCCTCAGATCTCTGCAGGTTAAATCCAGACAGCTAGGTAGACTAGGATCTGTCCAATCTGTCCAATCTGAGTTTTCCATTGCACGACAAAAACAACTTCCTGAGGCTATTTGCAGCGGCACCGTGGCTCCATTCGGCGCTTAGCAGCGTCCAAGACAATTGTGATTGGTTTAAAGAAATGCCAGTAACCAGAGCACGTTTTTTCCCATCCCAGAATGCTGTGTGGCCTCACCAGACCCTCTTCTGCAGCACTGTGGAGAAAGGTCTGGCAATACAAGACTACTCTAAAGATGACTAAAGGCTACGAGCTATGGCTACAACCCCAATAATGTGGACAAGAAAGATCATCTCTGCAGCCATCTCTCCATCAGAAGAGTCACAGAGGCAACCGTGGAGGAACTGAACGATTGTGACTTCTCTGCTGGGCACATTGCTAGCCAATGTGAAGGCGTCAGAGGCTCCATGCCTCCATGCCTCTGTCTGCCTAATTTACCAGTATCAGGTATCACAGCAAAAAAAACTTTCATCATCATCTCAACAGTTCTGAGGCAAACAGTCCTTTACATTACACAATGAAGCATTTACACATATCAGTCCCGCCAGGATTTCACAATCGCAACAATTCACGTAAATTCAACTCGCAATTTTGACCAATCACCACATCTTTTCCACAAATTTGACCAATAATCAGAGTTTCCCGTGACTTCAACCAATCCCAGCAGTCCCACCTGCACTCTGAGAGCCACTGACCAAGCGGGAGTGAGAGCGGGTTGACGTAACACGTACATCACCAAATTAATTTCCTTGTTTCTGATATTAAGACGAGACGTGTGTGACTCGAACATCTCACATTTACCAACAAAACGTACAGCAAAAGACCGTGCAAAACACTTCAGACCGTCCTGCCAACCTGTATACATTTTAACATCCATGCACACTGTAACGCTTTTCACTCTAAAGTCGCTGAAAGCTGCCGCTGTTTCAAATGCACAGCATTGCTTTGCAATGTTGTATTTTATTGCTGCAAATGTTTTATGTTGCGACCCTTGCTGAGCCAACACAGTTGTCTCGTTGATACAAACTAGGGGGCTGTGTTTTTTTCTCTAACTAACTACTAACATCAGATCTGAGCATGGCTCTATTGTATCCCTTCTAGCAACTAACCTCATCAGTAAGCTACCTGCCCACCAATTAGCAGCCTGACTGGTAGAAGCTGCATGGCTTACTAGTACAAAGAAAACAAGTAGATCAGACAGGTGCAGAGGGAGCACCAATAAGTGTCAAAAAGATAAACGGAAAGCAATAAGCTCGGTCAAAATGAAAAGGTAGAAGCTGATTGGAGACATGGTGTTCCTGTAGTCTGACGTGTGTAGTGTACAGCAAATAATATGCAACAAATATTTTACTGATGTTAATGGTAGCTACTAAAGTTAAGCAATTGATCCGTGCTATATTGTCAAAGTTTACCATGTGCAGTTGTCAAGTAAACAGTAACACTTTAAACAATTTTAAACAAATTTGTCATGGGTCCAGTATGAGCATTGTACTGTATAATGCATCACAGATGGATACATTAAACACACATGCAGAAATTTATCCTTGATATTGCCTTCACATAAAAAAAAGAGTTTGGCAAACTCAACCAAAAAGGGCTATTTACTCACCAGCCCATCGCTGTGGTTTGGCTCCTTAGGACAGGGCGAGCACTCCCCATAAGTATACTTGAAGTCTTAATGTGTGATTTTGTGTGTGTTTGTGTGTGTGTGTGTGTGTGTGTGTGTATGTGTGTGTGTGTGTGTGTGTGCGCACATGCATGTATGGGTGTGTGCATATTCAAACAGGTATGTGTGTGTGCCAGAGGTCAACTTGAGAGTTGTAAGCCCAGACTATGTCCATCATTCTTCTCTGGATCTCTGCCATTTATTGCTCATTATCATCATAATTATTATTATTATGAGTTCTACACCCTGCATCCCTTTTATATAATGTATTTCTTGATGCAAGGGGTAAACCACTTCTAACACCATTCAGTGTTATTACAGGTCAGCATACAATTCACTGGTTATGGTTTCCTTCTAGCGCTGTGTTTGCTGTACTTACCTACAAAAAATGGGAAGTCAATAATAAAAACAAAAACAAAGAGTCTCTGTAAATAAAGTCTTTTTAACCATTTGGGAAAACTGCTTCAATTGTTGTCCTCATCAATCACTTTGTCTTTTATCATTGTACTGCATGCTGCCTTCCCAAGAGCATATGAAAGCTACAGTTTAACTGCTGTGTCTGTAATAGATGTCTGTGTAAGCGCTCTGCAGCACTAGATGGAAAACTAGTCATATACCTCTGCACAATACATCTTATAGTAATTTTCCAACCCTGCATGACAACTAATGGCATGGAGAAAAGCTCTGCGCTTTGTGTATTTGTCTTTGCATTATTGTGCAAGTGGTGGCACAAAATTATAACACTGCTATGAGCTGGTGATATGCAAGACATTTTTTATCTTCTTCAAGCTGTTTCTGCTTCGTATTGTACCCACAGATTCCTGTGTGAACCAAATAAGAGGTCAGGGTGAATAATTGTGAGCCTGGTGAGCTACGGGGAGTAATAGTGCTGTTTCTAAGTGGCCTGTTTGGATGAACTGTCACTGTTGTACAAAGATGTGTATGTTTGAACAGCGGATAATAATTAATACAGCAATGCTGTCGTGTAGCGGCAGGGCTGCTATTTCACAACTCTGATGACTAAACACCGGTGGGAAGGGGAGCAGTGAGAGGTGCCTGCAACAATATTTTACTCATTTGGATCTGCTCAATGCTACAGCCCATGCACCCAGTGAATCTGTCAGACAGCACCATTTCCCCAAGAACAGCTGCTATTTATCTGATTTTCTCATTAGAGTTGACTCATGACTACATTGTACTGGCTTTGGCAGAGGCACTGCAGTGCTTACTGTAGCTATGGCTGCTGGGGCTTGGTCTCCCTGATGTTACTGAATGTCGGAACATGTAACACATGTCTATGTTCTCTTTCAGATTTTCAGCCATCAGTTACAATGATGTTAAATAACATTTGTTTTGGCACCTGAAGAAAACAACTCTCAACCAGATGTTAATTATTCTTTAAATGCATGTAATTGTTTGTCTTATTTCTATTTCTAGCACAGGTGAGAGAAAAGAACTTGATCTCAAGAGTTATTAAACATGTATACAAAAACAGCATGTAAGATCAGCCCAGACCCTTAGCAATGTTTTAATCCTTGGAGGTGAAGGACTGAGGAAATCTTGCTAATTTCACAGATGGTTTAAAATAGATTAGTGTGGAGTAGCAGCTCCCGGAGAAGGGCTGACCCACCAGGCTCCCTGTGCAGCTGCCAAAACCCTGCGCCTCATGCTCAGAAGTGCCTTCCAAAAGTCCTGCAAGGTTAAACTCAAACTTAAGCATCCCCAAATGCCATCCTTGTTGTTAGCCTTACTGCGTCTTTAATCAACTTCCCATTTCCTTTTTTCTGTGACAACAATAGTTAATTTGTTGTTAATCTGTGATTATTTATTCTTCACTTTTAAGCAGACATTTAAGGCCCTTTTTTATTTAGATTTACTGGTTAAAGTATCTGAAATCATTGCCCTTTCTTTACCTTTTCACATTTTCTTTCAGTTAAAATTTGTGGCCTTGGGAAACATAGCTTCCTGTTCTTGGCTAAAACAACACCCTGGGGCACAAAGGATTTTACTTTGAAATTGATGAATCCATGGAGACTATTCTTACTTGTTACTTTGTCTTCCTTCTCATTAGACGTTTAACGCATCCAAGAGTCATTTTTTGTAGTGGAATAAAAGAGTGAATCAGACTCTGCATGGTATTTTCAATAGGCCAAGCCTGCTGCTAGAGCTGGGCTGTGTCCGAGTAGGCCTGACACAACTCTGGCCTGCCTGAAAAGGCCCAGCTTGGAGTTAATGTGGAAAGACAATGGCACAGGGTGAAAAACTCGACATGGTTTTGTTGGACTTGTCATTCTTCGGTGCATAGCTGTGAGGAAAACCTAGGAACCATCTGAATGTTATTTGTGCTTTTTTGACCCATATCTGGGACAGCTTTCACAAAACCCTTGTGAGAGGGTTGAAACAATGGAGAGGCGCTTTCAGAAGAAGGACAGGCCTCGACTGCGGCCAAACCATCTTGGACTTGTTCACTGAAATGGTTTGTCACCAAAAGGCTGACATCATGGCAAAGCTATTGGTTGATTTTAACTATGCAACTATAAAAAATAATAATGACTAATCCGTAATGGTTATAAATAAAAAATAATTCTAAGCATCAGCTAGATTTCAGATTGCAATTTTTTAACCAAAAAAAGGTAACAAGAGAGGACTGTGAACACAAAGAACACAACCGCTGAATGAAACATCTGGGTGACACATCCAGACTTTAAATGCAATATGTGATCTTAGAACATTGTAAGTATCCGAATTATTATCAAAAAATGGATTAATGAAAAAAATGTACAAGTTATGGATTATTTTGTCTAGAGTGCATTGCATATTTCCTTGCTGAACTGAGATGCTACTGAAGATATATTTCTGTCTATGTAAATCAATTGGGTTTTCTGAGCACAGTTGTTAGGAACACTGGGTTGCTAAATGAACTTTTGAAAATCCACATGGGACAATATTTCAGAAAATGTAATTTTGCATACTGTTTCACATCACTGCATCTCCTCAGTGCATTTGTCTCCCAAAGCATTTGACTGCATTTCTGTGGGGAAGAATAAATGCGTAATGTTTTTTTAAAAGCATCTCTGCTCCCTAAGCTTTTTGAAGAATTTAACAAATAAAGGTTGCTTTCTTGGAATATGTGTTATTCTCTCAAAGCTATCACTCAGCTCTCTCATGCATATGTGAATTACACACCTTTATGAATATGTAAATGTTGCGAGAATGCCTCATTAATTAGTAATTCATGCATTTTTCACAAGCCCAATACTTTGCCATGCAGTGTAGTCTGATGAATTATCAGTCAGAAGTTAAAAGAGGGATTCATCATCACGTTTTCAGAGGTTTTGAGCTACATCTGTAATTTGTGTTATTCAATGAATATGATTTGCGTAGCTTTTATGGCGGTATCGTTGCAGCTGTCTCATAATATGATATATGGATTTCTACTTGGAATCTGCAAGTACACTTATGATGTTAACAGGCATATTTCTTCATGTAGAACTTTGCTTACAACATTATAGTCTGGTTGAAAAATTAAAATGTAAGCTTCGCAAATTATTTTACTCAATACTGTATGTTCCATATGATATAATAACTGTTTTATTATTAGTTTTTGTAATTTTAAAATAAACATGAAGACAAATGATGAGATGTCATCAGAGCATCTCATGAAACACACACTAGCAAAATTAAGTCAATTAAGAATCCTCTTGTGTGCACTGAGGTTTTGTATAAATTTCTCCAGTGAAAATGTTTCAGTAAGAGAATGTTAGTACATAGAGCCTTAGCAATGAGGAACAGAACAAAATGCTCAAACTTATCTTTAATTTAATTTGTAGGTATTCTTAGGATCTTACGACTTCATATTTTGGCTACTGGAGAAAATTCTAAGTTCACACAAATCATTCAGGAAGTTGTGTGTGTGTTTTTGTCAAATACAATATTTTTGTAGTGATTAATATATAATAATATAATATAATTCAGGCTAAATTCAGAAAATGTTTACCAGCTTGCTATACTTCCTTGCTCCCAGACAGACCACATTAACATGAAGTAAAATTCACTAAAACTTCTACCAATTACTCAGTATTCAATGTAGATATTAAATCTAAAATTCCTTATGAACTGATTCAGTTAATACATTTGAGTGGTTATATTTTGTGAGAGCAAACACATGATCCATGACTATCCATACACCAGCCAAACACACTACATACATTAAGTTTCTCTTTGGGCTTTTTGTGTCTGTGGGTATCCACCAAGGGCTGTGCATCTTGTTTAAACTTGATATTGGCTTGAATTAAACACCCTACCTGTGTACAGCAGTACTGGGGGTCTAGGGGTGTCCTGGACACGTGGCTTTCAAATGAGCCCCCGTGTTAAATCATTACCACATTCAGGAGAGATGCCCACCCACCGAGAGCGAGTGCAAATACAGTTATCAGTGTGTACTGTCCAGTGTTCATTGCTGGACCATGAATTTAACGTGAAAGAGTATAGGTTAGGTAATGTTGTTTTTTCTGTTAGGGTTTCAAGTCTGCTACCGTACGGATGCAGCCACTTTGTTCATGCCTTTGGTACGCATATATGTTTATTTTTTACATTATATATTTATGTAAATGGTTGTGGGGAAGGTGTGGGGGCTATGTCGCAACCATGAGTGTACTCTGAGGAAAGGGTGCCAGGGGATTTTACGTAGTAAATATGTGCTTGAAGGGGGGGGGGGGGGGGGGGGTGTTAAAAGAAACACAAATGTCAGCATATTAATGTATACCACTTTACAATTCAAAAGTGCAACATTAAATCATTCATCTGGATTATTTGAATGAAACTGTATTAGTTTTGAATAATGTGTTCTGGGGGGTGGGGGGGGTGGAATGTCATGTTTTTGCTCTCACACCGTTCTGAGGTCTGACAGCGAATCAACTTATTGGAGATATAGATCATGTATTAAAAAGCCTATGGCTCATTTCCTCTCAGTTATTTGCGAGAAACATTGCTGTTACTTTTTACCTTTTTTATGACATAGCTGGAAAATGTTTTTTTATAATCGAACATTTCTGCAAATGAGCACCATCATTTTATCAGATAACCTAATATCAATGAAACATGGTTCTCTTAACAATTCAGACAAAGACCCACAGAGGTCAACAACGTATTATCATATTTAAGGGTATAATTTAACGCAATTATAGGGGTGTAACAAAAAGATAATGTAACAAATTGCAAAGCAGATTTGCTCTCAGCGAGTAATAAGTAAAGCAATTACTTTTCAAACGAGTAATGAATAATAATCAATATATTGCTACTTGACCGAGTAATGAGTCCACCACTGGCAGGTAGCAGAAGGACCCAGGCTTTGCACGTCTATTGGTGTTTCAACACTGGTGCTGTTGTTGATGGTCCGTCAAGCTTTAACTGCAGCTTCTTGCATCTCAATGTGATTTCAATTATGATTTCATGGATGAATTACCTACAGTAGTCAAGTATGTTATGAAGCATTTGGTTGACTGTATAAATGACTTAATGTCCGGACCACAAGCTGATGTAAAGATCCTTCTCTTTCACACCACCGTGGCTGCACTGCCACTACGCCTCAAGTAAAAAGGGCCACTTAATCAATAAGACATTCCACGACACTATTCAAAAAATGAGACTGAAGGAACCCCACTGTTAAAATGAGAATTTGTTATTTAGGTTTTTATGAAAGCACATCTATAATTTTGGCATGTATCTACCGAAGAGGAGGGAATGAGACAGAATCTCTGGGGAAAGGTCTGCTGATTACTTGTGTTTTGCGTCCAAAAAACAGAGGAGAGAGAGATAAATGCCACTGTACACAAGTAGCTAGGTTAGATGAGACCTGTTAATTGCTTCTGTTGCTCAACACTTTCACTTGTAATTCTTTTTTTCTTCTCCCCTCTGTTGGGGACATTTCTTGTCCCTGTAGACACAGTGGTGGTGATGAAAAACCAACATAAGATGAAAAACATGGTATCAGAGGAATTCAACATTGTCTCGCCTGCAAATTTAACATGTTACAAATTATATTAAACCAGGCTTGTCAAGCATTTGGGTTCTGATAATGACTATGCAATCATATAGATGAAAGTGATATTAAATATTAATTTACTTGATCCTTGAGGAATAATGGTGATGGAAAAATCTTTTTTTGGTTGGTATTTTTAATGATTTTTTTAACAAACCTTAGCTGTGATGAGATTAATATTTTGTCTGGCTGTGACGAGAGACATGTGCAAAAGGATGTTTCTCTGTGTGTAGGTTGGTTTAAGACTTTCATATTAACTGAGAAGTTAGGTGATATTCCATATATTTAAGCAAAGCAGTGCTACATTTTTAAACCTTCCCCTCATTCAAGCTCTAGCCGAAGAGATTGACATAGTAATAAACTGATGTTAATTAGATACACTTTGAAATTCTCCATTCTGCTCGTCTCCATGCCCTCATGGAGCTGGTGGCTTATTAAATCATTTGCTGCTCTTGGGTGATCATCTTTTGAATCTTGGCCTGACCCTCCGGGCACAATTTATTTTCATTTCAAAAAAAATTTAGCATCAAATTTTGCATTAATTCAAGAGAATTACAAATCATTATTACACAGGCAGACACTTCAAACATTTTGTTTAAGAGCTTTCTGCTCGATGAGGCATCAAAGGAGATGTTCGTACTGATGACTGTTACACTGGCACACATCCATTCATTAGCACACTTAAATTGGCATGATCATGTTTTGTACATGTTTTGTACATGTATAGCTGTCATCTGAATTACTTCTATGACACAGATGTTGCCAACAATCCCTTGTCCTGTCTAACATAGTGGCTGTGTATGACAGTAAACAATATGTTATTTTAGAAAATAAATTAGCATACCTAATCTGGTTTGGATTATCACGATTAAGAGTTGAGTTGAGGTTGTGTACTACTATATTAATCAAGCCCCCAGAAGCAGTGCTGGGCTTTGAAGGTATTTTAGCAAAGTGGCCGGAGACGGTATTGCACAATCACATGACATATTTATTTCCAGAAAAGAAACAATTAAAAAAGGAATAGCTGTAAAAAGATTAATACATTTTTGCATGCATCACTACTGTCACCACTAAGATGCTGTAGATCTATCTGGTGGATCGGTCACAGTGACTGAAAGGATTCCCACTAGTCCGAGAGGATGCAATCTTTATGCAATCTACAGAGTGTTAGCCCGAGAATATTTCTGAATATTGAATTGTACTAACTAAGGTGTGGTCAATGTTTTTTTAGGCCAAGGACCCCTACGTGAAAGACAGACAGAGCAAGCGCCCCCTACAACATGTATAAAATTGAGATGCATACCAAACTGGTCCTACAAGGACGTGTAGGAAGGCAAAAACCTACCCATACATTATTGTCCATTCAATACTAAGCTAATAAAACAATACTTATATATTTATGCATCTTTTTTTAATGTTAGACATACATTTGGCACTGTGAATTCTTAGGCTTAACTGTATTTGTGGATGACTACCTACTTACAGGGCAGTAAAGTTATCATTAAGGTTGTGTAAATAATAATAAATCACAAATAGGCAGATTTATCTTTTCTAATAATTTGTTAGATTCATGTTTGTGTATATTTTCAGACATATTTTAACTTGGAAGAAAGACAGAATTTAAGGAGCTCCTAGTGGTCCCGGACCCCCTGTTGAAGATCTTTGTCATAAACTTTTAAAAGTGAGCTATGCCACAAGAAAGTCTGACATACAAAAGATTTTTATCTGAAATCTGAATGCAGTTTGAGTCAGTATGACTCATTTACAAAGGAGATAGAATACAAGAACTTGGAACAAGTGAGCAGGAATTGTTTTCATATCTTGCAGTGCAGATAATTACTACGCGGAAAACAATTTGAAGACGTGCATGTTCACCTTGGAGAATACTTCTATATATACTAGGTAGTATGACATTTAGATATGATATTATTTAAAAATATATATTTTGTAAAATGGATTTATAAATTTCAGTGAATAAATGAGAGAAGAAGCTTAATTACTGCACAAAACGGCCAACTGAGAACCCCCACTGGCTCTCCAAACAGCTGAGGGTTTAAGTCTCAGCACTGAATCTGTGATCTATATTATTCTCATCTAATTAGATGGCATATTCAACATGTATTGAACCAGTGTAACTGTTAGACTCAAGAGGAGTTATGAAGAATACTATTGTTAGGGTTTCAGCAATGCTTTAGGCATAACCAATAAAAGAGAAAGTAAAAGTCTTTGTATCATTTATAGTGACATGATTAGCGTGGCTTTGTCTCTCAGTCCAACAGAGCTACAGAATACAGCCAACTAGCTTAATTAGCCTCCACCCAGAGGTGGCGAAGCCTTTTGATTTGCCCTGCCTTTTAAATATCAACTGTAATTCTAATATGTCTCATTATGTACCACAGCCTTGATACTGGCGAGCAATTCTTAAAAACTGAGAAAGATCACAGGAATGTCCAGAATATTTAGCCTTGATGCCCCATGTGCAACCAATTAATTCAAATGCATAAGCACTGGAACACAACATCCAGCATTATTATACTTGGAATAAAAGCATCGCTCAGTGTTTTGGACCATAAGATTTAACACACAGAATCAGTTGTTTACAAATATACTATATATATATATATATATAATATATATATATATATATATATATATATATATGTGAATATTAATGGGTGTTATGTAGATAACAAACATTAAAAAAGAGGTTATGCAATCCTGAGTAGCCATTCTGAATTCTATGTTATTAGATGTTTACAATGACAGAAATCAGAGAAGAAAAAGGAGGAGGGAAACATATTGTACGAGTCGAATGGGGCCTGGACAATATATTCATAATGAGAGTAAAGTTTCACATTTAATTAGGCTGCTGGCATTCTGAAATCTAATGTGCATTACGCATCAACAGAGGAAGACGGAATCGAGATCATATTGAACAGTATTAATTTATCAGTTTATTGGTTTTGCAGTTAAGTACAGAGTATTTAATTTGAGGATTTGGCAGTTATCCCCACTATGGTTTTGTGCTTAAAAGATGTAAAAGCCCTTGTCTGAAAAAATCATGTGACTTTTTAAATAGGTTACTCTGTTCTGGAAAAAAAGACGAATGAATTATTGCCCATTTAAGTTGTTAATTCAGGGGATAAATGGGGTTGGAGCCCTGAATATGCAAGTTGTCAGAAATTTGGCACCTTGTTGAGACACATGTTAACTGCAATCACTGCAGCAAAATCTAACTTTGCCTTCTGTTTCATATTAAGACTGGTTTTAAAAGCTTTCAACTAGTCCACTAAATTGTAATGCACTTTTTCCAGAGCCTGTGTTCTTAATGTGACTCCTAGGATGTAATGGTGTGTGGTTTGAAATATAATATAACGTGGGTTTCTTGTGACTCACTGTCCCATCCAAGGCCTCACATACAGGATTGATTATGAGTGAACATTCACAAAGTGAGAAGTAAAAAGGGAAATGGATGTTGTTAGCTGCAGATTTCACCTCAGCAAAAAAAGACTCAGTTGGAGCCCTGGTTTTGTAGTCATTGGGTGAATGTCGTGGTTATATTTTCATACATATTGTGCTCCCACATTTCTTGAATTAATTGATGTATGATTTACAAAAAAATGATTTATCTTAAGAATATTAAAAAAAGAGATTCAGATCATGATGCACATTGAGTTAGGACAGGTCTCTTGCTAGCGGTTCGCAGTGAGACCATTCCCACAACCAGTGACACTTTTGATTGAAACTCTTACACAAATAATTAAATGTATGCTGCAGTGGAAACTGTGTGGTCTAGTGCATGTCTCAGAACCACACAGACGCATATGTTCCTCCCTGACTCAGTGGGTACATATCAGGGCAGAGGGTTAGCACTGTACTGTATAAACCCTGTAGTTAGAAATGAAAAAGCATAAACCATGAGCTTGCACTCAACCACAGGATTGACGAAGTATACTGGGGACAGGCATACAGGGATGTTAACGTTGGGAGTTCAAGGGATGGTGAATGGTAGCAAACAGCTAGAATCAGATTATGAAGACAAGTGTCTCCTGAAATAACAGAAACTCAACATCAATTTTATGAAAACTGTTTTAAATGGTACACAATATTTACCCCTAGTGAGGCAAATCTCATCTATAAGATTAATGACTTTCCTCCAGTGCAACAAAGTACCATATTGGGTTCATTAAGAGGGGACATATTTTACATGCAGTAAACATTGACCAAACATGTATAAAGTAATGCATGTGTCCCTTTAATATGATTCTAAATCATAAGTGATACTAGATACCAGCGTGTCTACACAGGTGGTGTTTGAGCTGCGATTTTCCTTCACCTGTCTCATGCGTGTGTAGTAACAGTTACAGTATGCCTGTATTTTATCAATCCAGGTGTCTACACAGGCCGTGTAACGGCTCATGTCTTACACAAAGTGTATTTTTAAACTTTAGGTCTATTTTCTTCTGTTTTAAATGAGTAATTACAGTGATTGTGTATTAGGCTCTGAGAGCCACCAAAACACAGCTGACCTGCTCTCGATACTGTGTCTGAACGCATCCTGCGTAGACACTGTGTAGACAGAGCACGGAATCTGCTGCCCTGCAAGCGTGCTGGTCTCACCATGCCTCCTGTGTAGACAAGGGACAAAAGGGCAACTATTATATAGCATTTTAAAGATTATACTTGCTTTTCGTGTTTGTGTTTCACTAGTTGAAGCTTTGTACCGTGAAAGCCAGACATGTCCCGGCAGTAAAGTAACCAGAATTTTGGGAAAAATGACCAGCATTGGCCAAGATTACAGTTTTGGCGCGTTAGCATGGAGCTGCCTAATAGTTAGCAGTATGTTAACGTTAGATTGTAGTGAAACAAAGCAGCACTTTCTACCTACAAATTGCAGATAAAGGCTTCTGAAGCAAACACTACTCAATCGGACATGTTTCAGCAGTAATGCAACCCAGAATTGTGGAGAATTTAACAACATAGGCAGCCCAGATGACATTGTTTACTGACATTAGCCATGTAGCTACTATGGTTAGCAGTGGACACTGAATAGAATTTAGCAGCAATTTCTACAGTCTTAATAAAGACTTTTAAACCAAAGACTACGTAAAAAGAAAATGTTTCAGGAGTAATGTGACCGGGAATTGGGGAAAATTTAACACTGGCAGCCAAGATTACATGTAGTTACATGCGACACGGTTGACCCCGCAGTGGCTAAAAAACAAAAACACTCCAGTCCTGCCTACCTGGAGCAGATAACCAATGATAGCAGGCCAGCTTATAGTTGCGCAAGAGTAGAAAAAGATGTTGAAACCGGAGCGTTTCCGAATAGTAAATAAATCTGGACGTTTTTAGCTCACATGGATTTGTCTAAAATAAGTTTACGTCATTATTTGCCATGTTTAACTTGCAAATCTAACATCATAACATTGTAGATATGACAAAAAACACAGAAAAGCATAATACGTCCCCTTTAAATGTAACCACAGCATGTTTCCACATTTGAAAACTACCGGCATGACCTATTGTAGATTTCAGAGACACAAGCCACATCTAGGAGCACAATGTAGTTGTTTTGCGTTGTGTTTAGCTTTCTGTTTTGGTCTGGTATTTTGTGCTGACCCAGTTTGGGTTTAAACAAAAGTCCAGTCAGGGTAACTGCAGGTTTTTAAGGCTGTACATGGTTCCACACAGTCCAGGAATGTGCAACCTTTTTTCACTCCCAACTTGTCAAATACTGCCACTTGGTCAGGACCCATAGAGTCACTTTTTAAGTATCTGGGTACCCCTTTCATGTTGTTTTTCAACGCTCCTGGTCAGGATCACTTGGTGTCCTGTTTTAAAGCTCTATGTCGAGACCCATTGGTGTCAATTTTTTACCTTCAGGGTAAAACCACTTAGTTAGAGTTAGTGTGTCTCCTGAGTGAAAGACCTGTGTTGTTTAACTCATCAACCGCCCCAACCTGTCTCCTTATGCAGATTTTTGGTCTTTAATACTACTTGCAACCGTTGTCTCTCTTTATACTACGTCATCTTACAGCACTGCTGTCGAGCTGCTGCTATGCCCGGTTTATCCCATACAAAAGAAAGGGTGCCTTGTGTGTCAGTATCTGACGCTAAGGGCCACCGACCATCAGTATTTGACGAGTTGGGAGTGAGAATGGGTTGGATCAAATTTTGTCAAATTTTCTGCCATGCTTCCCCCAGTTAAACTTATCTGTCTATGTAAGGTGGTTACGTTACAGGTTTTGATTTCCATTCATATGTCATCCACATATTTCAACCAGTGGCTTAGAGCCTTTTCTTTCTGCTTTCTTCATTTATAGATTAGCTATGAGACACAGGTGAATATTCGCGGTCTGTGTGAAAATATAACCAGTATAAATTATTACTTACGACAAAAACAACTGAAAACAAATTTTGACGTGCAAATTAATCGCACAAAAGAAACACCCTTGGTGTGTAAAGGCTGATGATGTCACAGGCCTAGTCATGGAGCCGATTTTAATTTAAGAACAAACATGCGTATATCAGCACTTAAAAAGCCATGAATCAAACACATAGACGAAAAAAGCAACATACAGAAATGCCATAATATCATATATTGTCACTTCGCTTTTGGCATGGATTACATTTTGAGCAAAGGCATCTGCTGGCCTGTAAGGCTGCCAGCAGTGATTTGGTTTATAGAGATCATATGGCAGACCACTGAGCCTTGAATTAACCAGATTGTTTGTGCTTCCTATGATTTCAGTCTGAGCATATTATTTTCTTTTAAGAAACAAACACCCTGGCAGTATGTTCAATAGGCCCAGGATGAGCAACAGTCCTGGCAAATTAAACATACACACTCTTTTTACACAACTGGGGTTGCATTTCCTTCCAGGGAGAATAGAGCCTCTAAAATCAATACAATACAACACACACAGTTCCATTTACAATTATTGCAACGGTCTTGACAGCTGAAATCAACTACAGTGGTATGGAGATTAGAAAGACAAGAACAAGATTGATATAAGATATTGGTCGAAAGCTGTAAACAAATGAAATTCATCATGCAAAAGTGAGTGGTTCTAACCCTGAATAATTTAAATTAATGGTGGGAGTTTATTCAAAAGTCCCCTCAACCAAACTTGAGTGAATGACATCATGTACAGTAGAAACTGTCTGTTTAGTCCACCTATCTCCTCCCCTGTCTAAAGAGACATGAAGGTGGGGTGGGGTGGGCATAGGTGGGTGGGTTGGGAGGCAAGTGGTGGAGTGGCAGGCTATTTAGACGTTCACTTTGCATTAGAGTGTACAATATCAGGCATGGGGAGCCAAAGTGAGGCCAGATTTCACGCAATGCTGGTGAGGCCTGGAGCGATGGATCACTTAGCTTAAGAAATCAAAGTCAATGGCAAAAGATCTGATCTGGAGTGGGACCCAGCAATACAGAGGAAAAAAGTGTGAAACCTGGAGAAAGAGAGACACTCATTGAGGAAATCCATTACCACTGGAGAAGCCAACAAGCATGAAAGGAGCTGTCTTGTTAAATTGGCTGCTTGATAAAGCAGGTCTTTGCCTGGGGAGCCACTCAGAGTGACCACTAGTGACACTAGACAGAGGAAAAAGAGGCCCTTATTGATACAGTGAAATGTTGAGTCACTGCAGTCCACCCTCTGTGTTTCACTAGAAGAAAAAGTAATTATTTAGTAATTTTCTACTCACATTAGAACACAGAATAAAGTACCATAGTCACTTTTTTTGCATTCAAATATGCTGGTCATTTTGTAGGTTTGCAGCATTTAACAACTATGGCATACTAATTTATTTTCTCTGTCTGTTAATGCATTACAGGGTCACAGATGGGTCTGGGTATCATTTAAAAAGAGAATGATACCAGTAACAATATCAGTACCCTTAAAATGATGCCTAAAGTTTGTTTTTTTTCCTCATCATGTTAATGGAAGCATCTCAGCATTCCGTCAAATACACCGCGCTCAACTTCATCACACCACTTAACTGCATTTGAATTGACCACTGATTTTTAAAAAGTGCCATAAGAACCGCCAGACAGTTATTGAGGGTCAGTTGGAGGCATGGCAGTCATTAAGACATTTATACATAATTTGAAAAATACTGACTAGCATGTTTGACTGCAATCAGTGATTTAAGTCCAGGCAGCCAATGGTTTCCATTAATTGCAGTTAATTTTATTTCAATTTGCATTTCAACTGCACCACCACACAACAATACAATACCTCTGTAGGTTTTCTAATAAATACATGAAACTTATGGCAGCCTACAAGTTAGGAAAATCAATTCAGACATCTAAAATACAGTAAGACTGACTGAACAAGCCAAGACATCCACTGAGTTAGTTGTCATCTACTGTAACTTTGCATTGACCTTCACTGTGTCTCCTGTGTATGTTTTAGATTTTGAGAGATTGGTTTTGGCAACGCCTCTTGTGAACCAAGGTGAGTGGCATCAGGTACGTTCAACCTGCAGTCTATGACCACTGACCCTTTAATCGTCTTGGCTCACTTAAGCTGCTGGTGGATCCCCCAGTAGATTTGTTTTTAATGCGCTGTGATTTTTTCCCTTCTTCCAAAGCCCCCTTTTTTATCTTCTTCCTGCTGTGCAGCTGGAACCCCAATGAAGCCATGGCAAGCCTCAAATCCCCCACATCAGGACAAGCAGGAAAATACAGCTCAATCAAATCCCGAAAACATTAACTCTCCTGAATAGATAGAGGAAACTTTTGTTTGTATGTACTGTACATCAACTGTTAAAAACATGAGTGTAACACTTTATATGTCCTATTCACTTTCGATTGCTTTACAGTTAAGTGGGAAAAGATACATATGCAAGATGTGTATGACTAAGTAAGAACAAACTTATGATGCACACTTTGCAGATATATAGTGAAATTAAGAACTTTTGACTATTGCTGGGCATTAAGAGACAGAAAGTGCCTCAAAGTATCTACAAATGAAGCTCAAACAGATTTCCAAATACGTTACTTTGAGGCTGAAGGATTGTATTTCTGCATGTATAGGTTCTTAGCCAAACAACTTCTTGGTTTTGGGCATACAGTACACAGATCATTTCAAAAGTTGTTGTTTTTTTGTCATAATTTACTGATATAAAGACAGCACCTAGCTGTTGTGAAACCTGCACAACTGTTTTGACGTTGGTGCTCTTAAAAACAAGTTGTTGGAACTGACTGATGCAATTCAAGTTTCCAAAGAACGGAGATTGGTCTTCAAACCCCATGCCAAGTAAGTGTCATACTCACTGACCTTACAATCTAAACCGCTTGACTGCACATCAAGGGAAGTAGAGTAAAATAACTTTGCAGCTGGAAAAAGACCACACATAGAAAACAAGAATTAGAATCTACTACAACCAGTATTTTATTGCAAGGTTTGCAGAGAGTACATTTAAAAATAATTACAATTAAAATGAAACATATTAGAAATGTTTACAAATAGGTTCAACTTAAACTACTAATCCCTCAAAAATATGTTTTACTTCTTATTAGTGCTGACAGTATAATTAGGGAATAAAATAGATGATACTGTTTTTAAGGTTGCTTTTTCCCCCCAATGCAGATGATTTTTTAAGTCTGCCGGTCGGTCAATTTAAACAAACTGCTCCAGTGCTTCATAGTGAACATGTTACAGTGTCCATAGAGCTGCCAAAATTATTATTCCAATTATAGCAAATGTAACTCTGGCATTCTGCAAAACCTCACTGAAACCAAAATGGGTTAGGTGCTCTAAATAGATGTCTAAATCTACTCGTTTTCCAGTATTTCATTTTTTCATTTTTATTGGTTTACCAATCAAAATCAAATCAAATCCTTTTCGATCAGCTTACTTAACAGTTGGCCTGTACTGTACCATGCTATTCTTGTAAATCCCTGTATGAGAGAATTGTGTAATTCCCTTGAGTGCTGTGATTTGTACTAAAGGAACACTGACTTCACTTCTTTTAATTATGCCCGTTGAAAAAAATTAGCTTGTACATTGCAGAGCACCACACCTGCATTTGAGAGGGGAGCTAAGATTTTGAGGAAAATAGAAGGACAAAAAGAGGTATTGTTGTTGGGTGTAGGTCAGTGCTGCTAGGCTGCTGCTCCCTAAAACATTCCATGGTGTCACATAATACTGTCAGTTTCCTGTTGGAAGTGCCAGCACAGAAAGATTGAGTGTGCTCGAAAGTCGGAGAAGTGTGTCTGTGTGTGTGTGTGTGTGTGTGTGTGTGTGTGTGTGTGTGTGTGTGTGTGTGTGTGTGTGTGTTCGTTTGTACAGTATATGTTAGTATGTACATTTGTATATCTCCACTTTTTCTCTTTTGACGCCTCTGCATCACCTTCTACAAGATTTCCAATTTTGAAGACTTTCATCTGTTACTGCTCTTTATACAGTCTACATGTATACTGCGACAGAAACAGAGGAAAGGGAGTATTTTACTTAGCTGCGAATTACTAAAAATGTGCGTTTATGTCAGAACACTTGGAACAGAGTATGATACATCTCCTGTGCAGGGAAGTGGGTCTGTACTTAAATTCTTTTATAGGGCGCTCTATAATATGTATGAACATAGTCATGTGTAAAACACAGCCAAAGAAATAACTCACCTTCCTTCTACTTGGAATTGTAAAAAGAATTGCTCCCTCTGGATGCCACTAATAGAAAGCCTTGGACACAGCCTACTATTTGTTTTACATTACGCTCAGGTCAATCCAGCACTGTGTTCTGAATAAAGTCGATATAAAAGACACATTTTTTTGTGATCACTGATAAGGTCATGAAAAAAAATATCGTTTTAGTTTAAGAAGAACACAGACATGTACAACTTATAATATGATCTGTAGAGGCAGGAACACGCATAAATATGTGATGCATTCATAAACATAATACTGTATATAGAAACAATCCAGTCAGCTTCAAAGCACCATCATATTTGCTTACAGTAAAAAGCAATTCAAAGTCATAAAATCTAAATATTTAATCCAAATCAAGAAATACCTACATAGTTCTCTCTGTTAAAGGAAATCAGCAACCGGTTAGTCACTACTAACAATACACCAATTAGAGGGCCACACACACACACACACACACACACACACACACACACACACACACACACACACACACACACACACACACACACACACACACACACACACACACACACAAACAAATCTGAAGCGGAAAACACCCTTGTACATCACGCCGGTGAAAATGTGTAAATTAGACTTGGCCCTGTGCAGCTTTGGAGCTCAGTATGCAGGCTGAAGAGACATTAACGAGGAAGGGGAGACTCAGTGATTTAGAAGCAGCCCGACATCACTAAATTAAAATAAACTATAATAATAGATCTCAAGGACGTAATTAAGAGAATTGTGATTCAACAATGAGGTAACTTTCAAGTTGCTCAGCCACGACAGCCAGCTAAAAGTCACATCGAGTCATGTGATGACATCACTTATTTTGAAGTGAGTTTTTCCTATTTGACTCTCGTTTTATTGCTCTAAAGAAACCTTCTATCAACTGAGACAGCCCAGTGGGAGTCTGTGCCTGCCTACCTGGCAGAGGTGGTTCAAAGTTATTATACTGTTTATGTTTGTTTGAGGTGGAGGGAAGAGAGCGATATTTGAAGGTTACATAAAACAAACGTAAGAATTGTAAAGCTACAATTAAGGATTGTATATATAATATAAATGTATATATGATATTTTTCCAAAGTAAGATTTGTTATTGGGGAGAAAAATTAAATGGTATGATACATTTACTGAATTACTATTCATTTAATCTGGTAATGAATTTATATGATCGCCAACCATTGTGTTAAACAAAATAACAATCAGCGCCACAAGTTTAATATTTTCTGATGCTAACCTGCTCTGAGTGACAGGTCAGCTAATATGTGAAGCACTTTACCCGGGACATTAGAGGTCCAAGTCTGACATGCATCTGTTCATCAATCACAAAAGAGCAGACCACTCATTTACACTTCCATGTATTGCTTGATTAACTGCAAATCATAACATTGTCCCTAAGTGCGCCTTGGGTAAATAAGGGGAGCGACAAGCAACAAACATTTATTTCCTTGTGTGTCTGCTTCAAAATTTAATTAGCCTTTTTTTTTTTAACCTGTGAACCCAAAGCCTCACCCCTGCTGTAAGACGCAGAATTCATTAAGCTGTTTTCTGCCCTCAGATTTTCACACCACGGCTTTGAACATCTGCACCCTGTCATGTATCATCCCATTCATTTCTACTTAATTTGATCCTAATAAGCGCCTACATGAGGAGCCAGATGTTACTGCTTCGACTGTGGCACTGAAAGTTTTGTTTGAGGGGAGTTGTGCTGTGTGCCTGGCGGGCAGGGAGGTGCATCCAGTGCAGGCATAGGCTGTTTGAAATCACTCATTAATATGTAGAATAGTTTTAGGATTTCTTATTTTCTAGATATTAGTTTTTACTTGTCAGTGCACACAGAAATCCATCCACATTTGACAAGGTCCCTCAGGGCAAGCCTGAGAACTTTCTTTTCATTTTCATTAATTCCAAAAGTACTGTTTACTAGAAAATTATCAAACCCATATTTGTATCAGCCACGTAAGACCCGGTTTGAAACACACAACTTCAGTGTTTCCTTTTGGAGCAAAAAGTTTAAAATAATGGAATATAGTTTCTTTTCCAGATGGATCGATGGCACCTTGGGGGAATCAATGTGTGAGATGATATTCAGTGGGCAGGATGCTGGGAGTAGGTCTGATTATGTTCTGTGGATAGAGAACCCATGTAAACTTGACTGCTAATCAGCACCATATGCCAGCCCCTGGCCCTCATTCTCATCTTGTCATTTCAAGTGGCTCCTAGACATGGCTCCTGACATGCCCTGGATTCAGCCACAGCAACTAGCAGCCTGGCATGTGCTAATGAGAGAAGTGGTGGATGCCGAAGAGTCTCATGTACCCCAGAGATGCACCGGAGGGCGGCCAGAAAGCCAAAAGCTGTGTCATATGACCCTTTTGAGTGGGCCTCTTTACCTGTAGTGGGAGCAGTGTTGTTGTTGCCTGCACACCCATGAGACAGTGTGTATGTGTGTATGTTTGACTACAGAGCATGGTTCATGGAGAATTTACTTGGATTTAGTTGTAAATTCTGGATTCCTTGAACAGTGTAAAAGCTGCTTGTCAAAGCTGCGTTTTGTCTCCTTTCTTTTGGGTAACCAATGTAATCTGCATCCTAAAAGATGTTTCTTTTTGTCGTAACAAAATCACAATTCTTAGCACAGGGTGGCCTTTCAAATCTCAATCATACTCAATCACTTTTTCGGCAGCAACCGGATTCCAAAGCTGGTGGTAAACAGGAAAGGGTTGACTTGGCGCTGACACAGAGCAGCGGAGCCTTACCATCAGCCGAGCATCAAATCAGGTCAATCGAAATAACTCCCTTGATTGTAATTTCTATACCTGTTGGGGTCATGGGGGGTCAAACGTGTCGTCTTGCCGTGGATTATTATTACACGGGAGGAAAACTGAACTGGGATGCCTGAAAAAAGTCTAGAGATGAGGGGGTCACTCATCATTGTCTAAGTAGGCATCTGTTCCTAATTAACCTCTGGCCACAACAGGTCTCTGGGTAATCAGAATGACCACTGTGTTTTACTTGCTGCTTTGCAATAAAGGAGAACAAACCACAGTCACACATGCAGGCAGCAATTCCCTCCACAGGCTGTTGTTCAAGAAAACATATTGTCACTACACAATGTGATCAGTCTACAGTACTCCAACACTGCAATAAACTCCCAACAGTGTGATCTAAGAAGCTGACTGATGGCTCTGACAGAGCCTTCTGTCTACTCGCAACACTGTTTGTACTGAGTCCCAGACCGGGGCTGCCACTGCTCCTCTCATGCGCTGTTGTCATTCAAAGTGACTGCAGCTTAGTGTATCTGTCAGCTGACTGGTTTTTCATTGTTTTACATGCTCGCACACTATGCCTGTGAGAGAGTGAGTGCAGGCCCCTCAGGCAAACATCATGTCAGCCAGCTTTGTTCTACAGGATGCTGGGGCTCCCTCAGCTGCTGCTTGGCTCCTCTGCTAACTGGGGAAGTCAAGGAGATTAAATGGAACATCCTGAATCTCATACTTCCTAATGTTTAGTGACATCCACACTCTGCTGAGACTGTAGGCGAGTCTACACAAAGGACAAGCGACGAAACAAATAGTGCCTCTTTGAAGAGGATTCTATGCCACAAGACGTATACATCATTTACACTGATTTAGTCTGACAGAAGAGGGAATTTTCACAATGCTACCTTCAATAAATTATGGAGAATGTTTTGAGTGGCATTTTGAGATTTAACCTGACAAATGTGCTGTGTTATGACAATGAACTGTAAACTAAATGAACTAAAATGTGTTCTCAGAAAAGGACTCTGCAGAATGTTTTAAAATATACAAACAATTGAACTGGACATTTTCCATTAAGATGATACATGTTCTTGTTTTTTTACATGGCATGTAATAGTATATTAATGAAGCACTTGATACTGTTGTATACATTATTGAAGACAAGAAGGTAGTCCCAAGTCAGTCAGTCAGTCAGTCAAGCCAGGATCTCTGACATCAGGGAGCGAGTCCCGAGAGAGGAGGACCAGCTTTGAGCTTTGTTGGCGGCTGTGGTTGAAGATTTTAGTCAGCACGTCATTATGATTTAGAAAAACACTGAGGATTGAGGTGTTCAGGATATGTCTTTGTTAGTCATGTCTCAACGCTGCACACCACTTTGGGTGCCAAAATAAATTATTTAAAAAACAAAAACAAAACTTTACGCTAAAAATACCCACTAGAAATAGTGCAGAACACAAACAAAATCATGGTGGGAATGTGTATAGGAGGTATGGAATATTGTGGTGGACACAGAGAGAAAGAAAAGGAGAGATGACAGTCAGATGAGGAAAATATAAATGTCTGAAACGGTCATTATTATTTCATACAAATGTCTTTTCTTTGCTTGAAAAATTTAAGCTGCAATGGCAGCACCAACGCTGCACATGTCAAAAGAAAGCCCAGGGACCGCAGATGATTTAAGTGGGAGAGGAGAGCATATGCAAAAACCACATGTGTAACAGGCATCAGTAAACAGTGAAAATGTGGTAAACTTGGCAGAACATTGACATTTTTTAGAGCACAGCCAGTGTGTTAAAGAAAGAGAGGGCCAAGCTAGATCCTTTCTTATGTCAGGTTGAAGACAGACACTGCTCGGATATTATGAAACATAAGATGTCAAAGCAACTTCATAATGCTGGTTTGGATCCTTTATGGGGTCAGTTATTACTTATTGTATTTACTTGTCAGTGTAGTAAATGTTGAAGAGATAAACACTAAATAAAACAAAAGAATTCAATTCAATTTCAAATGTATTTGTAAAACACCTGAAATACAAATAGCAGGGGAAAGTGCAGAGCTGTAAAGATGAATCAATTAATCGATTAGTTGTCAACTTTTAAATTAAGCGCCAACTATTTTGATAATCGATTAGTCGGTTTTGTGTCATGTTTTAATACAAAAGTTAAAAATTCTCTGATTCCAGCTTCTTAATTGTGAATATCTTCTAGTTTCTTCTCTCACTGTGACAGTAAACTGAATATCTTTGAATAGTGGACAAAACAAGACAGTTGAGAATGTCATCTTGGGCTTTTGGGAAACACTGATCCACATTTTTCACTATTTTGTGACATTTTATAGACCAAACAACTAATCGATTAATTGATAAAATATTCAAAAGATGAATCCATTATGAAAATAATCGTTAGTTGCAGACCTATCAGAGTGCTTACATCCATGTATGATATAAAATACACATGGAGACATACAAACAAACATACTGTACAAATACAGTACAGTCTGTTCATTTAAGAAAATGCTTGAGTGAAAACAAAGGTTGACCCAAAACCCTGGGGTCCAACGGTGTTTATGAGACATATGGATGATTTGGGCATGGTCTGATATTGTTGTCAAAATGAACCAATCTAAGCAGTATTTTTAAAGTACCTTACCTGTTTTGTATTTAGCTACAATAAAATCTAAATAGAAAGTATTTCATGATTGTACTTTTCTTCTCTTTTTTTTTTAAAACACAGTGTTGAAGCAAGTCTAATATCTGCGGGCAATTCTTCTTTCATTCTTTAGGTGCATAAATACTGAATGCCATCTTCCCAGACTTTGAAAGTGCTCTGGGCACATGGAGGAAATTTCCAGCTTGTGACCGGAGAGATCTGCTGGGGTTATAAACTGACGGCATGTCTGAGATGTACTGTGTAGAGCCAGACCAGCAAGTGCTTTGTAAACCAAAAGGAGGGTTTTGAGTTGTATTCTGAAAAGAACAGGTAAACAAATGAAGGACTAAAGTTATTTGGGTCTGATCTTCTTGTCCAGGTTAAAATTTGTGCGGCTGCGTTCTGGATAAATTGTGATCTGTGGATTGTTTTGTTTGGAAGTGCCATAAACAGAGATTTGCAATAATCTAACCTGTTCATAACAATCAAATGCATTCATTTCCCTGAGTTTGTCCCACTGATGTGATCCTTAAAATATATGTAAGAATAAAACGGTTACAAAATACATTTAAAACTACAAATAAAACACTGATCATGACAAAGGAAGCCAAACAAAATCACTGTGTGTAGGCACCAAGAATTTTAGGAAAACATTGATTTCATCATGGCCGTCCTCAATAAATTTATTCTATCTCTGTGGTTGAGCTTCTCACAGGAGTATGATTTTTTTTTTTTCATTCAGAGCAGGCGACTGTTAACTGTCCTCTTTACTGATCATTTTCTTTCTTATTTCCTTACTCAAAACAGAACTTTCCCCTAAACTATAAACCAGACAAAACAATGAATGTATTGCCAGCTTTGAACCATTAAAAAAGTTTTAAATAAGCAGCTGAACTACAAATGGTAGTTCAATTGAAAGCACACACTTTAAATCATCCATTATGCTAATGACAGAATGATGTTTTTTTCCAAACAAGGAATTTCAAAAAGCATTCAAATTTCAGTCCTGAGTTTTTAAACCCCACTGCCTAATTAGACATGCCTATTGGTGGACCCACGATGCAACATCATTTGGCCAACAACCAATAAACAAATTTGCGTATATTTCTGTATTCTTTAGTCATTAGTTCACAGGCCATTTGTACATAGAAACAAACAAGAAACCTTATTCTTGCACGTGTAGGATTCTAACAGTGGCGGTGCCTTTGATCTGTGGTCCTTGATCTATTGGGCTCATGGTGTCATATCCCCCTGTGATGTGGTGGATTAATTAGGTGGAACGGGTATTTATCCCTTAAAATCATATTACTAAATTACCCAATGCAATGTGGAGGCTCTGTGGGTGGCAGCAGTGGGTCCAACTTCTATTAAAAACGCTTAGCCTTCACATCATCTGATGAGCTCTAGCACTGAATAGATCACAAATCAGTGAAGACATTCAGCATGCAGACATGCCAATTATTAACAAGAAACAATTATATCAATATCAACAAGAATGTTTTGCTTCTTGTTTTAGAGCATGTGCTACACACATGTGTATTTGTACTATTTAATGGAATATAAAAAAAACAGCTTTCATATCATCTACACTTGGGCAGAGCAACTGAATACAAGGACAGAAGCTGGATGGTGGGGAAATGTCTCCAAACAAAGTGAGAATATCAAGAAAAAAGAGAGAGAGAGAGAGAGAGAAAGAGAGACAGAGTGTGTAGTAGCTACATCAAACTCATTATCAAACTAGTCCTGTAATGTAAAATAATACATAGATAACTGAAATTGAAACAGCTGCAACAAGAAGGCAGCAAGTAAATAGAGAGGCCGAGCAAGCAAGAAAGACAGAGTAAGAGAGAATCTGGAAACAAGACCTGCCAAAGCTTACAATAAAGTCTTTCCTTGGTTCTTTGTGTCCGAACCAAAGATAGTGTACATTGTCCATCCCAGTGTACAATTCTGCAGCGTGCGGCCCCTGGTTCCCCAGGCTGAATGCCGCCCGGTTTTCTGCTCTGGTCTGTGAATGCTATCTCAGAACCGCAGTGCCCAGAATGCTGCCTATTTCCACACCCAGCAAACACCACCAGGGGATAAGGAAAACACAATTGATAGAAAGTGTATTCTTTTCCATAGGTTCCCACCAGCATGTCGCTAACGGTTTCCGGTACCTTATCAAAGAACAAATGCCTTTGAAAATGGGAAAACAAAGCACTGAGCTGCATTGTTGCCTGCTTTTTTTTTGACAGAAGTAATCTGGCTTTTCCATCACCCACCAAAGTAACCTCAACCTAACATTCTTGCTGACAGAGCTGTGCAGGGAGCCAGCCACTTGCTATCTGCTGTTGTCTCTTACACACAACAGTGGGCAGACATGAAGCAATACACCCACCATTACCACCACATGAACTGGCTCTAAACTTAAAACTGTGTTGTGACTTTTTTTAAAGCTTTTCAATGCCCGTAATATATGCATACTCAGCAAACAATCACATATATGCACTGTGGGTAGTTGCAGCAGTTCTTTAAAAATCCCCTCACACATGCTTTATCAAATGACCTTCTGATAGTTGATAAGGTTCAGAATCTCCTATTCTTTTTTTACACCAACACGGTGTGCACTACTGTTTCCCTGCTTAGCCAAACAGTAGAGTACCATCTACTGGCTGTCTATGGTACTGGATACACAACCATCCTCTCAGCTACTGGTACGCGTAAACAATCAGATCTAATCTGCTCCTCGAGGTTTTCAGATAGTCACCTCTGAAGGAGAACATAAAGAGGCCAACCGCAGCATTTGTGCACTTCTCAAATCATCTTCTGTGGATTTGCCATTTCAATTTGAAACTTGTACTTATATTCAAGGTAGTTGAACTTAAAACAAGACATTCATTTGTGACAAAGCACAATGTTTGCTTTGTCTCTAATATCACATAAGAGTATATATGGCAATTTTATTTATATACATACCTAAGCAGTTTAATTTTTATACATACCTAAGCCTAAGTCACAATGCAAAGCACAAAATGTGTGATTTTATGTAACCTGCTGTATTGGAAGTTGGTTGAGTTATCCATAAAAGTGCTATTGTTGGGTATAAAAAATAAATAAGAAGCTTTCTATGATTATTTATATGTACAAGAGGGTTTCAAGGGCCCAAAGATGAGGACAATCATGAAAATACATTGCACATTTTACAAAACTGATTTTTTTGATAAAAGTTAAATAATAACCACTTTTAAACAAAATCAACTTAGTCAGCAGGCAGATATACTGCAATACAGTGTAAAAAAACATAATGTGCCACAACTCTTTACTTTGAGAAACTCATGCTTAAACTCAAACATTATTTCTATGGTATCACAAAAATACCAATCACATGTTGTTAATTATCATCAACAAGACTGTCCTTACCATTATTATTGCCATTAAAAAAGAAATTAAGAAATGTAAAGCAGTAAAGCCTGTTTTCACTTTCACCTATTTTGCTGAATATATAACACATTCTAATAACACTTGTGTTGTCTGTCTGTTGGATTGAAGAGGTGACAACCTGTTTCCCAAGCCGGGAGGAAGATGTCATCGCCACTAAAAGATAAATAGATCATTGGAAGTGTCACTATCCTTCCTGGCTTATGACACACAGACCAATGATAATTACTCACTTGATGACAGCCAATGTGAAAAAAAAGAAAAGAACAGCAAAAAACCTTGTCTGGTGATTTCCAAAACTAAATGCATAGAAAATCAGATGAGAAATGGAGCATTACTACGACTAATCAATTCAATTATCTCTAATATTTCACTTTATTCCATCCCCTAGACTTTAAAAAATGCTACACAAATTAGCTTATTTCTAAAAACTGAATGAAGCCACTTAAAAACAAAATCTACACTTCAAAACTAGTAGAAATGTTCCTCACTTCCACCTCTTACCTCCTGGAACTGATATGACACAGGCTTCGCAACGTGTAAGATTTGAGCAAATCCTGTGAAAGAGAGTTGCTTGGTGAGTGAGCGGGCGATGTACAGTATGGAGATGTAGAGACAAAAAGAGGAGTATTTTGTAAAGACAAAGGGACAACGCTAATTAAACAATGCCGTTCACAAAATAAAATGGTCCGCAAAATCAATAATCCATCTAAAATATGAATCTGCTAGATTTCAGAATGTCCATTTACTCCTTGCAGTTATTCAATTTCTCCACAGACCAGCAAACATCTACCAATTATGTCTTTAAAAGGCATGAAATCTCACTCTGGGTCATGGTGACAGAAATGTCTTTTTGTGCACTATTTATACATTCAAAATTATGTTCAGATTAGTTCAAAAGAAGGGTCGTAAAAAACCACACTGACACTCTGCCATTGTGCTGCTGTACTGTTGTTGGTATCCACTGAGTCCTGGTGTGGGCTGCTCTGCATCCTCACTGCCCGAAGGCTGTTTTCCTAATCATATTAATGAGGCAGCGATGCTCCAACCTGTGCTGCAGCGCTGCCGCCAATGCTCAAGGAGCGGCCCTATTTACACTGTACCTATACTAATCTGACAGCCTTGATCAAGAAACAGAAAATAAAACCCCTAAGGCCTCTATTGATCAACCTTGAGTCTTACTCTAACACTGTTGTGAGGGGCTGGTTAGTTATTACAAATGTTAGTGTGTTCAATGAATTATTTCATCAGAAAAAGCACGCTGCATAAAGTATTTATTTTGAAGTAAACTATTTCAAAGGGATGTCCATACCATATAATCCCTGTTGAGATCAGTCCAACAGTGCAGCCTATTCTTTGTGTATATCTACAGTTTGGGGCTGAGAGAGTGGAATCACAGTTAAGGAGGAGGTCAATAGCAGAAAGCATCCACAAGTCTTTTTAGGCTCTGAGGTGGGATCCGCCAAAGAGCAGTCTCAATCCTCTTACTGCATGGTCAAATAATGGCAATCTCTGTAAAATCAACAGACTTTCATTATTCATGTCATGCAAAAAAAGTGGAGGCGAGAATCCTGTGTTTCAGCTAAAATTGTCTGTGGACTCTGGGGCTTTAACACTATCAGTCTCAATCTAAAAGGAAACTAAGTTTTATTTATGACCTACTGGTTCATTAAGGTGAACCTGCTAATGGTTGAAGAACAACGTTGAAAATAACATCATGAAAAAGATAAAAGGAACAAAACACAATAAAGTGCAGAGTATTTGTTGTAAATAATCAGTAATATAATTACCCGTGGAGACCTGCCTTCTCACTGATTTACTAAATGTTTACTAATGGACTCTCTCTCTCTTTCTCTCTTAGCCATTCTATTACAGAGAATTGTTGAGTGTTGCCCTGGAGGCTTATATCTCTCCCAGGGCCAAGGGCCTGGTTAATGGATGACCCACTTGTTAGCTAATTGCTGTGGTGTCCCTGAACACAAAGGAAATGTTAAATTATATTATGTGGCCGTTAGATAATGAGCTAAAGCAGGCATAGCACTTTTCTCCATGCTCTGAGTACAGTCCATACATACAGTACTACTTTTTACCTATGGTTTTTACACCCTGGAGCATCTTTCTAGGCCCGTTTGAGATGAACCGCGCCTCGCCTGCAAAGTAGACCAGAGCAGGCGGCGACAGCAGTTTCCAGCCGCTTCCAGCAGCCTTTAGGCTGAACAGGAAGTCATGGAAACACTCACATCCAGTTAGGTCTGATTCCGATTTAATAAAATGTTATCAGACCCATCTTTCAGCTTGTACACAGTCTCCAGTTGTTTTTATTAAGACAGAGTAGCTGTAAAAATGCTCTACATGCAATCTGTTGCTGATGTTAACAAAAGACTGTAGATGATGTGTAATCTGAACAGATTTAATCTAACTATCCACCACACTACTATGTGTTCTGTACAGAATCAGCTTTTAAATCAGACAAATAGCAATTAAAATCCCTCCAATTCAAAAACAATAAAAAGTTTATATAAAACTTCATCATGTTGAGTCAGATTTTAAACCCATCAGCTGAGAGGCAGGCGTTTCCCAGCATGCCCTGGGTCCACCTGGGTCTTGCAGTCGGTGAAAAGCAACTGCGCTGCCTGCGCTGCCTGCGCTGCCTGCGCTGCCTGCGCTGCCTGCGCTGCCTGCGCTGCCTGCGCTGCCTGCGCTGCCTGCGCTGCCTGCGCTGCCTGCGCCTCAAACCTGTAGCCGACTTGATCTCGTGCGGTTATCGTTGCCCACGTGTGCATGAAGTCAGAGCAAATCAGGACCAAGTTGGACACAAATCTAAATGGCATGCATTGGGCGGTGATTGCCGGTGATCAAGTCTGCGCAGGCCTGGCTCATCTCAAACGTCCTTTAGCTCGTAAATTTATACTTGCAACCATAGCATTTTTAAAAAGTCTTAACTATCATACTTGTTTAAGTAATACACAAATAAACTAAGGAAAAGTATGTTCTCCACTTTTCCTCTTACTCACAGAATCCAGGCCACATGTCGTGCTGTGAGTCAACATGGAACAGAAAACATGGAAGCTGACTTCACAAACAGACAGTTATTAAATCTGCGCTCCGACAGCGCACACATGTAAATTGTGACCTCGTAAAGAAGCAGGGTCACACAAATCTCAAACAAGGACCTATGACCCTGCCTCTAATGTATCTACTTTCTAGTAAAAACCCAGCAGACGAGCACATCAAAAAGTCGGATAGCAGAGGAGGAGCTTATGAGTTTTAAACTTAGTCACCTGACCTCAACAAAAGCAGACTGATTCAAACCAAATGGACAGCATGCTTGTTATAAAGCCCTAGTGTGAGAGGAAATGGAGTTTGTACAAAAAAAATCCTAAAAAAACTCAAGCAGAGCATTATTTTGGCAAGAAAAAAAGCTAATTAGTTTCAAAGATTCTCTAACTTCTTTTTGTGTTTATATTTCAGTTCTATACCAAAATATTTCTTTATCTTGATGTGCCAATTTTGCCATGTACCGTATGTGAATCCAAATTTAATCCAAATTTCTATTTACATGAATGTGACTCAGTCAGGGAGCCCTGTGTGGCTGTATTTTAGGATCCCTGAAGTACAGTCCTCCTCACCTCTTGGACCTGAAGCCAACAGTAGAGAGGCCAAGCCTGCCCAAAGAGTCTCTTTCACCCTCCTCGGAGGATTTGTTTTCACTGGAGGACATGCTGGAACACAGTGCCATGTTTGAATTTATTGGCACTTTTTTCAAATAGTAGCCACAGCCAATTGGAAAGGCCTGGCTGATGATTTTATTCAATATTTAACGTCCTAGGGCAGAATCTGGCAGCGCGGGACAAACAGCCAGGACTGCACCGGGTATGAAATTAAATAACTAAACCTAGCTTTCCAGATATCTTACAATTGAGGCTTACTGAAATCCCAGAAATTACATTTTTCAAGCCCTTGTCATGCCTATGGTTTTGTTACGGCTTTATCATCAGTATCAGCAGCCTGTGTTTATTCAACCCTCAATTACCAAAGGCTCAGCCGGCAGGCCTTTAATTGATTACTTTAATTGATTGGTTGGGGGGTAACCATGGCTGAAAAGCAGTTTATCTTAATCAGTTGAGAGGGAATTTAGAGAGGGGCTTGATTTCCTCCAGCTGATCACCCCTGTGTGGCATGAAAGTGCAGAGTGGGAGGAGGTGTGTTAACATTTCTAGTTCCACATCTTACACTAAGGAGGGAATGTGCATTTACCAAATGCATAAATATGACAGATTCATGGACTTTGGTCCCCCTTTCTAGTAGATAGACTCCCTCTGTCCAAACTGACAGTGGCAATTCTCACTTGGATGCTTAATCTGACATCAAACCAAGTAGGCCAATGTAAAAATGATGCGTATGCACAGGACAATTTTCTTTTTTAAATTAATATCAAAATTCAGGAAGTGTGTATGAATTTTGTCTTATGTACACTCTCCATGAGATTTCTTCCATTTTACCCCATAGTTGTGGGTTTTTTTCCTTATCCAAAGGGGAGGTCAAAGGAAAGAGGGTGTTGTATGCTTTACAGATTGTAAAGCCCCTAGATGTGTGATGTGTGATATTGGGCTATATAAATAAAATTGACCTGACTTATGATGCGCTGAATTATAAATAATTACACTTGCAAGCAATTATATTAATTGTTTGTTTATTTTTTGTTTTGCAATGGACTATATTTTTCTATTTCTTTCTCTTTTATAAATTAGTTGGTAAGCACACACACATTTTCTTTTAAATTTCTTTTTTCTTTTAAATTGCCCATATTATGCTCATTTTTAGGTTCATAATTGTACTTTGAGGTTGTACCAGAATAAGTTTAAAAAAAGGTTTCATTTAAAAAAACACACCATATTTTGGTTGTACTGCACATTGATGCAGATCCTCTTTTCACCCTGGGTTTAGGTCTCTGTTTCAGCTACAGAGTGAGACATCTCACTTCTATCTTTGTTGGGAGTCGCACATGTGCAGTAGCTAGGTACGATCACATCAACTGATGTAGCACCAGTGACACAAAATAACACGCCAGAAAAAGTGATTTTCATAACATGGGCACTTTTATTATCTTAATAGAAGTCCAATTGAAGCAGTTCAAATTGACCTGTTGGTATTGATGAAAAAAATGCACAAAGAACATTTGTGCTCACTCTACTTTTGTGAATACACTGTTCAACAGGATGTTAGCAGCCTAAAGGACTTGAGAGATTTAACATAAAGACAACAAGAAGTGCCCTTTCCATCCCTTTTCCATTTTGTCCTTTATTGTGACACACTGTAAACTGTTTAATAAGAGTGCTTTAAATTAATCAGTCTTGATGTCCTTTCTGATGTTTGATGAGTGTGAGTATAGACATATTACTGTAATGGTCTTACTCTGGTATTGGAAGATTCTGCCAATGCAAAATTGTACTTCCTTGTTTTCAATGACAGGTCATCACAGAGGGATGAACTATGCAAACGTTAAGAGCGTGTCTATGGGCATTTATGAAAAACTGTGAGAGGGGAAATCAAACTTATTTTAACAGCTGATATTTTCATCCAATTGCCCAACACTAGTATCTGGCCTCTGGTCTTCTAGAAACTATGAGCATAGTGTAGGCAGAACACTTATATGGAAGCAGGTAGACTAGACAAGATTTCTAATAAATATCACAAACAAATTGGAGTAGGAATAAGCACTACAATTTCTCTGCAGCTCTCCACAGCCAGAGGCAAGGATCCTTGTTGGTGTATAAAGAAATTATATATATAATATTATTTCAATTTTATATATAATATGTATGGTTTTATAGTTTGTCTACCTTCACCTTTACCCAGCATACATAACATTATATATATATATATATATATATATATATATATATATATAATATATATATATAATTATATATTATATATATATATATATATATATATATATTATATATATTATATATATACAGTGGTGTGAAAAAGTGTTTGCCCCCTTCCTCATTTCCTGTTCCTTTGCATGTTTGTCACACTTAAGTGTTTCGGAACATCAAACCAATTTAAACAATAGTCAAGGACAACACAAGTAAACCACAAATGCAATTTGTAAATGAAGGTGTTTATTATTAAAGGTGAAAAAAAATCCAAACCATCATGGCCCTGTGTGAAAAAGTGATTGCCCCCCTTGTTAAAACATACTATAACTGTGGTTGTCCACACCTGAGTTCAATTTCTCTAGCCACACCCAGGCCTGATTATTGCCACACCTGTTCACAATCAAGGAATCACTTAAATAGGAGCTGCTTGACACAGTAAGGTCCACCAGAAGATCCTTAAAAGCTACACATCATGCCGAGACCCAAAGAAATTCAGGAACAATTGAGAAAGAAAGTAATTGAGATCTATCAGTCTGGAAAGGGTTATAAAGCCATTTCCAAAGCTTTGGGAATCCAGCGAACCACAGTGAGAGCCATTATCCACAAATGGCGAAGACATGGAACAGTGGTGAACCTTCCCAGGAGTGGCCGGCCGCCCAAAATTACCCCAAGAGCGCAGCAACGACTCATCCAAGAGGTCACAAAAGACCCCACAACAACGTCCAAAGAACTGCAGGCCTCACTTGCCTCAGTTAAGGTCAGCGTTCATGCCTCCACCATCAGGAAAAGACTGGGCAAAAATGGCCTGCATGGCAGAGTTCCAAGGAGAAAACCACTGCTGAGCAAAAAGAACATCAAAGCTCGTCTCAATTTCTCCACAACACATCTTGATGATCCCCAAGACTTTTGGGACAACATTCTGTGGACCGATGAGACAAAAGTGGAACTCTTTGGAAGGTGTGTGTCCAAGTATATCTGGCGTAGTAGGAACACTGCATTTCATAAAAAGAACATTATACCAACAGTAAAATATGGTGGTGGTAGTGTGATGGTCTGGGGCTGTTTTGCTGCTTCAGGACCTGGAAGACTTGCCGTGATAAAAGGAACTATGAATTCTGCTGTCTACCAAGAGCTCCTGAAGGAGAATGTCCGACCATCTGTTCGTGTACTCAAGCTGAAACGAACTTGGGTTCTGCAGCAGGACAATGATCCTAAACACACCATCAAGTCCACCACTGAATGGCTGAAGAAAAACAAAATGAAGACTTTGGAGTGGCCTAGCCAAAGTCCTGACCTGAATCCTATTGAGATGTTGTGGTATGACCTTAAAAAGGCCGTTCATGCTCGAAAACCCTCTAATGTAACTGAATTAGGACAATTCTGCAAAAATGAGAGGGCCAAAATTCCTCCAGGACGCTGTAAAAGCCTCATTGCACGTTATTGCAAACGCTTGGTTGCAGTTGTTGCTGCTAAGGGTGGCCCAACCAGTTATTAGGTTTAGGGGGCAATAACTTTTTCACACAGGGCCATGATGGTTTGGATTTTTTTCACCTTTAATAATAAACACCTTCATTTACAAATTGCATTTTGTGTTCACTTGTGTTGTCCTTGACTATTGTTTAAATTGGTTTGATGTTCCGAAACACTTAAGTGTGACAAACATGAGAAGGAAATGAGGAAGGGGGCAAACACTTTTTCACACCACTGTATATATATATATGCTGCCTCAGTGACCCTAAATGTTGCATGTCAAACAGCGTGTGCTTTATTTTTCTAAGTTGCCAGAAAATTACAAGTACACTTGTACGTGACATAGGGAACATTTTGACAGCTGTGACTGCTACATACAGAAAGTACATAATGTACAGAGGCTCTGCAGAACTTTCTGTACCTCAATACACTCTGGGGAAGGCCTCATACAAATGTGTTGGCATTGGTGGCTGATGGTATCACTTATAAACAGCCTTAGGGAACTTCTTTTACTGTTGTTCATTGCCCTTTACTTTACATTTGTATTTTTCTATTATTTTACTATATGTCTGTGCCATGTCTTTTATCTTGTTTTGTACCCACTTTTGTATCTTGCACCCATTCTTTTATTCTTTTGTTTTTGTGCAGGGACCAGGGAAAAACAGTTTTGGCCCTAGATGTTCTGTACTGCACCGTATATAGATGGATGGCAATAAAGTCTCTCTTATCTTATGCTGAGCAAAGGATATTTCTGAGTAATTGTGAATTCAAGGAGAATATCAACCTTATCTAGATAATAAAAGGCCCTATTGATCTACAATTCATTAGTATATGATAAATTTCTGATGCAAATGATTTTGGTAAAGAGATTGGAGTAAGACAATTCAGATAATGGCAATAATGCTCTTCTACAGCAGCAAAGAGCTCTAATGGACAGCATTTATTGCACTCAGGAAATGTGTACTTAATTTAACCCTTCTTGCCCATGTATTTTATCTGGGGTGCTATTTACAACTTAAACTTGTCTTAAATGATGACAACACTGACCTTTGCTATGTATGACCACTTTGACCTGTCTGGCTTCATTCATGTCCGCTTACTGTTTGCCCTTTGCCTGGTCGTAATTGGTCTCTGCCTGGCACTAATGGTCGCTGGATAGGAATGCTTTTCCCCTGTCTGTTCGGAGGATAATGACAAGAGACCAGCATGACCTTGTCTGGGTGGGAGCAGCTTTCCTCCTTCTGAGAGAGGCCACTCCACCAGGCTCCCACTAGGCTCTGGTGTCTGTCAGCATCTGAAGATCCAGCGCTGAAGCACCAACACAGGCCAGCCAAGCACAACCAAGAGTGGCTGGGAGCACGAGCTATTTTTCCCATGATCCTTCGCCCACAGTCATTTATTTGAAGGTCCTACTGTACACAGGACAAGTGCTAAGAATAGTCAAGTTCAAATGAAGACTTAAAATGCCAATTTTAGAATGTGATTTGTATTTCTTTTAACCTTAATTAAATCAAATAACTTACTTTAATGCTCAAATAATCATTGATTTCTTTTGATTAACTGATCTTTAGTTTAGTCTTAAGACTCAATGTCTAAAAAAGAATAGTAAAAAATGTCCATCACAGATTATGAGAGCAGAAAATCACATTACAGATTATAACTGTTCAGCAGAAAAAATAAGTAATTTGAAGATGTCACCTTTGCATCTTTAAACTGCTTATTTTTTCTGCTTAACAGTCAAAAACCCCAAAGATATTCAATTTACAATGATACAAACCAGAGGAAAGCAGATAATTCTCACATTAAAAAGTTTTAAATATTTGGTATTTTTGCCAGTTAATTAACCTTTAAAATTGTTGCCAAGGGGGACCTATACTGCAAATGTCTAAACAAAAGGTACTCTGCAAGATGAAATGTCTTGCACTGTAAGATGTATCAGTCACTTGTTGATTGCTATTTCTAAGTTTCAGACAGAGTTCAGTAGGAGTCATAAATGTCTATTTAACATTAAGATACATGTTGACCTATAGAACGTACAGTAAATGAACGAGGTTTTAGTTTTTACGTGTTAACAGGCCTACAGTCAATGGCAGCATTTGAGGAACTCTTAGTAAACTGCATTAGAGCACATTTAAAGATCTTCTCTTAATAAAAAATAAAAACAAGTGACAGTTAAACAGAATGTGTCGAGGGCTCCATTTGCTGTGCAGTGATCTAGCTAAATTCAGCCACTGGAAGACTTGGCCAGATTATAAGCTTTGTGTCAGAGCTCAGCCTCGGGGTTTTTGTTAGGAGTTATCACACTCAAAGCCTCTCTAAGCTCTCAGAGCATGTTTAAAAGTGCATGTGTCGCGTGTATATGTTTGTATCATCTAATGATGTATACACTTGTCCACTGGTTAGGCGATTTTGCATTTTCAATGTAAGAGAAGTTACTGTGATTTCTCTGAGTGAATGTAAAGTCTGTTATTTTAGAACTGAATGTTTCTACTTCTACAAAAAAGTTAAACTCCACTTTTGTTTTCTCTCAAATTGTCAAAGTACTACAGTAAATGCATATTCTATTATCAGAACGGAACTGTGTAGAAGCAGAGCTTTTATTGCAACAAGCACAATATGTTTAAGACACTGTGGCTGAATTACTACTGCAGTGTCACAATGTCACTTTTTGTTGATCTAACTCAAACTGCATCTTTAGTGTAAATTGAGTTTGTGTGGAAAAATTATGTATGGTTTTTATAGTTTCTCTACATTCACCTTTACCCAGCAAACAGGATGACTGAGAGACAGAAACACAGGAAGACGCCCATATATACACTTTCCTTGTTGTTTTACCGTTTCTACCTCATTCCATTCTGTCACTCCATCTCTCTGCCATCGCTGCGCTACTCTTCCCAGATAAATGTTTCATGAGGCCGCCCCCATATCGTCTGCTGGAATAACGTCCTCTAGATATGTCCAAGAGATTATATGACACATCACTCAGTCACATATGCCTCAGACCGCACATCTCATAGCCTAACACAAGCAATAGAACTCACATAGGTGGAAAAACAGGGTGGAAGCATATTTCATTACCCAAAACTGACTGTCAAATAGTGTCTGCAGTCAAAGAATTATCAAAGGGTTTATCTTTTTCAGATGTGAAAGTCTAAAGTGGGTCACACGCTACATTCACTGTAATATCACAGTAAATATTCACAAGCTTATCATTATTTAATCAGCCCCTAATGGAAAAGATCCCCACCCCGAATATAGACCCACCTCCAAACTTAATAATTTTCAAATATGTTAACAGCTGTAACTGTAAACTTCATACAGTAAGTCTGCCTGTCCTGCTCTTCACCTTAGCAGTTGTACGCAGGGCAGTGCAAGACTAGTTTTAATTTATCTAAGCGCAATTAATTTACATATCACAATATAACTTGTAGAAGAAAGAAACCACACGTACACAGAAATTAGAAATAAAGTGGAATAAAATGTTTTTGAATTCAGTAAACTATTAAAACGCAGTAAAAAATATTGATTCAAATTAGGTTAACACTAGAGAAAAGCTGATCAATTTGAGTTAAGTTAAGTTAAGTTTCTATTACACATTATCACTTTTACCATCACCACAAAGTAATAAGTTCAGTGTAAAATGTATATATCATGAAATTAGTTTACGTAATTGTGTCATTTTTCAACAGGTATTTCTTTTTTGTTAAGAGTATTTTCATGTTGTGACTCAGCTGTTTAATGATTGATTTACACTCCAGGATTAAAAAACTCTAGTCTTATATTATCTTAAACATCTTCCTGCAGACTCCCTTGTTGTGCTTTGTTAGGATCAGAGCAATATATGCTATATCACTTTTGACAGAACAAGGAGCTGTATTTTAATTGTGTTTGCTGCTGGGGCATGCCACCGATGTAAGGTAATAAAATTCTTGCATAAAGATGAGTTGTGTTAACTGTATGAACCTTGGCTCTCTGTTAAGAGCCCTGCTGTTTAATCAGTGGTAAATTATGCTGTCCTGCCTGCCATGGTCATTTGTCAGCACATATTGATGCCTGCTGCAAACAGCGGAGGTAGGAACATTGTAGCTTCAAACGCTACTGTGGACGTTTTCATTTAAAGGGTCCAACCTCTGTTTATTTTGTTGTCTTCTACACTTTAAAGTGCCCACATTATGCTCATTTTCAGGTCCATAATTGTATTTTGAGGTTTATACAACAGGTTTAAATTTTTTTTCTCATTTTCAAAAAACACCATATTTTTTTTGTACTGCACATTGCTGCAGATCCTCTTTTCACCCTGTGTGTTCTCTGTTTTAGCTACAGAGTGAGGTATCTCACTTCAATACTATCTTTGTTGTGAGGAATCGCATATGTGCAGTTGCAAGGTAAGATCACATCAGCAAGATAACTCCAACTTTGGTCAGTACAAGACAGGTTTAGCTGGGAAACTTCTCCTAAATGAGGACACACTTGTTGAGAACAGGGACTTGGAAGTAGTCCTTTTGTAGATGTATGGTGAACCAGAGTGTGTTGTAGCAGCGTTTTGCCATTGAGAACATGCTAGCATGAGCTACAGTTAACCACTGCATCTCGGCTAGTGACGTAGATAGCCGTGCAGATTCTGAACAGCTCACCTGGAGACTGAAGGCAGAGAACATTCAGAAACCTGCATCTCACTCAAAACAGCATGGATAGGTTTTTTTTTTCAAGTTTGTAGGTGTGTGGAAGCACCAGAGACACAAAATAACACCCCACATCCCAGAAAAGGTGATTTTTTCATAATATGGGCACTTTAAGTGCATTAGGACTTCTTAAAAACAGTTAGTTAGCCCTGTAAACCAATTAAACCGTTGGCATACTACTAAACACAATTATAAAGGTCTGTCAGTCAAATGTGTTCAGATTATCACCTAAAGATACATGGCTTTTATTGAAGCTAGCCTTCTCCAAAAGTACTGTACAATATTATTCCAATACACGTCTTTTTACTATACAGGTTTCTCTACAGTATTCTATTTTCATGTCCAGTTCTTAAATTTTAATGCAATGTAACTTCATTGCATTCAGAGTGAGATCAAAGTGTTCTGGTCCTCTGTTTGATGTATCCTCTATTTGAAGTTTTTTTTCCAAAGACAGAGGGTGTAAAACAAAAGTTTACATTTTCTTGCCTTTGTGGGAGCAACTTCTGCTGCACAATGTATTGATCCCACTTTCTGAAAAATGTAGAAAGACTTGGGTTTTTTGGTTTGAATCATGTTGTTGCATTGTCGATACAAGGCCAGCAGCCTGTTTCTGGCTAGTTTCTTGATGGAGCTGAACTAAAGTGAGGGGGAAAAGAAAGACTGAAGGGCCAGTCAGGTTTGTGTAGTATCAATCTAAAAAAGGTTGATGGGCCACATGTGAAAACGGCGACCAGCCCTGTCCTGATGGACAACCACACCAGGGAAGAAGTATCACCCACTGACAGTGATTGACAGATAGAAGAAGCAGTGTTGTTGAGATGTTGAATGCCTAGTCCCCACAACACAAGATGTGTGATTAGGAGCTGTCAAAGCAACACAAGGTAGTTGACAATGACATCACTCACAGTCAAAGAGTGGGCAACACTGACTGCTGATGTGTATTCATTGAGAAACTGGAGTGAGGCAGCCTTCACAAAGCACTGTATATGTATAGTGTGTGGTGCTCGGTGTAAAGAGGTTACTGTGATTTCTCTGAGTGGATGTAAAGTCTGTGTTATTTTAGAACTGAACGTTTCTACTTCTACAAAAAAGTTAAACCGCACTTCTTCTTTTTTTTTAAATTGTCAAAGTGCTACAGTAAATGCATATTCTTTTATCAGAATGGAACTGTGGAGTAGCAGAGCTTTTATTGCAACAAGCACAATGTGTTTAAGACACTGTGGCTGAATTACTACTGCAGTGTCACAATGTCATATTTTGTTGATCTAACTCAAATGTTCATATGTTGCAATGACTATTTTACAGCTGTCTAAAGAATATATATCATATATTAAAATAAATTTTTAAGCGTGTGTGGACAAAACCATAATTCAGCCCTGTTGCAGCAATGAGCCACCTGTGTTTCATGCCCGGGGGCATGTAAGACATATGGAGGGTGACTAAATCTGTTAAGTAGTGAATGGTTAAAATAATATATTCTATAATATAATAGTACACAGATAATGTATGGATGGGTGTTTGACAACGTCTTTTTAAAGAGATATGCTACAGAAATAACTGATTCTGAGAAGCACATCCGGGATCACTGCTCAGCAAACAGAACCAACATTGTTTGTGAAGATCTCTGGGATTTGAAATGCTCAGTTGCACGGAAACAGGCACAAATATAAGGCCCATTTGGAAGATTAATGCTCCGATTGCTGTCATAAACAAAACTGCCACCTATTCAAAGCTGAAAAATTTCCAACGGAATCCGACCATTGGCTGCAGAAATACAATCCATAACTGCCAGGGGGAAAAGTTCGAAAAAGAGACCACATGTTCAGTGATAGTATTTGTGAACCTAGAGCAGCACAATTATGGCCAAAATGATAATCACAATTATTTTGATCAATATTGAGATCACGATTAATTATCACGATTATTTGTTGATTTTAACCCCCAAAAAATGTATAGTCACAGAGCCTATTATAACTGCTTTCACTTCCATATTGTGCTAAATTCCTCTTATCCTGAAGTTGTATGTTGTACATACATACAGCTGCAACACATGTAAATGAAAATTATCTTAAAAAAACAGCCAATATATATATAGGGTATACTGTATATATTTTTTTAAATGTATCTCTGAGAAAGCTCCTTCGCTTGTTTTCAACAATAACTGATTAAAAGAGCTAGGGAGAGGGGGAGTGCGATGGACGTACTCACAGAGTGACGGCTGACTCATTATGAAAGGGTCCAGCAGGCTCCGTCTCATTACTCTACGTACTGAAGTTAGTTGCATTCAATAACTTCTTCTGTGTTTTTCGCCGTGGCAGCCGCAATAGCAGCATTACCAGCGGAAACACTGGTACAAATACAGGTTTGCCTCTCATGCTTAACAACATACAGCTGTGTTAATAACAGTTAAAACTGTGGACAAATGTCAGAAGTGTGGCCCCGCGCTGTCGCCGCTCTGTCTCTGTTGCTGGGGGGCCGTGTGTGAGTGAATGGGGGCGGGGGTGCGCGGAGAGTAAGAGAAGAGAGCCAAACACAGGCACAGCTTTACAGAAGAAATGGGCATGTAACGCAAAATTAAACCATATCGCTACATATACACACACATATATATATTTATGTAAGCTACATTGCTTTGTTTGTGGAGAGGCAGCGGATGCGAGGACATTAGGTGCACCGATGCGACCTACGAAAAATGTTAGTCGCACCCTAGAGCCCTGTGAGCTAACAGACGCTAACTAGCACTGGTCACTGCTGTTGTCTGAAAAACAACACAGACGGGACAAAATGTTGCGTTTACTGGTAAACAGGTAAACCTTGAGACCGAGGTATGACTGACTGCTATCTGTTGTGCAGTTTTCCTCATATTACTCTATCCTCTGTGACGGTCTACATCTAGAATTAAGCTGCGCGCAAGGGAACAACTGACTAGCACATGATCAGACAGTGGTTTATGGAGCGGTAGATTGGCTTTGCAAAAAAAGAGAGGAAACGCGCTCTCCCTCACAGCTGTTGCCTGGCTCTGACTCACGAAAAAAACACGAGTAAAAAAAAAAAAAAACACTGCATAAAAAACAATGCATAAACTCTGCTACCGATTGTTTATTTAAATATAGGTACACCTACATGTAGGCCTGAGAGATTGCAATATAAGTCTGTATTACTATTAGGAGTATACATATGTCAAGGATTTATAAATTCAATAAACTTTTTCTGGACTCCGATTTAAAACGGCAACACTGTTGACCGCATTGTCCACATTCTTCCTACAGCCTAATACCAGTTTTTAGGCCGCCAAATAGGACACACATTACTGCAAATTAAACTGAGATGGGTTTCAATCTCCACCTGTGAAAAGTGACGTTTCATGAATCCCACATGAAGCCTGTTGTAAGAGGATTTCTGCATTCATATCTGTGCTGATTTGTACATTAGGTTGATAAATGAGGGCCATTGAGTCTAGACAGCACCGTAGAAAGTAGGTCAAGTTGTAATGTAGTGCCCCTACCAGCGGCAGCATGTAATGCTGTCTATTTACAGAGGGCATTTAAATCTATGTCTGATCAACTGCCAATTTAGCGGATATCGCCCCACCCTAGTAGGCTAACTATTCCCTCGTTGTCTCTTCACCACAATGCGACACTTGTTCGAAAAGTAACTTTTCTTTTTCTTTACTTTGCCCTCAACAGTTGCTACTGCTGACTCTGCGGCAGGCCTCTTACCACCGTACATTGTTTTAACCGATGTCACGGACTAGCGCTGAAAAACACTCCCCCCGCCACTGTGGCTGGTATACAAGGCAAAGTCACCCACCAGTTTGAAAAAGTACCTCGAGTGCTCGAGCGTAATCAACATTTTTGTTTATCAAATTGTCAGAAATAACAGGAAAATGCTTAAAGATTTATGTCAAATAAGGTAACACAGAGTCTTTGCCTTTACTGTCCAAGGACCGATCAGGCTTACTGTCGTGCAGTTTCTCCTGCAGTGTAGTCTTAAAATGTCCCAGTGTAATCATAAATGCCGCCGAATGGTTAAATATTTTTATATTGTAGTCAAACCAAGCACGATGCTCACATTTAGCAGAACAAACGGCGCACTGAGCAGTGCACAGACTTTGTGTTGTTATGAAATCAGTTCCATGACCTGCATCCAATACAAACATCCCCATACATGCGTGTCAGACTCCAGTGGAAGTACGTTGTTCACTGTTTGGCCAGGGTGTAACTCCTGACTCACACTATACAATAACATTAGATCTGAATGGTAAACTGTCTGTGAAGTAGGTTACTATATCATACACATTTTTGAGTTGAATTTGTGCAAAGGTGTGTTAAAAAAGCAACATGGATCTGCAGGACTTAATATATTAGTCAATATTATAAATCAATAACTAGAAAATGTTAATAGCAGTGATCTTTTTTTTAATGATTAAACATCACATTACAGTTTAGTTTAATTCTAAGCCAAATTATGTTTCCAACATGTATCCTCATATTATTAGAAATGTTTTTGCTGACATTGATAGCCTATATAGAAAATATATGCTAAATTACATACACATCACTCTTCATACACATACAACTAAAACTTCAATAATTTGTTTTATTTTAAATTACAATTTGCATAGAATCATGCAACCAATCATTTGAACAGTAGTCAGTAAAACAGTAATTTCACTGACTCCACTGATTAAATGATAATAATGAATCAACATCCTGCCCTATATCTACTGAGTTACGTTTTCTGATAAAGAGAAGCTAGGCTAGGCCACACACACACACACACACACACACGCACACACGCACACACGCACACGTACTGTATCACAGATTTAAGTATGTATATTTTAAATAATAGTAATCGGTAGCACTATTCAGTGCAGCATGTTGGAATGTATGCCTGGTAAGGAAGATCAATGCAGTGTATCGCAAGTTACAGTGCAGCTGTTACCAGTGTAAATGTCTGAAACTGTAAACTGTTGTGCTCCTTTCAGTCTCTTTCCTCTCTTGGATTCACAAATATAATGTGTATCAAAAAGAAACCTCAATAAACTTTGGAATGTTCACAAAGAGCAGCAGAAAAACAACATTGTTGTTGAGCCACATGCAAATGTCGGAATTATGAGCCATCTTTCTCGTTCTTGCGATTCTGTAGAGAAAGGTTCAGGATGATAACTTCTCAGTAATAATTAAACTGATGGCCTATTATGCTGTATTGCAAATCAACTATGTGTAGTATTTGGCAGTAGCTGAAGTGAAGAGTGTTGGCATGAGGCCAGCCTGTATTGCTGTACAGATGAACAGATGCAGGTGCATCATAACTTCTCTGTGTCTGTCAGGGTAACAGAATGGATCAGCAACAATGGCAGGCATGTACTTGTAATTGTACAAGATGGCTCGCTCTAAACCTCTTTGTGAAGCAGGTGTTTTGAGTGTACACTTGTATGTGTTGAAGTTTTTTTTAAAGATAATCTTTTTGGGCATTTTAGGCCTTTGTAACAGGACAGCTTAGACATGAAAGGGGAGAGAGAGGGTGAATGACATGCAGAAAAGGGCTGCAGGTCAGAATCGAACCAGGGGCGCTGTATCGAGGACTCAGCCTTTTCATATGGACGGGTGCTCTACCAGGTGACCTGCTCAAGCTCCCTATGTGTTGAAGTTTATGTTAAAAAAAAATCTTTTACAAGTTCTTGGTCTTTTTTTGGTTGAACTTTGATAATGTGGGACCATTCGTGACCTTTCCTTGTAAGGCATTTGTGTAAAACTAAAACAAGACACTTTTCATCTCCCTTGAAGTTATTTGTTGCACATTGTCTGACACATAGTGACTCATCTGATATGATTAGCTGCATTCAGACTTGTTTATAACTAAGATAAAATTGTGCTGCTGTTCTTTTATGTTGCTGTGATACTGTCAACTTTTGCAGTGTTTACCATTACTGTAGTTGTTTGTTTGCCACAGTTTTGTTTATCCCTCGAATTCCAGTATATTTCCAGGCTATTGGATGTTGTTTAGTTGTCATCAAAAGGAGCTTATCTATGAAAGTTCTTCTGTTTTGAAGGAGAACTGAATTCCAGCATTAAAAATTAAATGGTATATTGCAAAACATCACTTCTTAGATTTGGGGCAAGTGTTGGAGCAGATGTTCCTCCAGTGATCTGTAAATAAGTGGAATTGTAGATAAAGACACTGAGGAGGCTGTAAGATATTCAGGAAGGAGCCCAGCCCTGCTTCAAATCCACTCTAAGAAAATAGTGCAAAAGCAGTCAAAAACTGTTAAAGCGTTTTTGATTCTAGCATCTTGTTTTAGTTCTTCTTCCTCTCCCTTTCTCCTCAGACCCTCTCCCATTTCTGCTTGAACTGGGAGTGGGGGGATAGAAAAAAGACCTTGAAGAAAGCTGCGAGATTAAATTAATCGTTGGTGGGAGGAAAAATATCACTAAAGTATGCATAAGTGTAAAAGAAATGAAAACAAACAAACATATGTTAAAGAATATCTTGAATTTCCGATAGAACATGTTTGAGTAAAACTGGATGCTTTGTGGGTTTCATCTCCTGTAGCTGTAGTGCCTGTTTGGGGGTGTGCTGCCCTCTGCATGGCTCACAATTTAATGAAATATATAGCAATTGTTCCTCAATCAGAACGAGTGCTTGTTTAAAATGCAAATCCGCTCTTGTCTGTGACATGCCATAATTAGACAGAACAATGACGCATTATTTCTGTGATCTTTCTCAGTGCTCATCAAGGGCTTTGAGAATAGGACAATGATTGACCACCTGGTCCTGCTACTGTAGCTACGTTTTTTTAAACATGCTGTCTTTAGAAAATCAATGTGTAATTGTATGAGCTGTATGGGGTCAGGGGGACCTGTGACTTGCAAATGCTTAGGATTGTTCTTTAACTGTACAAAATGTTTTATAACAACTTAAGACAGATTATAGTTTCTTGGTATGATTACATTACTGTAAAATGAAAACTTATTTAAAACATTTCTAGTTCATGTGTTTTATTCTGGAGGACTTGCTGATGCAACATACGTATCTTCATGTTTTTAATAGCGGTTATACATTTCTCACAACAATTTAGTTTAAATCCCTCCTGCTGTTGTATCATGAAATGTGAGCATCTACAAAACGCATTTGAGGGTCACAGTAGCACATTAGAAACAGCAATCAGGATTTATGACATATTTAACAAATATACAGTATATCAAACTCTTTTTCCTCCGTTTGTTATGTTTTGTAGCATTGAACTTTTTTTTTTGAAAGGAACTGGTGCATTTAACGTCCAAAAGCCAGTGGGCAAAGCTGTAGGCACATCTCGGTGCCTACTTATCGAATAATCTGTGATTAACAAAACAGGCCATTTCTCACAAGAATGACGCTTGGAGAAATGAACCTGCCTTGTCTCTTGAGGCAGTTTATAATTATTATATTGTGTCTTAATTGAACTTCATCGTAGCGCTCTCAACAGCACTGCTCCATGACCGGAGTCGCCTGATATATTCAGCTCATTCTGCTGCTTGGATAAATTAATTGGATTAAAAATTTGATCACCAGTTCCTTTGTGCATCGATGCTTGAATCTTATCGTAAACACATTGGTATGAATACAAACATATGTTTCCGACTCCCAACCCCCAACAAACACACACACAGCCGACAAAATAAAAGACAAAGGAAGGCCACAAGCTTGGATACGTGCTCATGATATTGACAGCCTATTCACAGTTGTATATGAACTTTGTTTTTGTTTTTTTACTTAAAAAAAAAAACTTTATTTAATTCTATTGTAAATATTCATATAGAAATATCAATATATTCCTACATTATTTATCTAAATTCCGACAGAAACCTTTCTGCCACCAGTTTACACATGTTGCACCATACGTTTCTTCCTTATCACACTCCAAAGATGGGACAAATTGTGAATGATGATAGTAGTTTTAACGTGTGTGTGTGTGTGTGGTGTGTGTGTGTGTGTGTGTGTGTGTGTGTGTGTGTGTGGTGTGTGTGTGTGTGTGTGTGTGTGTGTGTGTGTGTGTGTTAAGGAGAGAAATGAGAAAGAGAGTATGTGTGTTGGAGGGGCTGCTTGTGACTGGTACAAGGGTGTCAGGAGCAGATGCAAATGAGTAGAGTGCAGCAGTGTAAAACCAAATCAGAGAAAAAGAAACGAGAGGGAGAGGAAGTGAGAGAGGATGAGGGAGTGTGTTGAGTTCACAGCCTGGGCTACTTTCACACCTGCAGCCACTGAGCTCGTTTTACACACACACACACACACACACACACACACACACACACACACACACACACACACACCAGATGACTACCGCATGACACGGCAACAACACACCACAGCACGCCACTTCTGTATCCCCTCAATCACAGTCTTACTAATCACATGCAAATTAATATCCTGTTGTCCTCAGGTCACATCCATCACGTTAACAACTAAATCCCCCACTTTGCTTGATTCCTCAACATTCCTGTGATAATGTAGAAGAAGTGTGACAGCATTTATGCCGCACACATGAAATGCAGAGTCTCCTTTGGTCCAGCCTTAAAAGGTTTTCTTTCGGCATCGTACCACTTTTAATCAAATACATTAGCAAATGACCAAATTCGGTGCATATTTTCAATTTGAAATAAGTAATCAGAGCTTATATTTGCTACATCTCACATAACATACTGATTTTTAATCATGATGTTTTGGTTTGTATGTCCTGTGGAGTGGAAACTTTGTCATCTTTTTTAACGTAATGAGTGCAGAAAAACGAACTGCCATCTGCTTTTCTATTCATTAAGCATTCTTGGAAAATCTGTCCTCAAACTCAAGGATTGGATTGCGCCAGAGCATAATGCAAACATATCCTTTTGATCCTAAATTGAAATTTGATTAAAACTGTGAGTATAAAGTGTATCATTGAATTCAAGTAATTATTATTGCTTTGTGTCCAACATCAAAAGTACCTCCGAGTGAATTGACAGTGTTCCTGTAAGCTTCAGGAAAATGATTGATGCGCTTGAGTTAGTCACAGTGACTTGCATCACAGTCTTTGAGATTTAATTTCATTTGAATACATCCATAATCATTATCACCATTTTGAAAGGAAGCTATTACAACCATTTGCTAAGACTTCAAAATGTTTTACAACAGGCCCGAAACATCAAATATGAGCATAGCTGAAAAGTCTTTAAATGCACTCATTAAGGCAATTGAATAATGTTGTGGTGTAGTGATCAGAAAGCAGCTTGTGTTCAATGACGGGTTAAATTATGGAGGTGTACTACCTTGAATACAGATTCCTCTTTAGTTTCTTGTATATTTTGTCAGTAGCATTGCCACATGTCACATAACTCTACACACACTATTAAAAACACTCAAAAAAGTTTTTACAGGAACTTTTTCAATGACGGTTGTCTGAGGGTTGTTGACAGTAGAGAGAGAAATGAATAGCATTGTGTTTTCTGTCATTAAAGACCTTTACATTTGAGCAAATTAATAGCCTTATTCCTTTGCATGATGTTAAAATGGTAGATTAATGTCTGTTTGATTTGAAATTAAATACGCATTCAAGAATCAAATATATCTGTAATCTCTATCTGCTTTCAGTAAAATGTAAAAGCTAAACAAAAACTCTGTTGATAGCAGGAATAGTTTATGCTTCACCATCGTGTGGGGATTTACAATGTACATAATCATGATGCAAACCTGGAATTTGGGATTTAGCTCAACATACTAACATACTCTATGCTACATTAAAACATTAGCATTGTCTCATCGTGTGTTGAGTGATATCTATTTAAAATGCTGTATTAGTTCTGTCAAACAATTCAAATATTTAATTGCGATTTATTGCATTAATGTCATTGTTAACTCGTAATTAATCGCAATTAATCACACGTTTTTATCTATCTAAATGTCCCTTGATTTTTTTTGTCTCATTATTTTTCCTCATTTTAATGTTCTTATCAACATGGAAAAGTGGATCGGCTTGCTTTGTGCAAATGTTTTTTTTATTGAAAACAATATTGCCATATAGCCTACTGTAGTGTTCAATTTCACACTAACTTTCTCACTTAGAGCAAAAACTCTCTCACACAATGTAACACTGTCCATCAATAAAAGGTTGAAAAGAAATACTTTGACGAGGGGGCGGAGAATTTGCATCAGCTGTGTGCTTGGCCATCAAGTGGTATTTCAGACTGGACGTGCTGCGATGATAGCTCGGTTCACAACAACAAAACACACAGATCACTTTGGTCTTGTCAATGGAACCGTTTGACCACTTTTAGCTCGCCATCCGCTTAAACTTAACGTTACTTCTCTTTGGCCCCAAGCCCCAACAAGTGTGTGGGGCGGGCCTGTTGTTTTGTTTCTGGTCTAGCTAGATCCGGTGTGGTGTTGTAGTTTTTCTAACCTTACTAGTTATTGCAGCCGCATGTGAAAAAAACTACAAAGTTTGCTAGGCCAAAAAGAACGTTAATCTTGCAATAAAAAAATTGACGCCGTTAAATAGGTTTGTGTTAACACCGTTAATAACGCGTTTAACTGACAGCACTTATACTTAGATATATATAATTAGATATTTAAACCTTTGTCTTCCTCTGACTGCAAATGCCTCACTCATAAGCTAGCTCTATATTCTCCATCATTTGCCTTAATAACATGCGAACCATGACAAACTTCAAAATTCATAACAATTTGTATGGAAAAGTACAGTATTACAGTATTTTTTGTCAGCATTTATTTCCTCTGTAGGAACATTGGCAGAAACAAGTCCATTAACAAGAATTGATTAGTCAAAAATAACCAGTAACCATTTTGATGATCAAAAAATAGATTTTTCAGACAAAAAGGCCAAACATCCATGGTTCCATCTTTAAATGTGAGTATTAATGCTATATTTTGTCAGGAATGTGAATCTGTGGCCCTATCCTAAAGTCCAGACTCACAGACTTTGGTGCGCATTCTCGCAAAATCGTAAGGGCTTAGGGTTGTCCCAATGTCGAATTTTAAAGGGCGTGAGGGTTTGAGTACACACTTAACCGGGCGCTTTCCGTGAGTCTGCATTGAGGCAGACTTTTACCCACAGTTCAAAGCGTTTACCACGGAGACCATAGGGAAATCCGGAAATTACATAAGGTAAACAACATCATGACACATGACCACGGAACAGACCTGTTGTTCCACTTGTAAAAAAAAAAGTTTAAAAAAATTTGGAATCAGGCAGTCATCTCCTGTGTGTGTCTTGGCCACGTGGAAAGTAACAAACTTAAAATGAAAATACCCAAACAGCAACATCTTTGTTTTTAAATTTTGCCAAGGTAACATGTGATCTCGTGAAGTGGTGTCCCAATCCCATTTATACCTGTCTGAGCCCATGTGGCCTTACTCACTTTCTTAGCATCTGAGATCAATTAAGTCTGGGAGTCTTTAGTCCTCAGGGCTCACTTGGCCAGCTGCTCAGAGATCAGCAGTATAATGCCATGTTTCTACTGTATGGTACGGCTCTGCTCGACTCGCCTTTTTGGTACCAGTACTTTTAACTTGCTTGTCGTTTTCCATTAGATATGCCCTCAGTGTAGACTGGATTCTCACCTGATTACCAAAGCGAAGCTGCATGAAAAGTGACACTATTGGAATTCTTCTATTTCATCAGCAACCAAACATAGAAACATCTGCACTTTGTCAATTTTATGACTACGTGGACAGTTTTGTGGGCTGCCATTATTATTACTATTTTTTTTTGTTTTTTAAATCTGAGTAAATAAAAAAAGGTAACTATTGACGATAGCATGGCTGTTTAAAAAAAGCACAGGTTTGTGCAGAATGTTCCATGTCACAAAAAAATCCTCTACATCTTAAACAATGCATCTGTAAAAAGCTCCAGCACAAGGCCCTAAGTAACCAACTGATATGCATTGAATAAAGCTTCCAATGGGTCTATCCAACTCTGTTCCAGAAAAAAAGAAAATGCTTCCCTTGTATCCTTGCGGACTCACTCACCCTAAAAGGATCATTTACTTTTGAAATAATTTTTCAGGTACTAAATGTCAAGTTGACCCATCCCACCTATGAACCTTTTTTGAACTCCAACAGTAGCTGCAGATATACCTCATCAGGTAAAAGAGAAAATTTCTCATAACTTTAGCAGTAAACCAAAGAGGTTGTTCATTAGGACATAAGAAATATCTAACCATTAACCTTTTCTCATATATACTGTATAGTATAGTAATTTTAGGCTTTCAGCCCAGTGAAAAATCATATAGTTTTGAAGTTGTTCTAGAACACATAAACCATATTGATATTCAGACAGGAATAGAATTCAATATGTCATTCCCAAACATTTCCTCCAAGAGAATCACTCCTTTCTCTATAATTTCCATAGAAATTTTGTGTGCAAATGCGGTAATAGACACATTTATAACATCAAAAGGATTCAATTTTCTTTTCAATCACGTAACAGTATGAATAGCTTTTTCCATTGAATCTAACAACGAGAGGCCATTACCACATGCTAAAGGATGGTTTGCCGCCACTTGCTTTTATGAAAGTGTGTCAAACAATTTTTCATGTCTTACATTTGTTCTAACCAAACGGGGCCTGTCAAACAGGTTTATTTCTAATTTGTCAGGGGAAGGTAATAAATATTTTCAACTGGTGTATGCAATCATCAGTGATACATATATGGACTGTATGTACAAATGCACTCTTTAATGCAGACTTTTTATTTTTGTCCCTTTAATACATTAACTCCTCTCCCAAAGAGTTCCTAAAGCACTGTGATGACAACTAGAGTCAGTTAATTGCAGCTGGTAAATTGTTTGGAAATGATGACATGCAAGGCAAGACTGTGATTGCTACACACTGAGCATTTTGCTGGCTGGGGATGTGGCCAGTGTTCAAATAGATGGGTGATAAAAGCAAATATTTTCACCTCAGTCGTGTAATGGCTCCGGTTGGAGCACTTTGTAGAAAAGGTTTGCAATAAATGGCTGGAAAGGGGTGAGTTCCTCATCTTTCAAGCATATTGTGGCTGTACCATTGCGCTCAGGCTTTTTGTGCTGCTGCACTGGAATCATTTCACATGAAGCAATTTAAGTGTATGATCAACATGTAAAAGAGAAAGGATAGGGAAAAAATATTAACCGTAGACCGAGCCGTTTCACTATAGACTAATTTATTTATTGTTATATTTGCATAATTTAATGATGACGGACAAATATTAGGCAACCTTTACAATTATATTATAACATACTTTATTCCCTTTTGTGTTTTATTAAAGCTCCATTGTGTAATTTTTTGAGTTAATTCTGAGCAAATACCTTTTTTTCGTTCACAAATATTTGCTCATTCATGTGTAATTACTTCCACCAACTAATCATAGTATTCTCGTAAGCGTAGAATGCCATTCAAAATACATAGGAGTGACTTGCTCTTATGTATAAATATATTATTATTTCACTTAATCAAGTCTCGCCAAAATCAATCATTTTGTAATTTTAGTCAAACAGTTTTCACATGTTTAATCAGATATATCTCATCATTATCTGATAAAACACAGGTGCCTACCGACAATGTTATCCTCACTTCAAAACTGACTTCAGCAGTATAACAGACACTTAACTGTCCTGCTCTTATTAGAAATGGGAAGTAATCGCACACCCATGCCTTCATTCATTAAGTTATTCATTAAGTCATGGCGGTGTGCTGTTGCAGAATGTTACACTGATGTATGAAACTGCCAATTCATTTCATTTTAGCTTATTTTAAGGTGGTAGTTCCGAATCATTCCAGCTGACTTTAACTCCCGGTTGAATGAAAATAATGCAGCTTTGTTATGTGATGAGATCCAGTCCACAAGAAATATGCGTTAATCAACCACCAAAACCGGACTTAGTACAGAAATGGACTCAGCTGGTGCCGGTGACAGTGTTTGTATGCTTGCCCGCTGCGGACAACATGCCTGACTAAGAGCTTCAGCTTCAGGCTCATATTCATATTTCCACAAAGTTAATCTTCCCTTAGTCTATGTACATGACGTTCCACTTCCGGGATTGCTCCGTTGCCGACGAATTTCAATCATTTAGGCGAGATATCCTTTACCGTGGGCTTTCTTTGAGTTGACATTGTCAATTTATTTGGATGATGGTATACCTTTTCTAAGATCTCTGCAACGTAAATCTATACATAGCTAGCTTGACTTTATGTACGATCTGAGTTTTCTGTTGTACGACTAAAACAACCTTTAAACGTACAAATGTTCCACCAAAACAAGTTCCTTCCCGAGGCTACTTTGGAGAGGCACTGTTGCTCCATCCAGCGCTTAGCGCCGCCCAACATGATTGTGATTAGGGCTGCACAATTAATCGCAATATGGACTAGTACAATGTCAAAATCGCAGAGGGGCAAATATTTGTTAAAAGGCAAAATGTGTGTAAAATCATTCTAAATGAAGTATTGTTGTGCTGCAGAGACGTCCCGCCAACAAAAATCAAACTATAATCATTTTATTTTTTTTAGATTTAATATTAGTCTATTAAAATGAGAATAATGATAAAAACATGATCTTTTTCTTCAATATCGTAAATCATGTTGCAATTGCAATATCAGTCAAAATAATTGCAATTATATATTTTCCCCATGACGAGCTGCCCTAACTGTGATTGTTGTAAAGACAGGCCAATAAACCAGAGCTTGTTTTTCTCCCATCCCAAAATGCTGTGTGGACTCACCAGATCCTCCTCCACAGCACCGTGAGGGAAGGTCTGGCAATGAGAGACTGCTCTGCCCTATACTGTGGATAGTGGAAATTAGCTTGCAACACATATATTGATCTATATCAATGAAGCCAAGTGGCTAGATTTCAACTGCTATAACCTTATTGCTGCACTAGCAATTTTTAAAGTTGCCTTCAGGTGAAGCTTTTTAACGGCAAGTAAAAACAAGCAGCTATTAAGACCATGCGCACGTGGCCAATCTCTCCCTCCCATGATCAACCATACCTTTGCGGAGTAAATAGGTGGGCATCCTGAGGAGTGGAATTAGCCACAATATTTCTGCCTTGTTCAATGACAATAGTTTAAGGTGTCAGTAGCATTTATATGACACAGTGTATCGCCAAGAATATCAAAAAGGGCAATTACTCAATTCCTTTGAAATGAGCAAATAGAGTGCCAGTGTATATATTGCTTTCTTTTTCTGATCACTCATTGACAGGATGTCACTAATGAAAATGTCATTCTTTAAAGTCACAGTCAGCTAGTCTGTTTGTATGGACTCAATATTAGTATACTACCATTGTTTTGTGTCTGAGAAGATTAGCCTGGGGACACTGTCGGCATTTGTCAAGTTCCTTCATCTGAAGTTGATGTAACAGTTGTAGATTTATAAATCTTGCATTGATTTTAAGATAAGCACTTACATATATAGATTTTCTTTTCTGCATATTTTTTCAATGTGGTTTGCAAAACAATATTTATTCCATTGCTCAAAACATGTCCATATCCACCAGTATGGATTCTATGAAGTCTACAGAGAATTGATAGGATAAGGGAATATCATTGCTTCCCAATTATACAGTTGGAGCCAATTTACTCATTTATTTATGCATCCCAGTGTGGCTCAGATATGAAGTCTCGTTCGTCCCATGTGGATGCATCTTCTTCGATATTATCCGTTACTATTCTTTTTTTGATCAAACAACTCATTGAATAAGAACGATGTCCCAGTGCATTGATGTAGTGCAACGCAAACTAAAGACAGACTGTGAATGACTATAGTGATGTTTTATGTGAGCAATACGGTTTCCATAATTGCGTGAAACATCTCAATACCCAGACGCAGACCCAACTGAAGCATGGAACCGCGATCTGCTGAGAAACAGCTGGACTTGTCAAACATACTTAAAATGTCCTTTGTGAAAAATAGGGCTTGCGGATGGTAATGAATTACGAGTGATATAGAGGGAAATAACAAAGGCACATCCAACTCAGTGTTCAGAGTGGCTGTATATCTGATTAAATGGCACTGTAATGACAGAACATTTTTAACACTCTTACTGCAATAAGAAATGCAGACTAATTGTTCTACATTGTTCTACATATTATATTGTTAGTCAGTATGTTGACTTTGTATTGATATTTGTTTTGCATTGTCTCATAGCAGATGTTTTTACAACACACTCAGGACATTTGTATAGGCATTTATTTCCATTTTCCAAGAGGAGGTTTATGATTTTGCAACAGGAAATATTTTATTTCCAGGCTACTTTGCTTGGTTCTGCCCCATGAGACAGGCTTAATGGAGCTAAGGGGGAACATGAATGCCATTGCACCTGACAGCATGTTGACTTTAATTCTCATTGTAGTGACAAGGGAGGTACTTCAGACTGGGAAATTGTATCTTAGGTCTCCTGCATGCTGGTTATTATTGATTCATAGCGAACAGAATGAACTCCTTGTAAATGTATAAAAATGCATTTAAGTGTCCATTCTCCTTTCCTAAAATCACAGCTGCAGCTATCTGCTTTTGTCACTTCCAGTCCTGCGCTCTGCCAGCTCAGCTTTTAAGGCTCTGGCAGGCAGGATGGAGCTTATATTTAACAAAGCTGACAGGTTGAACAGTAATGCAGTTGTCTGGGCTTTTATTTCATACTTTGGATTGGATTTAGAAAACCAAAGCACATTAGAATGAAGTGCTTTCCGACAGGCCCGGCCCCACATGAAAGTTGAACTGCAGCAGTGCATACCCGATGCAACAAAACAAACTAAAAAGCCTTGTTTCTCGGTCTGAAAGAGTTCTGCAGGTTAAAACTAAATGTGGACAAACTTTTTAGAAAGTTTGGGTAATTACTTCATTCATGTTGTATATTAAATCGAGATTTTCTTTAAGTGAAATCCTTTTTTTCATTTTTAAACGTTACCCTCGTTTAATATTTTCTAAATGTTGCTATGCTATTTTTAGAGCAGTTGTGGTGGAAGACATGGTTTTGAATTCCATGGATTAATCACTACATTGTTTTTTGTCTGTGCATAAAGCATTAGAAAATATAGCCTTATCTGTAATCATTCTGTCTTTATTGCGGAAATGCTTTGCACTCTCCCTCAAGTGAGTTGTCAACTAAGACAATTGATGCTTTTTCAGATAACAATAACACATGTACAATTTGTGTTTGCAGAAACAAAATCCCAACTGCAGTACTCTTAAAGAAAAATAAAATATACTATCTACTAAAAAAAAAAAACTATTAATAAACAGTATGTCATCTTTATTGGTGTTTTAAGAATTACATCTGTTACCGCTGTTGACTTGAATTCTAAACTTCTAAAAAGATTACAATTACAAGAACACTCTTTGTTACCATTCCCTGTAATTTCTGGTCATAATTGTGTATTGTTGTATAGCAGCTAATGGAGCCAAACAGCAGGCTTTGAGATCACCTCAAAAGGACCTTCCAGTTTAATAAGAGCACAGAGGTTTACTGGTTACCAAAAGCTGGGGGCAAAGAGAACGTGGCTGCCAGGCAGCTGGGCCTCTTCACATTCACTTATCGGGACACCCGCAAAAGCAAGCCCACACTACAGCTGGAAACCATCAGGATGAAAAGTTAAGACTATGGGCCTTCCCTCCATGTGCCCAAAGACTGTCTTGGCGTTTATTTGCTCATGTAAATGTGTCATTCTTAATTTATTCTTCTCATTCTCTAAAGATAAAAGAATTAACCAGACATTTTATGTTACTGAAACTCCTATTTATTTGATTTAGCCTTTTGATTGATCAGTCATGAAAATACATCTGTCACAAGATTGATCTTATCCTCAAGACAATTTCCCTTGCTTTGATTATTTGACTTGACCTGAGGCTATAGTACATTACAGCCCCTTTTTATGATATCTTTAGATTTCATTTTAAAACATACATTTAAAATAACTCCTTGAGCTTGCTGTTTTTTAAGTCACTGACCAAAAGAAAACTCCTTTAAAAGAAGCAAATTCCAAATTTCTAGGATGAAGGATTAAGTACAAGAAAGAAAGAAACAACCGATACAGAAACCAGAAAAAGATAATGATCCAGTTTTAGGGGCAATGATGAATGAGAATAGCCAACAACAATTGCTTCAATAGGGAAATAGGAAATTACTAAGTATCCTCTGCCTAGTCCATTAATGTGGCTGGGACATGAACCAAGACTTCCTGAATTGACAGGAAGCCATACACGTGTTGCCACTGAGTGATGGAGTGTGTACAGGAAAAGGGCGGGGTTGGTGGAGGCTTGTGGACCTGGCATGCCCAGACAAAAACATTGTGTAATGAGCGCTACTCAGTTTGTTTAGAGCCTGGGATGGCCATTCATCCACACCAGTCAGGCCTCCATGGCAGTGATTAGCATTGTCATCCTCATTTCCAGGCCCTCTATGCAGATGGCTCGCATGCTGGAGGTGCCAGCATAAGAGTGGCTGTTCTCTCTCACATAATCACTCTCTGGCCTCTGCTCTCATCTGTCCTCTTTATTTCCATAAAAAAGTATTCACGGAAAATTTGTATGGCCATTTTATGTTCCTTCATTATAGCTCTGTATTATCAAGAATAGACATGCCAGCGCATTTGCACTGACGTATGTTTCTGTGGTACTGGTGACGCAATTGTGGTGTTTCTTTTGAGTTACTCATATTGGCATGGCAAACATTTGATCTTTTTAATCAAGTGAAATCAGCTTTATGTTGCAATATAAAAACACATAGCTGTAGAAGATGACAGTTTAGCGCAGCAGAGGGAGAGGTCTGCCTGGGGCACTACAGGGCTGCCGTGGGCTCTTTGCGGCTTCTGTAGATATACACAGGAAATAGGCCCCACTACAAGGCCTGTTAGAGAAGAAAGTACTGCAGACAAACAGGATAGGGCATGTCAGTTTGACACCACATCACCATGCACAAATGTCTGATAAACTAATTTAGAACCATTGACAATGACCTTTGACTTTATCTCGCACAGCCTTGTTTTGTTCATTTATACGTCTACTGTCTCTTCCTTGTCTCTCCTCTGCCCTCCTCACCTCTCCTCTCCTCTCATCTCAAAGCCAAGATGATAGGCCTAATAATTAAAGCATCTCTGTATGGGTTGAAGAGCGCCAAAGCATCTGTGTGTATCAGACTCCTGACATGATACAGAGGGACAGCACAACTATTAAATATCCATCATGCCACGCCACATCAGTTCTAATGCAATCAGAAACACATGAGTACGTCGGCTAAGTCCCCTTCCATCCACAATGATTAAAGAAGTCTTTAATTTCAAAGACAAATAAAAAAATGCAGGATCATTTTATCAAAAATGTAAATGACCTGTCTCTTTGCATGACACTTACCGGTGACAGAGCTGAAGCTAACACGAAAATCTGTATACTTCTGTGAACAGCAACTTAGGGACTACGTTCTGTTGATGGCCTTTATTCTAATAAGATGTTAGTGTCCTATGCTGTATACGTTCTATATTTGTCCTTCTCTTTTATCCAGCATGTTTGAAGGTTTACAGGCTTACAAAAGGCATACTATGGCAGGGGAGGACAAAGTTTGTCATCTTGGCACTGAAAGACAATTAAGTAATGCAATAAAAAGGACATTGTCTACCTACTGTATGATATTAACTCCCCTGTGAAACTGTCCTGAGCTGTATTGGGTTTAGAAATTAAATTGCAGATTGTTTGTGGAATACTGTTTTTTTTACTAAACTTGGAGGTGACAAATCATAGTATTTACTGATCTTTACCTGACCATTGTGAAGGTTGTGGCCTGAAAGTGACATTTAGATAGCAACCTTTTATAAGTCTGCACAAGATATAGAGAGTACTTTCATTTGACAATTAGATACACAGTTTTCAGACTTCTTTCTTAATTATCCTCAATAACTTGAAATACTGTAGGTTAATAATTATACTTGTCTCGTCACTGCTTAGATGATAATTATGAAATGTTTTTTCACAATTTCTCTAAAGATGCAAATATCCCAAGTAAATGTATAATTAGTGAATAACCATTATTTAAAATCTGATACTCCCAATGACATGTCAACATTCTTTAGCACCCTGCCATACTGGAAAATACATTTGATCTCTTTTGCCAATTTCGAAAGAACATTCTCTGGAGCAAGCCAGTTAAGAATGGAAATTTTGAAAAAAAAAGTTTTCAGCAAATAATTTTGCAACAATATGCCCTAGTTAGATTTTTGTGGGGAATAAAGTACATATCAGTAATTTTACTTGGCTTAAAATGATATTTGAATTTGACAGCAAAGGCAAAAGGATATACGACAATATAGATAGAACTGGGGGATGTCAGAACTGGCTCACATTCAACGCAGCCCACCACCTCCATTGCTCTCATGTTTATGCAGTGAAAGACTGAACTCTTTTGATTCTTCAGTAAAGCTTTTGATTTGGCTTTTGAGTGTCTGCTGGCACCCTTTCAACACTCTACTTCAGGTTCAGGCATTCACTTATCAAGCTCAGGTGGGGCAGGGCATGGGTGTGAGTCTGGATGACAAATGTTTGGAGCTGGTAAAATGATTATTTGGGGAGCTGCATCACCTTTTTAGAGTTAAGACAGTTTTCCAAGGTCCCTTCGCTTGTCCTGGTGTTACCCAGCAACCCACAACCCTTCGCTTGATGTACGCGTAAGTGCTGTGTCTGCCAAACAGAAGCACTGGAAGCAAAGGCTGATGAATACATTACTTATTCACACAAACTTGATTTAGACATAAACAACTTTAAAGTGCATGTTTTTGTACAAGAAGATCAGGATGTGCCTTGTCAACAACTCGAAGCTGTCCTTAATGAAAGTTTCTCCAAAGTTTCTGTAAGTTTCAAAAAAATCCTATTTTTTACAAAAGATTTTTCAGGATAATGTCAGGAGAAGGGTTATAACTATCAACTTTTCTTTGTAATCATGTATTCTACCAGTTATTATGAGGGTTAAACAAGTGACCCGTGAAGACTACTCACACTTTTGTATAGAGCAAGATTAGGTCTACATATTATGGATATGAAATAGATATATGCAAGCTTATACTAATTTCTGGCTTTCTTGTACAAACAATCCCAAATCATTTAATGAAGAAACCCTAACCCTAACTAAAATGAAATAGTTTCTGTCATATTTAACTTGCCTTCTCTTTTTGTAGTTGTGTCCCATTTTTCCTTCCTCCACATTTAACTTTAGCAGTCAAAACGAGTCCGCTCACGGTGTAACAGTTTTGAACCTCTGTGCATGGGTTTGTTGTGTAATTGTTTTGTTAATGAAACAAAGCTTTCACAGAGAGAAACTGAGTATGCAATTTGTATTAATTTAATAAGTCCTCCTTCTAGACAAGAGATATCTTTTTTTATATAATCAAACTACCATGCAGATGTGTTGTATTGTTTGGAAGCTTCCCCCACTCAACATTAGACTTACATCTTAGAGTGGGAATGCTATGTACTATTGATTAGGGATGTGAAAACAATAAATGGAAACCGTCCCATGTAGTTAGGGGCTGCTGGGGTCAAACACAAGGGTGCTGTTATTCAGGATGGTCCCAGACTACATTAGCCAGCACCTCACCTAGAGATCCCCCAAATGATCTACTGAGCCTGTCAACTCCATCGTGGAGGTGAGGGGTGCAGGGTAGAAAGTCAGTTAGCATGACGAGGAAGCCATACAGATAAATCACAATTCACTCAGGGAGCAGTCACACTCAATGACATATTCACTGGCTGGCTCTACAGCTCATTTGATAACGCTCTTGCCACGTCATTCATTTCTCTGAAGGATGAAAGGGAGACTGAAAATGTCATCAGCTCACTGAGGCAGGGACGCCAGTGACTCAGAATAAAGAGGGAGGGAGGTGCCTCATAATTAATTAAGTTTTTTTTAACCCTGCTACAACCAGAGAGACATCCCACTATTTTCGGGGGTCTTTCAATTAGACATGCGTTGTAATTAAATGCTATGTCACAGTGCTGTTGGGGCTTGCCAGATTTATGTCCCAGGATAACTTACTGCTATTCATTATTATGATGGATAACACAGCATGAAAGGAATATTGTTAGGGTCCCTTTAGGAAAGCTGTCACAATTGCATTATAATAGAAATATCTCTTACTTATGTCACCTCTCCTGTTCGCCGTACAGAAACTGGTATTTTTCAAACCTAGGTTGGCAACTTTGATACAAAGAGGATAAGTAACCTTAATCTTTAACAGTTTGACCCAAGTCTCTGAAATTTCATTGATAACATATATCTACCAAAATAACTTACTTAGTTTTATAAATTATTCACAGAACCATATATAAACAGTGGTTCTCCAGCCTTTTTACACACAATAATTAATTGACCAAGTGGTACAACAATTGAAATTCAAAATGGTTGCTCCTTAGATGTAATACTGTATCAAAGACAGCAGTCACCTCTTGGCCAATCTCTTTTCTTAGGAGTAAAGGACTTGAGTGAGAGACACTGAATGAGGGTGGCTCCAGGTACTTACTACAGTATGTGGCTTACTGTGAAGTCAGAGAAGCTTGAAAATGTGCCAGCACAACAGAGGCAAGGCCCAGACATCTTTGGACATGTCTTCAGGACACAGTGTTGTCATCTTGACTGCACAACCTTTGTGTTGGATGTACTTTCAAGTCTAGAAAGCCCATCTCACTTCAGAAAAGACCATACTCTCCATTAGTGTCCTTCTGTATAGCCTGAGATCATAAACGCTGTGTTGCTTTACTTTGTCTAGATCTTGTGGATCACAACACTGTACAGTTTAAAGTAGCTCCATATTAGATATGTGTTCTTTACATAACAGTGCATTTGGTCTTTATTAGTTGTACTGTTAATTTGATCAAAAACACTTTGTTTTACCACCATTCAAATATTAATAACAACTAAGGATTTCAAGAGAACCGATACTACCGATACCTTCGGGTTCTAAAATGACAAAACACAGACAATGCCCATTTTTTTGAAGCACCGTAGGCACCATTAGCGACGATGCCAGTGTTAGCAGCATCGGTGCTGCGCCTCTTCTGGAACTGATAGGGCAGTATGCACTTCAGAGTTTTCCAGTCAATACATTCAGAAGTAGGAGGTCACAAACAAGTGTCCGAAGTCATGCTCTTCTTTGAGGAGAGTAAGAAGAGAGAGCCAAACACAGGCACGGAAGAAATGGGCATGTAATGCCAAATTAAACCATATCAATATAAGCTCCATTGCTTTATTTGTGGAGAGACAGCGGATGCGAGGACATTAGGTGCACCTGTGCGACCTACAAAAAATGTTAGTCGCACCCTTGAGCCCTGTGAGCTAACAGACGCTAACTAGCACTGGTCACTGCTGTTGTCTGAAAAACAACACAGACGGGACAAAATGTTGCGTTTACTGGTAAACTGGTAAACCTTGTGACTGAGGTATGACCAACTGCTATCTGTTGTGGAGTTTACTCACATTACTCTGTCCTCTGTTACGGTCTACATCAAGAAACTAAGCTGCACGGAGCAGGGAACAACTGACTGGCACATGATCAGACAGTGGTTTATGGAGCGGTAGATCGGCTTTGCAAAAAAACTCAGACCGTTCTATAACGGAATGATGCATTTAAAATATCGCTTGATTAAGCACATTTGATCATGGGGAACCAAAATCGTGACAGTGATTAAAACCTGATTAATTGTGCCGCCCTAGCCTGATGTGCTTAATGCTGTTACAGTTTAAGTCAACAAAATGCAGTCATTGCTTTATCTATAATGGCTCTTTCATGTAGTGTCTGTAATTCTGATATGGCCGGTGGTGGTAAGGATAAGCAATTTTCACTAGAACCAGACAACATGGGTAAGTCATTGCGTAGACTTGGATAATTTATTGTGTGTTTCTCCTAAGTAGGTCAAACTAAATTTATATCATAACATAAACATCTGATATGGCTTAAGTAATAGATACCTAAATCCTCTCCACTCAGTCTCCAGTGCCTTTTTTATAGTATAGAGCAGTGTTTCTCAAATGGGGTTACTGCAGGGGGTACATGATATTTTTCTAATGCATAATTCCTAAAATAACTATATTATAATAACAAAAGTATTTAGTGATGGATTCTAAGTATTTTTAATGTATGCTAGCATTTAAGTGTTTTATTTAGAAAAGGTTCACTGAGAGGAAGCCTATCTTTTGCAGGTATGCCCTGATCCCTAGTTGTTGTTCAGCCTAAAGAGGCACAGTGTTGTACCTCTACATATAGTCTATTATATACAAAAAATGTTTTTGCGCAGTTCAGGGGGTGCTTGGCTAAAGGTGGTACATTTTTTAAGAAGAGGGCACCTGCCAATGAGTCACTATTTTGCTTTAAAGGTAAATTTAGACTGTAAGTGTAACCAAAGCATGTTGTATGGTCATAAAGAGACAGTCCACCCATATTACAGCAAATCCTAATTTCCCCTGCCTGTACACCAAGTGGAATATAGCCATGGAGATTATTTTAGTATTGTCTGCCCAAGTTTTAAAACATCTCTAAGATTTCTTGTTCCATCCCAATACAGGAGACCCATCCTTTTAAAGTGTATACTGTTAAGCACATTAATTACACATTACACCTTAAGTCATTTGCAATGCCTATTTTAAGATGAAAGATAATAAATATGAATAAAACAAAATGTATGTATACATTTTAACAAAAATACACTCACATGAGCTATTATGGCTATTTTTCCTGTAACTGTAACATGATCCGAATGATAATCTGCATTAGTATAAAATCCTCTCTCTGACTTCAATGTTGTTCACCAAGGAGGGGCCTCATCATTACCTACTCAACATGTTTTCACATGACCTTTTTGATTTCTCCATTTCCTTTCTAGTTTTCTTTTCTTTCCTGCTGCATGCACACATTTTGCATTGTGGTGCTCTACAATTCTGCTCCCTGTAGCACCAGAGCAGAAAGAGGTCAGCCAAAAAAAAAAAATTAAACAATGGAAAATATTCTGGTTTCCTTTACTGTCAGCTAGTGCACCTCAGCAGAAGCCAAGAAGAGGAGTCCACAGAGTTTATCACTGTCTTTGGATTGAAAACAAGAGAAGGCTGAATCTAGAAGGCTGAAAAGTAAAGCCAATGCAGAAGTGCCTCAAACCTGCATTCTATCTAATTTCCATCAGAGGGCCACTCTACTGGCTCAAAAAAAAATGTCTGATTCAAAAGAAGTCTATAAGAAAATGACCATACTTCTGACTTGATTTATTACCTCAGTCCAAGTCTTCTTAAATACAGCATGATGTTCATTTTGTAAATGATGGTCCCAATTCTTTTTTTAAATATGCGATAAAGCAGGCAATGCTTTGGAGGCGTGGCTACACGCAGACTTAACATTCTAGACAGGGGGATTACCAATGCTTATCCATGACACTGTGTACATTAAAATAGCTGTGAACTTGTTTTTGGGTGCTGTCCATGTTTTTGTCTTAGACTTCGACCCTCTCACTGTGTGTTTCCCCTACATCCCAGTTAATTGGACTATTTAGGTTGCCTGAAAATGTCAGAAGTTGAACAAATTTAAATTGTTCAAAGTCTGCCACTTTTCAACCAGCTCTGTATACTGCTGTACATGCAGATCAACGGCGCCAGTGCCCGGAGACAATGTATAGAGTTAGCACCATCCATCAGCCACATAAAATATTACAAAATGACGATACTCCAAATCCTTGATTCGATTATATTTTCAATTCTAAGATCACGGTTTGATTCTTGATTCTTGGTTGCTATGCCATTTTTAGACTAGACTTTTTGGACTGGACTTTTATGCATTATAATAGCTGACCTTTGTAGGCCTACCACAATTCATTGTCAAATTGAAAACATTTATTAACAACAACATGCAACATGAAACAATAACTTAGATCTCCAGTCAATTGGAAACTTGACAATTTGTCAATAAAGTAAAGAAAAAAAAAGTTTGCCAACAATGCTGAGAGAAGACGCTTTGCAGCACAGCAGTCTTAGCAGCTGAGCAGAGAGTAGAGCAGGGCGACTCAGCAGTCCGCTAACTGCTCTCTCTAATATAACCAATATAAGCTGCTCTGTTTAGACTACAAAACGTGCATGTAGTCTGAAACTCAACCATGTGGTTTTGTCGGGTTAAAGCTATAAGCAGAAGGAAACTCCTAGCTAGCTAGCTCGCTAGCTGCTAGGTTAATGTGCAATGGTAAACACAGAATATTGTACACGCACATAACAGAGCTTGCAACCTGTGGCTTTTTTGACAACAACACTGTCAACTTAACTCACTGGAAATCCAAAAGACTTCCACAGCAGCGACTTCAGTGAAAGAGGAGGGGTTTCAAGTTCTGTCGATGGGTCTCTCCTGCATCTGTAGTTGCCATGCAATCTTTTCACTGGCTCCTGCTAAGTTACAGGAAGTTGACTTGTAGCCCTTCAACACATGTTTTTTTCCACTTGGCAAGGCGACAGGACGTGACATGGGGGCCTGGCAGCATCGACGATTGGATTGCATATTTTAATTCAAATTTGAGATTGTGACTTAATTTCAGTCAATTTCTAATTAAAATCAAAATTGTGACACACTTACGTCAGCCGGTTGAAAATTAAGCAATTAGCTTAGGGCAACACCATTAAAACCCCAGATGAAACTGGCTTAGCCACGCTATCCTCCCCAACTCCACCACATATGGTCACTTCTGTCTCCAAAAAAACAAGATGGCGACAGCCAAAGGAAAAACTGCCAGATTTAAAACAGTAATCCACAAACCAATGGCTGACGTCACTGATGCTAAGTTCATCACCATCAGACACCATCACGTTTTATTTTGACAATGAAATTATTTTTTTCATTCCATAGCTGTGAGATTCCAAAAAATACATACAACCACAAGTCTGACAAGTAAAAGGTGAGACACGAAAGGTATGAACTTCTACTGTCACAAGAAATAACAACTAAACCACCCACGTGCCTGTAGAATGCATGCGCAAACAGGTCAGGGACCCGCTTATCAAAACATCACTCTACAACACAGCTGGTTGTCAAAAAATCCATAGGATACCTTCAATACCATGTATGCTTCAGAAAAGCACAGACAGTACTCCCCACAAAAATTGATGTAACAGGAACCCTGACCCCTATTTCCTTCATGTTTCTACTGTTTAGTTAAAAGCACTGTGTGAGTGTTTTCTGTCATTGCTTTTTTTTTGCTGTCCATCTTTGAGGTTGGATTCTCAGTGAAACTGCTGTACACTATAATAGACTCGGCCATTTGGGGCTCCACACAATGAATGTTGTTGTAATTCCTCCTGTCATGGGGCAATAAATGTTCCACATTTTCTTTTTTTTCCCTTTTGCTTGTTTCCTACATGTAGACAGCAATTTACATGGAGACATTAATGTAACTGTCATGTTCTATCCAAGAGCACTGAAGCAGAACTCCTAAAAGACAGCCAAGCCACAGCACTGATGCTCAGGGCACCAAAGATTGAGCAGCAATACAAAGTTAATGGAATTAAGCAAAGAATTCCCCCCCATCCACCGAAGCAGAGACAAGAAAAAAAAACATTTAAATAAGCAGCGGCTTGGAAATAAATGATAAAAATAAGGACCTCAAAACACATTTGTGAATTTAATGTATATGAGGTGGTGGAGGGGCTAAAGAGGGAAAGTGAAAAAATACAATGTATCATATTTTGATAACTTTGATAGCTCTGCAGCATCAGCTTTTTGTATGATTTCTCTCCTTGGCTTATTGTTGTATAAATAACGGAACAGGCAACTATAATATCAAATAAATTGCTTTGTTAAGTCCAAGCCTTCCAACAACATGGGTACTGCAGTAAGTTGCCATCCCGCTACTTGTACTGTAATGCTGTCATGCTGTATTTCTTGCTGAACGTTGCACTTTATCTGCGGATTATTTTATGTCTGAGAACGAGAGGTGGCAGGGGAGCACCACAGACAGTGAAAGGTCTTTGGGAGACTGAGTAGAAAAACAAGGTCTTGTACCTCTAATATTGCATGTTCAAAATCTGCCTTATTTTCACCAGGGATTCTGCAAGCACAAGCTAACACTAAATGGAAGGTCAGTGTGGTCTTTTATTTCACAACAGTTTACTTCTACAGTCGAAAAACAAAACAAAAAAAAACTGTGTCATGCACTTAGGGTTTTGAGTTTGGGGAGATACAGACATTACACAAAATCCCAAGAGATAAATTATAAAAAAAAGTATACATGTTTAAAATATGTATGCATCTTATGAGAATTCCACTTTCCAGTTGATCTCTGTACAACACCCTATATTCCAGTTTAGGTATCCGCTTAGTCAAAATTGTAAATTGGTGTAATTAAGTGAGGGAATCTTTAATAAACAACCCTCCAACAGAATGACTATACAATGTAGTCACATAAACAAATAAAATTCAAATTGTTTAAGTTCAACAAAATCTTCCATGAACTGATGGTTCACAAACTGTTACATATAAAAAAAAATCTGCTATCAACCTATTAAAAAAAAAAGGATTATTGCTAATTTCTACAGGGGTTTCATTTTTAATGACTTATAACTTATGACTATGACTACAACTTCCACGGGGAGCAGACAGCCAGTTACATCCTCTTATTTATTATTATTATTATTATAAATGTATTATTGTTATTTTTTTTTTTATTTATCTATAATTTTACCACAAGTACGGACTATCATCTAAAACCGATCGTAGTTCATTAACTTGTTGTTATTAAGATGTAAGGGTCTCTGGGATGGGTGGGATAGAAAAATGGAAATGTGACTCTGTAGATGCATCGTTTACTGCAACTGTGAATCAATAAAAAATATATATTTTTAAAAGATTGCTTGCAAAAGAGCAATATACTGTTAAAAGCATTTTCTTGTTTACATGGTATGATATCCTTCACCTAATTGTCCATTTAGTCATTTTCATTCTGTTCTGAAGTTAGTTGTACAAGAAGGACAAGAAGGAAATGATCACCTATGGTTGAGCTCAATTCATCCTTCAGTTCATCACTCTATCAACAACACGCAAGTGTCAAGCCTGTAATTCTTTTGTCATTAATAATTCATTAATGCCTTCTTCATTAATTTATGATAGATTTTGAGGTTTCATCCTAATTGCTTTGGTTTGGATCACAGCCTGTGATCAATTAAGTCATTTTTGCAAGCGGCCGGTAGCTATTACTGTATGAAGCAGTGTTGGAGCTAATTTTCTAAGACAAACTATGAGAGGTTCAGTTTTACTTGTGTCCTACAAATAAGAAAATATTAGAGAAGATATACAGTTTGTTTACCACTAGAGGTGAAGGAACATCAAGTAAGAGGAATTTAATTTTAATTTTAATTTGTTTGTTAATCCCCAGTGGGGAAATTACAATTTACACTCTGTGTACACTTTGTTAGTAATCACACACAGGCCTGAAATACACACACATGCACAGGACCTATACATGCACTGATGGAGAGATGTCAGAGTGAGTGGGCTGCCAGCTGAACCAGCACCCTACATTTTGCAAAGAAAAATGAAATAAAAATTAAACAATGAAATAACAGATGAACATCACAATCATGACCACAACCACATTATGGCTTATTGGAAGTTTATGTTAGTAGAAAGCAGAGCACTGGCAGTTTTGTTGTCAAGGATGGTCATTTTTGGTTTAATATTTGAACAAGTCAACAGCATATTGTGCATAGCACACTTGTTGCGAGTTGTTTTTGTTACTTAGGTTTAAAGACATATACAAAAATAGAGTACGAGTGTGAAGTTTACATGACCTGATCTGTAACTCATAAGGAAGTCACGATAACAACCCCCTCTTCTCTGTACAGTTTTCTTGTGCGTGTATTAAAAATTGTCATGACCTAATGACAAAAATGTTTTTTTCATTTCACAACTCCCTCAGCCCAAACTTAAAGGAACATGCCTATGAAGGTAAATATGGTGGAAAATGTGGGAGGGCATAGATGTGATGTGAGCACTTGTAGAATATGATTTAAGAGCTTGTAAAAAAAAGAAAATCTGTACTTGTGTTTTTTTTCACTTCAGTCACTTTCTCAGTACAACCACAACTCATGATTCCAACCTCTCAAATCTGTTGGTGCAATGAGCTCTCTTGCATCACACAGCGGCGAGTCTGCGCACATCTGGTGCTAAACTAATTTATACTTGTGGACTTCGTCTGTGGAACTCTGAGCCAACAGGACGGCCGGGGACACCAGGGTTCTATTGCGAGATGAGGGACAACTCTGTCCGATTTATTTATGTAGCATGGAAGCTAGAGTTAGCTAACTAGCAGTCAGCCCGCTTCTAAATACTGTAAATACCTTTTAATTATCTCAACACTTTTTAACAGTCCAACTGAAACACTGGGGGTGAGCTCCAGGTCCTGCAGCCGCAGACGGACCGCTGTCAGTGGGGATCGGCCAGCATGGAAACCTTGCTAGGAAGCTTTGCTGCCAACCTCGACCGGATCAGAGCTCCAGCGGGACACGGAGAGCTCCAGACCCGGTAAATGAAATACTTGTTTGAATGGGACTTAAGAATAATGGTAATGGTAACAGTAATTGACAATTCAGCTCCCAATCTGTAGGGGGACCAAGGAGGAAGAGTGCTTTGGTACCTACTGTTAAAGTGCTTATTGACAAGTAGCTAATGCTAATGTAATTCTTAGTGGGTAACGTACAATTACGACGTTCAACACGCTTTACTTTTAGTGTGATTGTTTTGACCACGGATACCAACTCTGGGCTAGCTAACCCACAAATTCATCAGTAACGTTAACTGTATAGATAGACAACTAGCTAATCAAATGGTAATTTAGCTAGCTAAAACACCACTGTCTTCTGCCTCAGTCTGTCTCAGTCCGGGGCTGCAAGGCTTAAGTCGGTATGAGAGCTGACAACAGCCGGGGGACACATCCACAGTCAGCCCCCAGCCAGCTAGCAGCCATCCCGGTCAGCACTTAACTCCGGTGCTAAGGACGCTAACGGCAGTTTACTGAACCATCGGGAAACAGACCCAGACACCTGAGTCAGAACACCTCCATTAGCATTACCGGTGCCCCCCTTTTTGCTTTTAGCAGTCTTTACAGTTAAATTTAATTTAATTATTTTTTTTTTTCAATATTCATTCATCAGAATAATTTAAATGAATATTTAAAAAATGAAATAAAAAAAGGCAGTCAACCATGTTATGAGTTTTGGCGTAGCGTAGTTTGTCCACCAGAGGGCACTCGACAACGTCCCTGTTGGCAACACTCAGATTTTTATTTTTTTTATTGTGTTTTTGTTTAAAGGACTTTAACTTTCATATCTTAAGTTTGTATTTTTATACATTTTATTTATCAGAACTTTAATATATTTTGATGTTGCTCTGTTCTGTTGTGACCATAAAACAAAATTATTATCATATTATTTTAGTGAGAACTCATAAATAACTACAAATAACTAATGTTAGGGAAATCTGTTTATGTTTTGTAATGCGATTCTGGATTTTTTTTTAAAATATATATCGGTCATTATATATATTATATAAAATATGTTTTTAAAACGAAATATTTGTATCGGTATCAGACTTAAAAATCAGTCGGGCTCTAAATAAAACATTGTAAAAATGATTAGATTATCAATTATCAACTTTAAAATTGATCTGAAAAGATTAGAGACTAGAGGTGAATCACTCTCACGACAAAAAAAGGTCAAGTTGGCAACAACAGGACTGTCCTTAAGAAGAAGTTGGCACTTTCTGCAACAAAAGAAACTATTCTTGTGCACAACAAAGTAAAAACTGAATTATTTGGGGAAATTCATCTAATTCTGCAAATACATAAACATACTGTTTCTTCTTTTTTAGTTGTTGCAGTCACATTATTGCTTTATGTAAACAAAACTTAATCCTAATGAATGTTATTTTAATAATCACATGATCATGCAAACCTCAAGGCAACCTGCAAAATAAAACACCATATTTTTGCTAACAAGTTATATCTGGTTATTGCAGCTGGCTGTATCAGATAATATACTTATACGTAGTTTAGGCTAATGATCGGGCTGGAACCACCTTTTTTCTTTTTTTTTTTCTTTTTCTTTGTTTAAATTGCTTTACTTTTTTATGTGTTTTGGTCTCCAGTCCTGAATTGCTTCATTCATATTTCACCATTTTAATTGCCCCTGATTGTGTGGTGTAATTACAACAGTGTGTGGCTTCACATTTTAGAATTTCTTGTTGTGTAATTGCTTCTGAGATGCAACCATCATGACTTCTGAGAAACAAACATCTATATTATTTAAAAAACTCCTAATTACGGATTTATCTTTCAGTACAAAATTCCCAGTCATCTTTATTTTATAATGTTTTTGTATTAGTGTTGCTGTCTCTCATTCTTATGTGCTCAAGTTAACATGCACAGTCAAACCTGCTCCATTACTGTATAGCACATGCCTTAATTTACTTAGAAAACAAACAAAGAAGCCTCTATCTTCATCCTGTTTCGATTGAGCTTCTTTGAACACATCACTTAAATGTAATTTAGTGTTTTATTGAGATTTATTCAAAATCAACCATGATAAACAAAGCAAACTTTCTCCGTGAAATCCAAGAAATTTGAGTGCATGTCACAGACCTCCTGACAGCCTTGACTTCAAAAGCATATGGTTGGAGATGAATGCAGGAGTAAGGGGGTGGAGGGCATGATTAGCAGCCCACTTGGCTTCTCTCCCGGTCGTATGTGCTGTATATACATAGCATCAGTCACCTTCCCATCACCTAATTAACTCCTTCACCTTTACACAACAAAGTAACATCTACTTCAAACTGCTCTGTCTGACTGATTTGACACAAAGGCTTTATGAGTATTTTGAAATGAAAGGTGATTTTGAAGATGCAACACACATTGCTAATAGCCATCAAATGCCTCAACGGCTATTTCTTCTTTAAGATGATTAAAGCTGTTGGTGGGTTTAGCAGGCTTGCCTGACCCAAATGCTGGCAATTTTGTGTTGTGTGAGAAGTGTGCACAACTGCGCACACACACACACACACACACACACACACACACACACACACACACACACACACACACACACACACACACACACACACACACACACACACACACACACACACACACACACACACACACACACACACACACCAGCTTTGTCTTCACACTTGCATTCAATCTTAGCCAGCAGCAGGTAGAACTTCTGCAAATTATAGCCTAAGGGCAGCCTTTGCTGCTCAGTGTTCAATGCTGTTTGATACTGTCTGCCCGGAGTTTGTGGAATTCAAAGTTTCTCTTATTGAGATTTTTTTACATCATTCTATTCGTACCAGCTACTTTCAAAAAACATTTATAGAAAACAATAATTCTTCCAAACATTTTACATGTGGTAGAAATTTACTCAGCATTTGCTTATTTTCCAAGATGAGTTTTAATCGACATATAGCGTACTGTTTCTGATTTTCCATTTAGAAATCTTGGTAGTGTAATATATGTGGATTAAATATAAAACAATACAACATATCTTACAGTACCACTGCTTCATTAGCCTACGGATATCAGCGAAAAACAGGAGATAGCTAAGCAGACGGTCCATCTCCTGGTCTCCCTGCAGTAGGAAGCGGAGCAGAGGGACAGTGCTAACGTTAGCTTGCTACTTCCACACACCTAGCATGCCTTCATCCTATACAGAAAATGAGCCAAACAAAGTGGTCACTCTAGTGATAGCAATGTGCTTTCTTACAATGTGACAAGAAGGTATGAATGAAACAATAAGATGTTACATTTGAGTAATTTAGAGGCCAGCCAACAGGCTAGAAGGCTGGTTCATTTGGCACCACGGTTCAGAGAGAGGTCTAACCTTACAGTCTTTATATTAAATGTCAAGGTAGAACATTGGTTTATTAATGTTTATTTTGTAATGTGTTGGTATATGTCAATCTTTTAGAAGACAGGTTAATGTGGAAATTAATACACCCACACAAGTAGTTATGTATATCGCACGTAGGTTTGCGTTCTTATTGATATAATGTGCAAAAATAGATATTCTAATCATTCGAAACCTATGTGTTTTTAGAATTAACATTCAAATTTTATTTTTGGCCAGTTTTGACAGCTCTTACGGCCTATGTGTATTAGATTGATCAGATGGGATGAAAAATGAGAAGAGCCTTCTGTGTCATTGGTATTCCTCAGTACCATTTTCAAGCTGAACAGCCAATCAGATGGATAGGCTGTTCAGTATTGCAATGCCAATTTCCTGTATCAACAATAAATAAAAGAACCAACAAAAAAATACATTTAATTGTGACAATTAATCCTTTAAGACGCCTAACCTATTCATTTTTGATACTCACTTGCAGCCTGCTCTATCAAGAGCACTGTCCAGCATTGCCAAAAGGAGTAATGGCTTTCAGACAGTGCTAGCAACAGAGGACAGCTCAGACTATGCTGAGCACCAGTTGTGAATGCTGGTTTCAGGTCAGTACATCAGAGCAGCACGCTGAGCTGACAGAGGGTTGAAAAGTCTGTCTGTGTAGACTGTTCTTATGTTGAACAGTTAATAAAAAAATATTCAGTACATTTATCACACATCAGTGTTCAGTTAACCCATGCTTCAATTCATAATGTAAATATCATGCATACTGCTATAATTTCAAGTCAATTTCATTTCTATAGCCTAAAATTGTGTGTTATTTATCAAAGTGTGATGAGTAATTGAAGGAGCATTGAATTAGGCATGGTCCCACATGTTTATTCATGTAACCTATATTAAAAAAGAGAGAACTGATCAGCGGTGATAATAATAAGTAACTGACTTTAGGAGTTACTAATAAAAATACTCAAATGAAATATCTGCAGAGGGCCCATAAAAAGGTCAGTGGTGGCCCTGAGCTGCATTCGTGATTTCATGCTAACTCAGCATTGCAAAGATGCAAAAAAAGACTGAGGCTAAAGCCTACAGTTCCCAGGCTTAACATCAGCATCCTTACTAGTTGATGATTCATATAAATACAAAGAAATTAGGCAGGAGGATTACTATTGCAGTGTGGGGATAACGGTTCAATGGAGGTAAATCTTTACAGTAGGATATACAAGACCATTTTTATTTAAGTTTTATACTTTTATTTGGTAAAATAAGTTTGTCATGTACTTATAAATAATAATATAAATGCAGCATGGTTGAAATAAAGATTTGCATGTGTGTACATAGTGTATACATTACTTCTATGTGAACATGTCTGTGTGCTTTGTGTGTGTTGTTTGGGTAGAGGGTGGGGGGTCTGTGGGTTATGCTGGTGATCTAGAGCTGATTTCTTTCTCTAAGTGTGCAGGATCTGCTTGGCATGCTCTGCGTCTCCTTTCTCTCTGCTATAGGCTCTGCTGGCTATAGCTTGTGGCGCTCCCAGTGGAGTAAGCTCTTTCCACTAACAAAATGCAAAATACAAAATTAATAAAAACACCCTTTGAAACTGACAAATATGCCTCAGGCAAACTATCGGCCCGCCAGCTGCTTAAAATTTAATCAGTATTTTTTCTTTATTTATTTATTTTCCACGGCCATGCTCGTCTTTTTAATAACATGTTGCTGAGACTGTCTGTACACAAAGTTTTCCTCTGTCAAGAATTACATAGGGGCTGTCAGTTCATGGTCTCTCTCCCTCAGGGGGTTGGCCAGAAAATAAACTAAACTAATTTATTTTATCTTTTAACCTTGGTTCTTGTCCTATTCTAAACTAGTCTCTTTGGTCCTTGTGGCTCTCAGAGTGACGTCTTATGAAAGGGGCTATTTGAGGATGAAGAGATCGACTCACATTACTCAGATATGCTGGAATTCCCTTCCATTGTGTTTTAGAAGTGATTGAAGATGAACAGGGATGACCAAAATGGTGGAATTGTTGATGTTGGAAAGCAACCCTGAATTCCCTTATAGCTCTCCCATTCTGATATAACATGCATGCACTCATTTATAATTTAATCATATTAACACTGGGTTACAGAGTGAGTGATGACAGACAGTCAGACATCTTTGTGTCAATCATGTTGTCCAGAATCCTAATCTTGGTAGTAATCGAACAAAAAGCTAATAGAGAGCAGAGAAAAATGTACAAGCTAGTAGCCAGATGAATTATATTGTCTCCTATGGTATTTCTAATGTGGTAAGTCCTGAACTTGCAGTCTTGCCGGGGCTGTTTTGTAGTACAGAGATCAGGGTGACACATTATCTTTGTTACATTTTACGTGTAGATTTTCGGTAAATATGTTATTATTGTTTGTAATCAAAATCCAGCTTGCGAGCCTATAAAACTTGGTGTGTTGTGCTACTTTTTTTCTTTCGGCCATCATGTCAGATATGTGGTGGTGGGGTGTTTGGGGGCAAGCATGTCTGCCATGCTGCCTTTTTGACATGTCTGACATTTTTAAATTCTAGACATTGTCACTGTTTGTGGGTAGGAACAGAGGAGGGTACCAAAAATTGATAAAAAGCATCAATAAATTTGTTGATGTTCAATTGTGAAGGAAGACAACACAAGGGTTAAAAATTTAGTTTTGTGCACTGCTGATTTGTCAGATACAACAAACTAAGGAAGTAGTGCCCTGTGTAGATCATGTCTAAATTCTTCAGTTGCTTCACTATTCCTCAAATCAACAATTCAATTTGTTTTTCAGTATTGTCTGCTGTGACATTGTTTGACTAAGGACTCTGGATTCATAAAGATCACCAGATTGATTGTTTGTTTTATACCCTGACAACTAGGGCTGAAAGGATTCCGCGAGTAATTTGAGAAATTCTTTGCCTTAAAGCTTTGTTTTAATCAATGTAACTAACGGGGAAGGCAAAATGTTTCCACACCGGTGACTTTAGGACAGCGGGAGGATTTTGCAGTTTTGTTGTATCTCCGGCAGCGACCATGGTGTCTTGAAACGTGCAGCTGCAGGCTACTGGTAAACTAGCTGTGTCATCCATAAAGTGTTAGTTTGTTTTCTTTGGATGCACACAAGTAGGTGTGGGCGGAGAGAAAAAAAATACTGAGAGAATCGCCGATCCTCATTTCTCTCAATTTCTGAATGTGTAATAACTGCACAGCAAGATCCACAATGTTTTTACCTTGCAATTCAAACTGGAAAGAATAAATGGATAGAATATATTCTTAACACAGTCTGAAAAACTCTTGGGAACGGTTTGTTTTATTAACTATGACCTATACATTTATTTTTTTGCTCGAAAAGAAGAATCTGTCACTCAAATACAAATCCAGATCTATAAATCCATCCAAAGGATTTTGTTCTAATAGATTACATTGAACATTTATTTTAACAAATAATATCTCTTTTCAGTGTGCTTTTTTGAATTATACCCTGAAGGAGGCCAGTCTCTTGTTCTTACACATACGTGAATCTGAGATAAATTCCCCATGGCAGGTTTTTATCCTCTGTGTGAAAACTTCCAGTTTTGTGCTGCTTCCTCTTTTTCTTACTTTATTTAGTTATTAATTGAGATCATGAGAGTCAATGCTTTCAGCAGAGGACTAGCTCAAGACAAGAAATGCTTGAACTTCTTTGCCATAAATATTAACTAGAAATATATTATGCATATTATTCTTTAAATACCATATAAAATGTGTTTTTGTGACTAAATCTTAATTTTGCATATGCTTTTAAGTAATATACATTAAATAATAATTACCATTAAATTGATGGCAGAGGCAGCTTTGGTACTGTCAATCAAATTTGTGCAAACCCCCTCTGACACTTTCTGTCTCTCGTCACTTTAGGCTGCCAAGCCATTATTGTTCACGCCAGCATCTCAGAGTGCAGCAGAATCAGCATATACTGTACTCCAGCACTTTCCCATTCGTACACTTACTACAGGTCATAAAGGTCATTAAATGTACTGTAGATATCTTTTTAACCAAGAGGGATGAATTAATCTGAAGGCACTGCAATATTCACAATGTTGTCACTGTGTGGAAAGGATAGAAGGTGACAGGAAAACCGTTGTTTCCGGTGGGGATCTGTGGTGATTTGCCTAGTGTAGACACAGTTGCAAACAGTGATTTTGAAACGCAACATTCCACTACAATCACCTTATAAAGTGATCATATAAATGCAACGACCACTGAGATCGCCCTCATTTACAGTGACAACAAGCCAGAGGAACATAATAAACACATAAAGAAGCACAATCATCATGAATAAGAACACCAACATAAAAAAGGTTAAAGGGATGAAAAAAGATTTTTTTTTTTTTTTGTATACTTTACTAATCCCACAAGGGGAAACTACACTTTTCACTCTGTTGTTATTACACACATTACACACAGGCCTGAATTACACATACATGCTCAGGACCTACACATGCACTAATGGAGAGATGTCAGAGTGAGGGAGCTGCCCATGGAAAGGCGCCCCGAGCGGTTGGGTGTTCGGTGCCTTGCTCAAGAGCACCTTGGCAGTGCCCAGGAGGTGAACTGGCACCTCTCCAGCTACCAGTCCACCACCATACTTTGGTCCGTACGTGGATTTGAACCAGCAGCCCTCCGGTTCCCAACCCAAATCCCTACGGACTGAGCTACTACCACCCCTAAATAAGGATAAATAGGATCAAATGAGGTAAAATACTAAAATGGCAACAAATTCAGCTAAAACAGTTACAATGAGATGTGTAAAATTCAGAAATCATAGTTTTTAATATACCAGAGTAGGAACAGTAGTCATTTTTAAATTGTTTTGCAGGGCCTTCCATCAATTTGGAGCACTTAAAGAAAAGGCATTCATTCCTTGGTTTGTACACGCTATAGCTACTGACATGCGTGTGTCAAATACGTCATTATGCATCAGCTGAAGTGCTTGTTGGATGGTCAAACTGTCTAATTTCACCTCTCCCCGCACCTTTACAACATCGGAGTTGAGGCGCAAACCAACAATCACATCCACTTCACACAATGATTTGCCAGCTGTGCAAAGGTGAGAGTATGCAGAATTATAACTTCTTCCTCAACTTCCCTTTTTTCTTTCTTCACACAGCTACCTATGTAACTTTTTTTGTGTGTATAATCAAGTGCAACGCCATAGATGCCTTCAAGGAGAGACTTCCAACAGTGTCAAGTGTGGCTACTTGGAACAAAACACTTTTGCCTTGCAACAAGGTCGGACGACCCATTCTGCAAATTAGTTCATTTCTAGCGTACTGCAGCCTTTATATTCTGGCAGTTTAACAGCATATCACCACAAAATATCATCACAAAGACAAGTCAGGGAAAGAGAACACAGGATTGCCACCAGACATCGCTACACTGCTTAATCCTCCAATGACCAGCATTAGCTTAACGGGAGGGGGACCAGAGCCCCCCCTCCCCACTCCATTCTCCTTTACTTGAACAGAGGCATGGAAGTATTTCAAGGGACAGCGCCTTTGATGTGAGCAATTTATAAGGCTAATTATACAAACAGGATAATAACAATGGAGAATACAAGCTGCCTGTGTGTTTACCCTCCCTGTGTTTACACCACAGACAGGTCCTTAAGCCATACAAGAACACACACACACACACACACACACACACACACACACATTTGTAAAACAGCTGGTAATTCTCAGTTGTTCATAGTGCAGATCATAATAACAACAAACAATGAAAAATGCCTGACATCAAAGAAGGAAATTATTATGTGTTTAAAAATTCAATATAAAGTTTTAAGAAAGAGGCAAAAGATTGTTGATGCACTGACTTCCTCTTGAAGTTAATTGATAGCACGATGCACCATGCACCATGGTTGAGTGTTCTACATAGCTGCAGGACAATACTTGTATTATCATGTGAGCCCCTAGCCCTTGGGTAACAGATCTTGTTGTTTGCATATTTATTGTATATTTGTGTATTCATACCCTGCCTGTATCATATCACCTAAATTGGCTCATGTGTCATTATTTCCTGTATGGGTGGTTGATTGTGCTTTGGCAGTTCCAGGAACTGATCTCCAAAAGAGTATCTTGCTTTCACAGAGGATTCAATTTAAAACGGCCTGAGATAACAAGCTTCTTTTCTCTGACATTTGTTCAAAATCGTGTACAGTCATAGAATACAAAACCTCAGATGTTCTTCAAAAAAGGCTGGACAACGGTTGTAAATTTTTCATTTGAAACACGGATTCTTTTTTTTACCTGTTCAACTGAAAAAGAATGGGTATGGCTGTACACATCTACAGCACCTTTCATCATGCAGCCTAGCTATTCGCCATGCCGTATCGCCCCATGCATTAGAAGCACATTAAATTTGGAATCACATCACTTTTCAGGTTCAAATAATGAGCATTTAATTATTGACAGGGGATGAATATTTAACAAAGACACTGGTGGTTCACTTGGTTGGCCTCATATGGAGTAGTATTAAGGATGACATGAGGTCCCAATGACCCAGAAACCCACCCCCATTCTCAAAGAGTTTCCACCATTACTATTAGAGTCACTAGCATGGCAGGGTACAAGTGCAGGTCCATCCAAGCGGAAGTATTGCTGTAAGAATGTTCTTGGTTTGCATTAACTTAAAACGTATTGATAAGAAATTAGCATTAGAAATGAAATACCGCTAGTTTAGCTTGCATATACTTATCATTGTATACAACATTATGCAAATCAGTAAAAAGGTCAAATTGAAGCAGCCTATCAGGTTGACTTCACATGGAAGGTAGTCCAAGGTTAAGACTTTCCACAATGAACATTTTACAATATGTTCGAAAATGTAAGGTGCATTTAAGGTGTCCATATTGCCGCTATTATCACACTGTCGCTGGTTAATCTTGGCATTAGAGTTGCTTTTCACTACCAGGGCAGTCGCCACTTGCACCAGTTTAAAGTCAAATGTTTGTCAAAAGTAAATCATTTAAACAAAATTATATGTATCCTTTTAGTAATTTCAAGGAACTTCCTACCTTTTTTATACTGTCGTTTTACCCAGTGTGTGATAACAGATGCGCAAACATGCATATAAACCAAGTGACAACCTGGAAAGTTAAGCCAACGCAAAAGTGCCTTAAACCTGCATTCTACCTAATTTCCAGCGGAGGGGGACTCTACTGGCTCCAAAAATAATTCAGTTTCTGTAGTTTTAACTTTGGTTGAACATGGAGGGCTGGGAAGACTGGCCAAGCGGGTTGGCCACAAACATCTGTATGAATATGTATGTACAGTAAAAGAGCCTAAAATATGAAACATTTGCTGGAGTGTTAAAAAAACAACATGAGAGATCGCTTTGTCAAAGCTAAAAAAACAGCTTCATGGAAAGAGTGTTCTAAAAGTGCCCATATTTTGCTCATTTTCAGGATCATAATCGTATTTTGAGGTTGTACCAGAATGGGTTTACATGGTTTCATTTTCAAAAAACACCATATTTTTGTTGTATTGCACATTGCTGCAGATCCTGTTTTCACCCTGTTTGGTCTCTGTTTTAGCTACAGAGTGAGACATCTCACTTGTTTTAGCTACAGAGTGAGTACAATAAGAACTATAAAATAGCAGTTAACCTGTTTTGGGTGTTGTTGCTCATGTTTTCATCTTAAACTTTCACCCTCTGTGTAACTTTGTTGCCTAGAAATGTCAGTATAGCGTTCTACCAATCAAGCTAGTTAGCGCTACCATTAGCTGATAACTTAGAAAGTCTAAGTAGGTAAGAAGAAAGTCTGTTGATTTTTAACAAGCTCTGTGTACTGCCATACATGCTGACGAAAGGCACCAGCACCTGGAGGTCTGCGTTTACCCGCCTGTAAAACTCTGCTGAATGACTCGCGTCAGAAGGGTTGAAATTGGATAAATGATAACCTATGTCGGCTTGCAGGGACCCATTCAGCCAAAAATTATTTGTTCTGGGAGATGGGTCAAACCTAAGCAGAATGGATAAGCACATAAGAAGTTGGGTCCAGTTTAGTTTGACGATAGCCAGACAGATTATTTTAAGAGGATGGAAGAATGAAGGGGTTTATCAATCCAGGAGTGGGCTTGTGAGATGGCTAGGGTGGCAGCGTTTGAAATAATGTCAAATGAAAGATTGGATGTGTAAACTAAAAAATGGGGAAGTGCCTGAGCTTTCTGCAGGGCTCCCAAGAAGCTTTGTGCTGGGGAGAGACATGTATGATGGGTGATCTCATTTATACATGTTTATTTGGTTTATATTGTATTGTCTAGTTAGTTGTTTTGTTACTATTCTGTTTAATGGTTTAGAATATTGTAGTTACTGTGTTATCTTTTCTTGATTTTCATCTGGGTGGATGGTGCTGATCAGGGGTGGGGGGTGTTGATGTTGTGAGTTAAGTTTGGTATTTTGTAAAAAAATGAAAAATAAAAAATTGTTAATCACGAAAGAAGAAGGGTTGAAATTGGAGACTTTCCCTCATTAGTGTTTAGCTTAGCACAGCACAGCACAGCACAACACTGGTTTAGACAAGTCATCCTCCCTAGCTCAGCCCAGTTGTCCAGATAGGATATGGTCACTTCCGGCTCCAAAATACCAAGATGACAACAGCCAAATTGCAAACTCCAGGCTTCAAAACAGCAGTCCACAAACCAATGGATGACATCAACAATGTTAAGTCCATTTCTTTTCCAGTGTATGATATAAACTAGGAACCAAATATTCTACTACATGGATAAAGAGGAAAATATGATACTCAGCAGCAGGGGTGTCACGAAAACCGGTACTTCGGTACCAAGTGGATATCAAAATTCTGAATATGGTACTCATTTTTCTACAGTACCGAAGTACAGGAGGATACAATCCTATCAAACCTGAAAGGGGCAATAATGATCAATAATGATACAAGAGTTCTAGTCTGCCACTAAATTTACCTACAGTAGAGCTCCCAAACAGAAAGTAGGTCTGTATATCTCTGCCATTGTCTATCACAGCCTAACGATAGCGCCAATAGCTGACATTAGCTAGCTTGTTTTAGCGGACCTCTGTAACGTTAGTTAACTTTAACTAGCACCGTTCTATCTGAAAAAACAACAACAGCAGAGAGAAACAGTACATAAACAGGGCTCAAGATTAAGGCTTGTCTCCTGGTCGGGGACAAGTGGATTTTTTGTAAGGCAAGTGGAAGAGAAATTTACTTGCCCCACTGGACAAGTGAAAACTCAACAAAAAAAAAAAGCCATGTTCCTTAACGTTATGTGCCACTCATTAAGTCTATGTTATTGATTTGAAACATATATTTTTTCCCCACAATCCAGGGCAGCGGACGGCTAACGTTGGACACAGCGGCAGTGGATCAGCAGAGGGCTAACGTTAGACCCAGCCCGCCGTTCAACTTATTCTCTGTAAGCGATGCAGCATAAAAGCACGGCGGAACCAGCAAGCCAGATAGCCGGTGTTAGCTGACCAACGTTAGCTTGCTAACTCCACCTTAACGTTACCCTGTCACCACATCATTGACAGAAAACGACACAAATACAGATGTAACTTGTCACAGTGTGCTTTGGTTTTCACTGTCATTCATGGGACTATTAAGCGTGTACTCAAATTGACTGGCGCTTTGCACACAATACTACAGTACTTTGTTGCATGACGTAATTCCCGAGAGAGGCTCTGCGACGCACACATACAGGGAGCGGATCAGACAGCGGAGCAGCATTGCACAGAAAATGCAGAGGCATAAGTGCAGCTTCACAGCTGAACTGCAAAAAAATGTCCACGTCCCGTTCGGGACAAGTGGTCAGGCGGAGTGTACCAAATGCAAAGCTGCCACATATGTTTCAGTGTCTCAAAAAGGTGCTGGAGATCTAAAAGCTCACACGGACACCGAAAAACCTTATCTTATTACATTGAAAAGGTTTTAAGAGATATTTAGATGAAGCTGGATTTTGATGCTGACACAGAATAGGTCATATTTAGAACATTATTTCCTATTTATTTATTTATTTAAAAAGAAAGCTATTATTTTGTTACAGGTTGTTACAGATTTTATTTTATTACATAAGTTATTTTTGTACCATTGAGACAATAATAAAGCATATTCATCAACCACTGAGAGAGTGTCCTCTTTTTTTAAAATCAAAATATGGTAACCCTATATTAGATAAGATTAGATTAGATTCAACTTTATTGTCATTACACATGTACAGGTACAATGCAACGAAATGCAGTTTAGATAGCTTCCGGGCTGCAGCTATTTAAAGCGCCGCCACACATATTATAGAGTCTAGAGATCCTTTTTTCTTGTTGAAGGGGAAATCTATTCTTGGGACATTCTTGTTTCTACTGTTTCAACTGAATTGTATTAATGTTGATAGTGTTTGGATGCTTTCGACAGTTTGTTTGAATTCTGCATTAGCAAAACGCAAAAAAAATATAAAATGATAAATCTTTAACCGGACAAGTCATTTTTATGCATGGACAAGTGAAATGTTAATCACTCAAAAAGTTAATGTGAAGCCCTGCTAAACATGTTTGCTGTCTGGGAGTTCTAGGTGAACTCATGGAAGACGTTAACGTTACCGGATGCTAACATTAGCTGTGGTGATGCTAGACAGCAGTGGTCTGTGGGTCCATATAAATCCTACTCTCCTTGTCCCTTCAAAACAAATAACTGACACTGAAAACAGGTGACATGACACTGTCCCACCCCCCACCCCCCTTTTCTTTTTCTTTTTACACACCATATACTTTTGGTTGTATCTGTACAGATTACTAGATTGTTGGTATTGTGGCATCCCTAATCAGCAGACATATGAGTTTATGTTTAGCTTTGACTGATATAATGCTTCTTATTAGAGGATGTTACTTTTAAACTAAGGGAAATGCTATTGATCTGCAAGAATGTCCCTTACCATCACAAAAATTTCTATTCAAATCAATGTGGTTTGAAGTCTGATGTTCGCTAGTTTGTTTTCCTTGGCTACCACAAGATCTAATGGATAAGTATTGTGAACTCAGCCTTTTAACTGAAATCCTGTCTGTCAGAGAGAACTGTAGCAGACTGCTTTCATTGGACATTCTGGGATCAGATCCTCTGTACAATCAACAAGAAGACAGACCAACAGAACCAGACAGATAGAGAGAAGTGGCGGAAAATGGAAAAAACAAGATCTACATCCACCCTCCAGGGAATGAACCGTTTAACTGTGTCAGTCACCCTTCCTTTTCTCAGCCCACATCCCATCGACTTATCCTCCACTCCCTCCGCAGATGAGTGGCCCTTCAGATCTTATCTGTTGTGAAATAGTCAACAAAACATCTTCCCTTATTAGTTTGTTTCATTTAAGAAATTGTGAACTTAGGTCATTTCTTTTAGTGCCAGAAAATTTGTATTCATTTAGTTTACTTACTGTGATGTACACATATTATTTTGCTTATTATATTATCTATTAAGAGAATATGAATACAGCCCTCCAGCTCTCTAAAACTCAAAAGCGTGCTGTTTTTGCTGGATTTACAGCAGCCAAGAGAATGATTGCAACCCGTTGGAAACCACCCCATGACTTGTCTACTCATGCATGGACCCTCGTATACATAGAGCTCTCCCCGGCTCGCACAAATGGAGCACCAGGAAAGACTTTGGATACTTGGCTTAGCATTGCTGAATTTTTGAAATCCATGCTGTAGATTTGTGCTACAGCCTTCTCGCTTCTATCTGTGCGTGTTTGGTCCCTTTTGTCTTATGCTGGTCTCCCTGTCAATGCCTCTTATTTGTTTGTGTGTTTGTCTGTTTCTTTGTGTCTTGTTTGTGAGCTGCAGACTGCTGTTCTTGCCAATGTGATTTTGTTGTGTCTCCCTCTATCCCCTATTTCCTCTCTTTGTTTTGAAATGAAACATTTGATCGCAAGGAAGGATTGTGAAAAAGGTGCACTGTGCCTTCTTCTGTGTGTGTAATGTACTTTTCTGTATGTTGTTATCAGGACCAATGTTTTGCACTTTTGTTTGGCTGTTTAAATTAAAAAAAATGTATCACAAAAAAGAGAATATGAATACCTACTATTAAATAATAGACCGCAGGCAAACTGTTAATGTTAATAATAACATTATCTGTTGTCTGTGCTCCACTGTAGTGTACTGTATCTCATTGTCCAGACATGTACAACACGTACTGCACATAGCAAGAGTCCTCGTGACACTTTACTTATCTTAGCACTTAAATTATTAGACTGTGTGTCTGTTCAGTTGCTAATGACCACGTGACTAGTGTTGACTATGGTCTCAAATCCTCCAGTCCAACATTGTTTTGCTTATTGTGTGCAAATGAAATGGTATTCAAAATGCCATTGCTTTCCTAACAAGTCTGTGTGTGTAAATCAGAGACAGGGAAAATCCCTCGTCACTGTACATGGCCTCACCGACGCAGGTGACCTCACGGTAGTGTTTCTGTACATCTACCACTCCAAATTTTGCACTGAAGTTGACCTACGCATACTGACAGCGTATTAACTCTTTAGGATCCTGTTAAAGCCTTTTATTGGAGCAGATACATATGGGTTTGCTCTGCAGCCAGGAAGGTCATGTCCTGTTATAAGCTGCTGAATGGCAAAAAGCACATTGTAACCATGTTAAGCAAGCTTCGCTAAATGTGTTTTTGCGGTGAACATTAAGCTTCAGTCTCTGAAAGATAAACTCTGAGCTATTCTCCACCCCTCCTTTATGGTTATGCTGTCTCTATTATGATATAATGGTAGATTCATCCCAAACCTCACAGGCAAGCCCCCTGCAATGCTTCTGACAGCTGAGAAATGTCATTACAGGCCATAATGAAGAATGAAATCAGTTATACCATCGCCACACGCCCAAAATTTAATTAGCACCTCTGAAGGTCAGCTCAAATGGTTTCCTCGTGATGTTTTCATATGAGCACAATGTTGGGTTGTAAATGTATTTCCACTTTGATGTTGCATGGGGAATATAGCACAACAAAAAGACAAGTTGGCCCTGTGTAAAAAAAAAAAACGTATGGAAAAAGGAATGCAATTAGTTACTGCATAACCTATGAATGTTATGAATCTACAAGCAGTGACTTAACAAAGGGAACTGATAAGACATTGAGATTGAAATGAGGTGTGGAGAAAAGCTTTTTATCAATAAATGCCATACCTTCACACAATGTACAATTAGAGCTCATACTTTGCAGTGAGACACAGCCTAAGTGTTGCATCAATTTGCAGATCATTTAGTCTTTTCACAAGCATTCGGCCTCTGATAAAACAGCAGGAATCAAAGCTAGATAAAGATGAAAATAGAGCATGACAGAAACAAAAAATCATGCAAATGACTTTTGTTATTGCAACGTGATATTTTTTTAATTGTAAGTGATCATTCTGCCTTTTAGTTACAGCTGTCAGCCCTCATTAATGTGCATTATAAATTGCATCAAAGTGCATAAGGCTGTGTGTGATTAATTTATACAGCTCTTTACGTAGGAGGAAACTGTGCAGGTGGTGAGGAGCCTAATGACTTGGTTTGGATGGCACAGCTACAGTCCTTGCTCTCATACAGTATGTTGTGTGTCAGCTCTGGCATGTGCCTGTCACACTACCGCTGCTTCGTAGGACCTAAGGATGAAGATTACACGCTCATAACCATCAACTAACACAGTGTCCAAAACAACTTACAAAAATCTCCTCTTTTCCATAATGGCAATCAGTTACGCCCTGACAAGATTCGATAAGTGATTTTAACCCTAGTGTCATTTCCAATCAACATATATCCACAATAAAAAGGATTTAGCTTTTTTCATGTTATAGTGATAACAAGGACCTTATTCAGGACACATTGGAAGGTCCATTGTACAGTAAAATTCTTTTTTACAAAACATAATTTATAATTACACATTTACACAACTTTCCAATTATTAACAAAATGTAGACACTGTTATCAGTATTAAAATAAGGACTTCTGAACAAGGTGAAGAAAAAAAACCTTTAATGCTATAAACTCTCCCACTGCCGGTTTCTTATGGGTATGTGTTAATAAGGATACTGAAGTACACCCGACAGAAGAACTGTCTATTGCATTAAGATATGTAGGTTTCTGCTTTTTAAAAATCTCTCAGCTTGATCCAACAACAACATGTTTGCGAAACATGAAAAAGGAAAGTCCTCAGTGACACAGTGGGTCTAGACAGGATTAAATTGCAGTAATTAAAAAACATTAAATAACCTCACATGTATCAAGACGTGTGGCTTATGTACGGGTCTTTCCATACGGATAACCCTTGTGAGTCTACTTACAACTCAGCTCTTCTCTTCCTACTGAGACCACGCATGAAGCGGACAATGTTTGCATTGTTTACTACACTGTTTGTCCAAATCGTAACTTCTGGGTCTTGCTTTTATTTTAACACGCACACGCACACATACACACACACAGACACAGACACACACACACACAATCATTAAACTTGTGAATGCACACTCAGAAGTGTTAAATGTTTTCTTGGAGGACATCAAGATGCTAATGACTCATACAGTAGATCAGACATAAAACAAAATCCATGGGGAAGATTGATTAAAGGGCTTTTAAACACCCTCTGCCATACTCTCCCCTCTTATTCTCTCCTGCCAGCATCGCCAGATGAGTGCCACAGTATTTAATCCTGTGGCAATCCAATAATTAAATTTTTGACATTTAGATATAAAAGACAGAGAGCAAAGCAGGTCCAAACAAAGGAACAATTTGAAACAGGTCTTTGTCTTTTTAGAAGGGGAAGAAACGGATTAGCTTGGAGATGCTACTTTGAAGTCCTGGAAACTTGTAATAAAAAATTTAAGCTACAAGCAAGCAGGATGGGAAGGGTTTTACGGGGGTTAAGTACGACGATTTATTTGACTCTGCATAAATTATGGTCTGTAATTCAAAGGTTTTGCTGTGTGTTTTTGTAATTTTGGCTAAATATTTTTTGCTTTGATAGTGATTGTCCTGTGTCAGGCCGGCGTGATGGTAGAAGGGACGGCTAGAGAAAACAAGCAGTCTCCTGGCTCTTAGGAGAAGGTCATAGCTCTCTAATTATCATAGGCAGCTAAGTAGCATCCTTCAAAAGATCCCATTGAAGCTCCAATTTTAGAAAATGCTTTGTAACAACTATCTTCATTCACATTTTTAGGCAAACACGGAAATAGACAAACAAAATGACTTATTAAAGCATGTATAAACCATTACTTATATATGCACATTTACAGTGAACAGCTAATTTTTCACCAACATACACACAACATCTCCACACACACTACCCTTCACTCAAATGTAAACAGAAGGGTCACCTTGCAACAACAATTTGAAACAACCAACAACCGATTGGTTAAAAAAAGGCCTAGGCTACATTTTCAATAATGAAGAGGCGTATGATATAAATACACCAACAAATGCAGATTTATTTTAATATATAAGACGACAAGATTATTAGTATGTAAATTTAGCTCAAATGTATTTGATACAAAAAAGGCCATTAAAGTAAAAAGTAAAAAAAAAGGAATTGTCAAATGAAACATTTAGGTTTCAGATGACAAATATGAAACATTTAGGTTTCATATATTTTTTCAGATTTTCTTTTAATAAAGCAGCACAATTTTTAATAATTTGGTCTTCAAAACAAATGAGTTTAGAATTCAATTTTACAATTTAAAGAAGATTCAAGTCCCTTTGGTGACACTCACTAGCTTAGAAATCCAGTAGCTCTTTGAATAGTGCTTTAGTTATTGAACAAATGAGCAAATGTAATCTTAATTTTAGGTACGAAACTGGAGCATTGTATAAAAAAATAAACATTTTCTCTGTTTTAAAGTGCTAATATATTAGCACACTCTTTATATTGATCACAGACATATTGTTATCGGCATATGTTGTCCGATACGTATATATGTGTTAATGTAATGCAGAGAATTATGCTATTTAAATGGTCAGCAATTGACTGATAATGAACATAAAGTTCTTCTTAGCGATTTATTTATTTGCTTTTTGAGCACCGTTGCATAGTCATTTGGGTGCAAAATCAGTGCACAATCCAATTTTCAAAAGAGAAGCCCAAAAAGAAGTAATGTTGACTCTTTTTTTGGTTTTGGTGAGGAGTCTGGCTGCTGTATTTTGAACAAGCTGTCATTTGTTTAAAATCTGTTGACTGACACATGTAGATTGAGTTACAGTAGTCCAAATAAGAGGAAATAAAATAATGTATGGCAGTCTCAAGGTTTCAACTGGATAAAATGTACCTAATCTTGGAGAGTCTCCTAAAATGGGAAACTGTGTTAACATGCTTGTTTAAAGCTAAGGTTATTATCAAAGATAACAGTTTTAGGCAATGTTTTGTGACGGAGAGCCCGGATGTCTTGAAGTGTAGGCATTAACTGTGTTGGGGCCAGGCAATAATAATTACCTCAGTCAACATTTAGCTGCAGGTAGTTCTGGGCTATCCAGCTTTTGAGGTCAAGGATGCAGTTGTTAAGTGTATTGATTTGATTTAAGTCTTTGTAGTTAATAGAGAGATACAATTGAGTGTCATCAGCATATGAATGAAAGCTCACATTACACTTGTGGATGACTTGCCCCAGGGGTAACATAGACAGAGAACAAAACTGGTACAAAGACAGACCCCTGCTACCCTGAGGTATCCCGCAGGTCATCTTCACAGAGAAGGACGAGTTACCAATGGCTACACTAAAAGATGGCTACACTAAAAGATCTATCTTGTAAGCAGGAAAAAAACACTTTAAAACTAAACCAGAGATGCCAACCCATTAAAATAGAATGGGCAACCGAATAAAATGCAGCACTGTAGATCTAACAGAACTAAAAAACTGAAGATCTTCCAGCATCAGCGGCAACCAGCAGGTCATTCATCACTTTAAGAAGTACAGTCTCTGTACTGTGATTTGCACTAAACCCAAACTGAAATGTGTCAAAGAGGCCGTATCTATTTATAATAGCAATCAGTTGTTCAGTAACAACTTTTTCTAGAACCTTAGAAAAAAGGGCAGTTTGGAGATTGGTTCAAAATTATATATTTTTCAGAGGAGGTTGAACAATTGAATTCTTGAAGTAAGTAGGGACAGAAGCTGTCGGTACAGTAGTAACGTGTTGATTAAGGAGAGAATACACGGACTGACAGATCCATATACTTCTTTTAGAAATCTCACAGACAGGATACCGAGAGCACATGGAGAGGGCTTCATTTAATTGAGTAAATTAAAATGATAAACTTTATCAATACCGGTTATCTTTTTTTTTTTTTTTAATGAGGCATTGTACCGCCTTTTACATTTGTGTGACAGTGAAAGATAATAATTATCATTCATATATGAAGGCATGAAAAATAGAATGCAGGATTGATTATTAATGACACTTTAAAGAAAGAAACCTACTTAATGTGCTCGGAGGTAAAAAAGGAAAAGAAAAGAGAAAATGATGCTGCTGCCTTGACTGATTCGACAGAAAGATGGGTGTTCACAGGGTCCCTTGCGCATAAAATATAATAAATGAAAAAATAGGCAGAAAATAAATAGCATATGGATTGGTTCTCAACTATCCGGTGGCTTCCCACTAAATTGCCTGTGAATTAATGTAATCAAGAAACCCACAGTATGACTTAGTGTGCTGTCACTGAAGGCAACGCTTCCACAGTTTGTAGCAGTGTCAAGTCTTGAGAAATAAGATTTGGAAGAAGTTTTCACATTTTGGAAGACAGGCTATGAATTAAAAAAGAATAGAAAAAGAATAAACAAGTTAAATGATGAACAGATTATCGGTAAACTAAGGGAAAACTTTGTTTGAGAATAGCATTTAGGTTGCCATTGGCGATTATTGCAATGTGTGAGTGTTAGTTGAAATACTTTCACTGGTGGATTTGGGATGTAATATGACCATTTTAGAGGATATTATATTGGACTCAAACAACTTTATTTCTTCTATCTTTGTTGACAGCAAGATAACTTCAATTTTGTTTTGGATTACATAGGAGACTATTTTTAACTGTCTTACCATTTCAGAATACAATCTTTCAAGCCATTGCTCGGAAGTACAATAATAATGTAAGACATCGCCATCAATTTTCCACTCTACTTCAGTTTTCTTTACAAAGTCCTCAAGGAGAGTACAGTACAGTTGGGAGATAAAAAGCTTCTCATTTCTTCCCCTGCTTCTGCCTCACTTCTCCTCCTGCCTTATCAATCGACCGCCCATCCTGTGTGCTTGCGACCTCTAATGGATTTCACATGACAACAGGCCCGGCCCAGACAAGAGCACAGGCCCTCACTAACTTGACAACCATTAGCCTGCGAGGAGGGGGGAGAGGGTCTCTCGGTGTCCTGTAACTGATGTGTCGTGCACTGAGCCATCTCCCTCGGGTCAGGCACGGATGTATCCACTCTGACAAGCGTCTCGCTCCTTTCTCTGTGTCCCGACGAGCCTATTATCATGAGGTCCTGTGAATGTTGTGCATTCTGGGAAGTGGCACATAAAAGAATGATCAGGCAAAGCTTTCAGACAGAAGTCATTCGCACAGGCAGGCTCTTTGTTGAACAAAATGGAAATGCAGCAACGAGAGGTGCACCTGTTGAGCGTCCTTGTGGAGACACAAGCACTCACACATGGCATTATGTACCTTATTATTTATATGGGGTTGTCAGCTAATAATGCATGGGTCTCTCACTGGAGCACTTTCTGCCATCTTTGAAAGTCATGGCAAGAGGCACCCATGGTTTCTGAGACTTCAGGGGTCCTCTCACCAGGGTGATGTCTGAAGAAGTCATTCCTATTTACACTGATATAATGCATCTGTATTGCTGTGTCTTCTTTATCTCCGGTCACTGATTTACTTCTTCTCTCTCTTGTCATCTATTCTGCTAAGTGCATAGGCCTATATGTCACTGTTGAGCTGATGATTTTAGGATCTGCAAAAACATATACGTAGGATTATAACCATTTCTCTCACAGCTCACTTCAATATTTTAGATCAGGCATTCTCTTATAAGCGCTGGTAAGCAACCACATCACATACGACAACAGCAACACAAGCTCCCAGTATCCTTACTTTGCAAAAATAATATAATGTTTCAGTATTCCCATTGCTCAAAGCTGTTAGCACTGAGATTGGCCTGAAAGGGTTTAGGGCATTGTTCGCTCATCATGTGATGGGTAAATTTTTTATGCAAGAGCGAGCCCTTATTAGACGGTGAGTTTTAATGACAACTAATTAGCCAACCTCTTTAGCCTTGGCGTAATGATCAAATGAGCCGTCTTTGGGTACCTGAGACAATGATCCTCTCACTCTGGATATGATATTTTATTCCTCTGCAATTATGCGGCCCCCACTGCACCACATGTGTTTATTGCCTCAAGCACACATGTCAAATTAAAGAGCAGCTTATGCACCTGATATTCAATTATTGCCTGCTGCACTACCATGCACAATGGGAAAATGTCAAAGCCAGCAATCTACAGTACTTCAAGCCGCAATCGGTACGCTGCGATCACCGAGCACTCATGCATATACACAGACACACGGATAGGAATTTAAATATTGAATATGAATGGGAACATTTTCCAGCTTGTCTGTGCTTAGTGGTTTTTTAGACTTTCCTTTGTCACTGTGAAGGGAATTTGTCAAGAGCTCAAAGGTAATGTTTGCTTACAATATGGAGAAGAAAAATCACAACAACAAAATGATAATTAATTATCATATGCAATTTGAAATAAATACATTTATTTCACACAGCTGCAACACTTCCAGTCTGCTTTCAGAATATTTTTTCAACAAGCCTTAGTGGCAGGTTCACAAAGCAACAATAATCTAATTCTCCATATCAGGGAAATCAGGGAAAAGGACTGCTTAAAACGATCTAACAGCCACAAGTTCTTGATATTTCTGTGCTAAAGTGGATAAAATGTGTAGGAGCACTTAATTTATCTGTATTTGTTGAACTGAGAGCAGAGACACATTTTGAAAAGAATGAATATGACTCCATGTGTTTATAATGAATGTCTTTGTGGTAAAATTGCAGCTATAAAGCCTGCATTTCTATGGATAATTCAATTATTTCAAACCATGAAAGTTTAATTATTCTTAAACTAGTCGTTGAGATAATGTTCAGGGCTTTGTCTTCTCTGCAGTCCCTTGACAAATTTATAGCTGTACAAAATATGATTCTGCTTATTCTTCTGCAGCAAACCCAGTGTTTACCCCATCTTTTATGAACTGAAATAGCTCCTTTTTAATTGACTTATTCTTCCCATTTATTCAAACACGATGCTGTGGTCATGCTCTAAGTGTTTAATTCTTTCTGTTTCCTTCCTCTGCTGTTCTATTGATGTTAAAATGTGTTGGTCGCCTAATTACACACTTCTTGAAAACAGATTGTCATCTTGGCAGTGTTTCACTTCATACTTTCTGGTTGAATTTTTTGGCTCTGCTTAGTGTGCATCTTGTGTGTCTGAGAATCTACAGTGAAAGATCCAGCCGCACTTTTAGAAAACAGGAGGGAATGGAAAGAAACCTCTGGAAATGGATAGTCGGTGAGTCTACTCAACATTTTTGAATAAACTTAATCAAAATCAATTTTTCAAAATCAGTTTTGCCTATTTTACATTTTCTTACTTTCTATTAAAATACAACATAATGGGAGCATAGTCATTTTATTTAGCTTCTCAATTGATATCGATGGAAGCCAATGCAGGATTATGTTGTTGCTGTTGTATGAATTTAGTTGATTAAAATATGAATTGAGCAAGCTCTGAATTAGTAGGGGGACATTGCTAAAATGAGTGACTTAAATGTCCCCTCATGTGTTCATGTCATATGTAATAAATCAGAGACTAACACTGAAAACGGAAGTAGGTCCATGTTCAGGTCCTGCCTTGTAAAGTTGTTGATTTACCGTATCAGCCACCACAACTTCCTTTCTATTTACTGTTGGCCACAACAGGAAGGGTGTGGACGAAGAAAACAGCGGAGAGAAGCCTTTGATTTGGTGAGAAAATCAAAGTGTGCTTTTCTAAACACCTACATCATTGAGTCAGTCTGAAATAGATAGCCAGGTTCTGTGACAGTTGCCATTCTGCTGCACTATGATGACATGTACATTGAGGGTCTGAGTGTTTGTATGACTGGCACAGCCCTGTAGTGGGAGACATCACTTAACACACACCACCGTGACTGGGAGCCCGCTGGCTGCACTGCCTGGTCCCCTGTGGACGGTGTGTTAGCTTACCACCTGCTCTGCTGTATGCTTTGTGACAAATGTTGATAGATGTTACAAGTTTAAAGAGATAATTGATTGTTTAGGCCAGGGAATCCCCCATATGTGGGTTCATTTACAAACGGCCTGTTTTTCATTTGCCAATTTGCCATCATTTATTGTAGCCTCTTCTGGGTGGGAGGGTGTGTGTGTGTGTGTGTATTTCACAAAATTGTGCAAGGAGTGTGGCCTGTGTCTTCAACCTTAAGGCTCATGAATTGTTTTCATAATTTACCTTTTTCAACAAATTCAAATTTGTGTATGCAAATGAGTGAACCCATTGTCATAAGCATTAAAAGAAAGTGTTATGTTGTACACAAATTTCACATACTCTAGGTTAACTACTCTAGATTGGCATTTTAGGAAAAAGTGTTTGTTCAGTCAGAGTGAAAGTGTGAGTTGCTATGATTTCATTGAAAACAACAAAAGGGATGACTGTGAAATTTGTTGCATTTTCTTACACTGCAAGTCAGTAGTAATTACTCTTTAACAAACATGCCCTGTGTATATAAAAGCTTTAACAGGGAGGAACCATGTGGCTGGCCCAAAGTCCCTCTATAGGGGAGCAGTGTTGCAGTGAGCACCTGTTCAGTAGATGCAAGGAAGGAATGTAGACTGGGGAAGTTTCTTTCAGAGTGCCCTAGTTGCCAGTATAACACAGATGTTGTAGTGTTGCTCCAAAACCACAATCACAACATATGGTAATTGCTCCAGAATTATTTTCTGGCCAGCTCTCTAACCAGGGGCTGATAAAATGGAGAAGTATGCTACCGATGCTCTGCGGAATGAACACCTGCCAAATGTAACTACAAGAGATGTCAGTCCTGTGAATGAAGGGCCACCAGGTAAAGCCATTAGGGCTGAGAGGCCATGGGTAAATGAATTTACAGATGTTCCCCTCAACCTTCTTCGCAAAGTTGATTGTTTGTGATCCTTCGTGTGCTTGACCTAAACATCCCCCTGAGCCTGTTGGTACGGTGGGAACACAAGATAACACGTTTAGCTCTAAAACGGGATTACTTTATCAAAAAGAATTTAACAGAATGCAGATGGACAGATTTTGTGGGAGGGAAGGATGTGTGTGTGTGTGTGTGTGTGTGTGTGTGTGTGTGTGTGTGTGTGTGTGTGTGTGGTGTGTGTGTGTGTATGTGTATGTGTATTTGTATGTGTGTGTGTGTGTGATGGACCGCCAAATGTTATGTTATGTCATGTTTGAGTTTTAACTTTAGATGTTCTTGCAAATTAAATAACATGTAACAGTAATTTAAAATTCTTATTTATACAAATGATTACTGTGGTATAACTTTGACTTCAATTCCATTAAATCCCCACACACAAATTACACTTTGACTGAGAGTATGGACCCTGCAAAGATAAGTTAAATTATAAAGTAAATTGCAACCTGAGCATCTCCGTGACTTTTCATTTATTATGTGCTTATCAGTACTTTTGTCAACAAAGCTGGCTAATGATATGTTAACAGAAAACGCTCATGGTGCTGTATTTCCATTCTATTACATGATTGAGGAATTTTCCTCTTGACCTCTAAGTGAAACATTTCAGGTGGTAAAATGTCAAATAAAATGTCTATTTTATGCCCAGTAGAAGCAAGGTGAGTTTAAGAGTTTTTTCTCCCTCAGCATCTCAATATCTTAAAATTTCTTGTGTCTGCCTTGTAGACCTACTACTGAAATACAACGATCTACTGACTGCTAAAAAGAAATGTACTATATCTGGTATTGTTCAGATGCTGCCAAAGGCTGACACATAACAAAGTATAGTTATTTTTGTATGATTATAAAAACATATTATAAAACATTAAAGATAAATAATATACAATATTGCCACATATATATTGCTTGATCTATATAATGGTGCAAATAGATCTGGATGAGAGATTGAACTCACCAGTCAGTTACCTAGCAGGAACTCATATCTTCAACATTGGCATCAATTTGAAACCATAGGAATGTTCTTACTAGACATGCCCATGTCTATATTCCCTATGCTCTCTCATCGCAAACAAAATGTTACTTCCCTGTCAAATTGACTCATTTCCTGGTGTTGTTGAGGCACATCTAAAACATAGTTAGGGTTTTGTGAAGCATTCAGCAATATCCAGGAGCAGCATTTTATCTCACTCCAAGGCATGACTTACCAGTCACCCAGATATTCAATCACTGAGCTTTCTTAATTGTAAATGTTCAAATGTGGTTGTTTTGCTCCGGCTATTAGCTTTGCAGAGTGTGTGGAATGTGTTTCTGTTTCAGCACAGTTGAATTCAGCCATTATTCATCCATAGCCCAGAACCAGCCGATGGGGGTGGTTAGAAAATGAGCCCTGTTCTCTGTTTCTCAAGTGAGTGTTTTTATTCTAGGCTAAACACACATGCTTTTATCCACACATGCACTCACACAAACCTACACACATGCACTCACACAAACCTACATACACACACACTCACACATACCAACACACACAAATGCAGACTACAAACTACAGAGCCATCCAAGAAACTTGAGGATCTGAACAAATTAGAAATCAGACGTATTCTCCTCTGAGTTTTTGGCTCCACCATCTGGTCTTCACTGACAGTCTCAGTGCAACACGTGTAATAGTCATAAAAACAGTGTGTACATTACATGCAACTCAAGCATTTGACATTCTGAATATACAATTTTACACTTTAGACTTTTGTTCTAGATTAAAGAAAATAAATAACTAATTTGACTTTCATTTGAATGATAATTGACCTGTTAAATGACTAAAATATGGCTTTGTGACACCAAAAAAGGGTAATTCTTTTGAGATTTTAGATGTAATCTCCTGAATCACTATTGAAGAAAATACCATGAAATTGTTAATTGCTAAATGCAACTTTGAAGCCAAATCAGCAATAATTCTAGAACATTGTTTGGACCTTCATCTAATGAGTCTGGCATAAATAAAAGATTAATGTTTGTTTCTAATTTGCAATGAGGAGAATAAAAGGACTAGAGCTGTGGCTTTCCATGGTTGTCTTCAGAAGACTAAGTTTATTGATTGGTGGAAATGAGATTGATGAGAGAGGTTTTTGCTCCACAGGGGGTAGACTGGTAAAGGAAGGAGGGTGTCTCACTTAAAAAGATCTCATGTTATGGCAGGCTTTATTAAGAGTCTTCATTTGCTTTTGAAGGCAGGCTGGGGGGATCGGTCCTGGCAGGTTACAAACGTGTGGTGTCTCCATCCTGACATCCTTTGAAAAACAATTCATGGCTTTGTGTGTGTGTGTGTGTGTGTGTGTGTGTGTGTGTGTGTGTGTGTGTGTGTGTGTGTGTGTGTGTGGTGTGTGTGTGTGTGTGTGTGTGTGTGTGATTTACAGGTAGGTGTGTATGTGTGCTTTTACTTATAAAACTGCCTCTGTAGACTAAATTTAGTTAATTATATATATTATAAACATATATAATTTGTTTTTTATAACTGCTTATCTGTTGCACGCTATATAAAGACATCAATCCATTTTATCCCAAATTCGAACCTGTGATCTTGCTGTGGGGAGACAGCACGAACAACTGAGTCAATCAAACCAACCTTTTGATTTACCTTTAAGTATTATTCTCTTTAACTGAACCATTGAAACTTGCCAAAATCACTTGAAAATCACATTTATAAAATTTATTTAATGTTCGGATTAACATTTCACATATTGCCACCAGTTAAATACTCAATTACATTTTCAGCTTGCTTTGTTTAAAAAGGGAATTATTTTTAGGATTTACCTAACAGTTACACCTACCTGTTGTTGATTTCAGTGTAAAGTGTGTTACAATATCCTGTTTGAGTACATCGAACCGAGCTGGACTGCATGGGGATCTGTGCATTAGGCTTGTCTGACAAAGCGTGAAAAAAGACGCTGGCTTGAAAGTGGGTTTATCTCATAGCCTCCCTACCCTCTTGTCCCTCCATAATGATGGTATGGTGACCAAGTATTTGCTCAGCTGAAAGTCAGGCTCATTTGTTTTGAGGAGCATTCAAGCTCCTCTTCCACAACATTCTCTTCCTCTCCTCACACCATGCTGCTGTTACTTCTGCTGACAACTGGCAGAGAGGGTTGCCTTCCATTAGAGCAGCATTGGGGAACTAACCATGCAGAAAGCAGCAGGCTTAAGGAAAACTTGTTTCTCTTTTAAATGGATAGGCAGTAAACGCTCTCCCTAGTGACTGCTTCCTCCTGACAAAAAAGATATTTGATGCTTATATCAACTGACTAGGCTCAGATGAAGCCCTTAATAGCTGGGTCTCTGCCATATACAGAGTTGAGTTTGTTCGTGTGGCAAAGATAAATGAATATGCAGACATTTGTTACATAGAAAATAACAATTCAACTGCCCTCAACCCTTTTAAAACTAATTGAAAGAAGCCTTTCATATGCAATGACCTATTTGATTTAGCTAATTTTAAATTGTATGGGGACAGCCTATAGCTCACTCATTTAGTACGCTCGCCCCATGTTGGCTGAGTCCTGCAGTGGCCTGGGTTCAAATCCAGCCTGTAGCCCTTTGCTGCGTGTCATCCCCCATCTCTCTCCCCCTTTCACGTCTGTCCACTGTCTCTCTATCTAATAAAAGGGATAAAAAATCATCTTAAAAAAAAAATTGTATGTACAGACATCGCAAAACAGTACTATTTTTTTGGCCTCATCCTATAAATTCTTGTACGTGACTGGCACTTTTGGAAATTGTTCACAGGATGGCCATTTCTTTCAGAATATTTAGGGAAGCAGGACATGCATACTTATCTTAAGTATGCAACTTACGAATGGTTGAGTTTTCACTTTAGCTACTCGAAGAAAATGAGTCTACGCTAAAAAAACTTTAAAACTGTAGGACACTTAAGCTAACATGATTTCAAATGTATGCATATATCTATAGGTTAGGGATGTCAAAGTCAATAACAAAAATCTGAAAACATGACAGTATTTGTTTTTCTACAGTACCGTCGGTAACAGGGGACGCAACTTGTCTGGACCTGACGGCAGCAGCAACGATACAAGTGTTCTAGTCTGCCGCTGAATGCTGGAGAAAAGAAGAAAGGCATCCAGCAAAGGAAAACCATGAACAGTGCCTGATCTCTGTGCATGATGCTCACTGACGGTTTGACCACAGTCAGCCTCTGGCTTTACCGTACACCAACGGCCGCTGCTTTGACCGCTTCACCTGGAACTCCCAAGCTGCAAGGAAGTCAGTTTCTTTCTGCTGTTGTCTTTCACATAGAGTATAACATTAGCTACAACAACTGACATTAGCTAACTTTAGCGATTGTTTTAGCAGACTTCTATAAAGTCAATTAAGTCAGCTATATCTTTTCTTTCTTTTTTTTGTACTCACCGTGGGATCGTCTTTGGAATAGTGTATCATGTTCGGAAACACTTTATAATAACCATCGCTAATAAATGGTAAATTGATGGTTAATTAAACTTAAATTAAGTCATTTTACTGTTAACTAAAAACAAAATGATAATTAATAATGTTTGCTAATTATTCGTTATGCTTTAATTTGTTATTTAAAAAGTGTACTGTAGTATTGTAGTAAGCTATAGTATAATTTATATATTATATTAACTTTTTGTTAATGATTGAGAAATCGTTTGTGAATGGTCAGTAAGAATAATTTGAATGTCTATTAAAGTTGCATCTGATGAAAATAATAACTTATTAATGGTTTAGACTTTGTAAAGCATCTCACAATTTGTTTGGATAGAAGCGTTACATTTTGGACATTTTGGACGCACACACACACACACACACACACACACACACACACACACACACACACACACACACACACCCTTAAAGTAAATACGTATCAATACCACTCACCTGTTAGGCATACATATGTAGGGTGTGATATATTTCATATACATATACATTTATAACTTTCACTCTGGGAAAATCAACTAAAAACAATGTCCTAACCATTTGTACACTTTCTAGTACAGAAATTGAAGAAGTGTCACATTACAAAAACTTGGGCATTACCGGTGACCAATAACTGTCTTTTAAATTGCATGTCCAAGATTTGGTTAAAAAACTGAAATTGAGTCCTGTTTATCATTTGAAGCAAAAAAATAACAACTTGCAAACGCAACATTCTTGTCTGTCTTGGACAACTGTGATATTTTATACATGCATTCAAACTCCCAGTGTCTTCATGCTTTGGACATTGTGTTTCATGGTTCATTAGTTCACAAACTTAAAATCTCTCACTCATCCCTGTTTGCTGTATTCTCAGGTCGGGTGGTTCTCCCTCTTAATTCGACTTTGGGTGCATTGGCATCTTTTTATTTATAAGGCAGTTTTAGGACTTCTCCCTCCTTATCTGAACACTTCCATCCTGCCGAGGTCTGCAGTGACATATCACCTGCGCTCACAGGATCGGTTTTTATTGACAGTCCCTAAAGCCCGCACTGACTTTGGCAAAAAGGCTTTTAATTTTGCTGCACCATCTGCATGGAATCAGCTTCAGAATGAACTCCAGTTGAAGGAGTTGGTCTCATTTTATTCTTTTAAAGGATTTTTAAAGGACCTTGCAGAAAGGCAGTCTGTATGTCACTGTTTTTAAATTGATTTATGATGACATTGTTGTTTGAATATGATGAGTAAAAGTGTGTCTATGTATTTACCTGTAAGTGTCTCTGTGTCTATTTGAAACCGTGCTGCTGCCTCTTGCCAGGACAGTCTTGTAAGGAGTTGGTTTATAGTTTAAATGTTTCTTAGTTTGCCACAGATCTTGAAATTTGGACACATTCTTGTAAACTTAACTGCTGGCTAAACTAACCATCCTCTCAGCTGGATAATCTATGGATGTATTATAAAACTAAAACAAACCAACGTGGCTACTTAATATGCCCGTGAATGATGGCATCTATATTATCTATGTATTCTGGCACATAATGTGACTGATGAACCTTGATGATTTAGGACTAGGAATACATTAAGTAAAGTTGCACAATGATGTGGCATTAGGCCTAATCTGTTAGGATTGACATTGATGAATATATGTGTCCATTCATTGACCACAATATTAGAAATACCAGTTATACCATAAAATAAGATGAGAAATAGTATTGTTTTATTACAGTTCTACACAAAAATATTGAATAGGGTAATAAAATATAGCAGGTGCTAATGATATGTGAGTTGAAAAGTCACTTAGTGACCTTCAAAAACAAATTAATTACTTCTCATTTACATTATTTTATATTTATGTTTATGTTATACTTAGCATAATTGTGCCATGATGACAAGATTGCATGTGACATCATCATTAACATCATATGAGGTGAATAAATATATTTGTTTGTGTTGCAGCAAAGTGTCAGATCCGTTTCATATGGCGTAGGGATGGGGGGGGGGGGGGGGGTCTCGCTGTTCGTACAGACCTGGCCCACTGCTAAAAAAATCCTAAAGGAAACGCTGTATAGATATATATCTTGAGGTAGGCATATGCAGTTTTAACAAATGTGAAAATTCTAAATTTCAAATTGAACGGGGGCTGCCAAAGTCAACAACCTTCAAATTCTTGATATTGGGGCTTTGACATATTCATATAATATTTTCTATTCTGTTTAGAAATGTAGTGTGACATTGGTGAAGCAACACATTTTCATTAATATCATGTTAGAATCTTAAATCACTAGAAATGTGTTTGAGCATGCTTTTCCAATTAATCAGAGGAGATTAATTGTTTCTTTATATAGTAATTGGCAGTTTGTTAAGTAAAGCAACTAATCTATTATTTCCCCTATTAAATGCATAGTTAAAAGGCTCTTTTGTCTAATTACATGTACACTGAAACAAGAGGATTATAATCAGTGCTAAGCTTTGTTGTTGAGCTCCCTGATAGTAATGCCACGCCTTTGTAGGATGCGAGTGCTTTAACTTCGATGCAAATCAAGAGATGATTATGACAATGTCTCTAACCCTTTTTACTACCCTTGTTTCTGGTAATGCAACAGGGAGACACTTATTTAGAATAATGCCATGTAAAATGTCATGTAAAAAATAAAATTATTTGTCTTAAAACATCTAAAATGCACATTATCCCAGGAGATTATTTCCCAAATGAGTAAATAAATACCACTGTAAAGCAGTACAACCCTGCCCCTGATTTGAGGCAAATTCCCTATTAGGAGTATAAATCTGCAAGGCTTTGTGGGTAATTAGCGAACATGCTCGGGAATGTTAGCAGGGCTTGGCAGGTGCGTTTGATCAGAGGCAAGAGGCAAAATCACTGTTGACAGAGGGAGATGGCAGGAGGATGGAGAGAGGAGGGAAAGTGGGTGGGGGAGAGAGAAGTGTGAGAGCTGGGGGGCAGGTTTTACTAAACCACACTTTTTTTAATTTCACCCAAGAAACACTGAACAAATACAAGGCTGTGCCTTTATTTAAGATTATTTACTGACAACCGACAGATATTAAGTTTTAAAATTACATATTGGGAACTGAAGCTTTTTGTAGTGTGATGTCCGGTTCGAAATGTGAAAGACCACAAAGGAACCAAATATGTTGGAGTTATGAACTACTGAGATGATGATAAAGCCCCATCTCATTTAAAAGTATAGAGCTTGGGTAAAATGGGTCTGACCTAAAATCAACTGGGCTTTCGAACACAAAGCTGTAGTCTTTTCTCATAATGAGAACTTCTTGAAAGCCCTGTGAAAGCTATTAAAATACCCACCGTTAAATATTAATGATCGGCTCATCATTTAATTTTGTCCTGACCTAAGATTATAGTTTGATTAAATTGCAAAGGTGATGTGTTAATACAATGCAAATAAATTGCACTTTAATGACTAATCCTAAATACATCTTATGCTTCTGAATTATTAATATTATTATGTGTGGGTTATGAGGACTAATTAGAGGAGAGACACTAAAGCTAATTTGCAGATGCCAGAAGCATAGTTTATATATAAGAGCTAATATTTGAAAGTCAAATTTAAGTTGAAAAGGCCTATAATAACTGTTAATTAACTCTGGTTTTGTTTTTTTCTTTTGACAAACTTGAATTGAGTACAATGTTCACAGGGCTAGTGCTTCACACTTCTGACCACAAAGATATATTTCAAAGATTTTAATTATTCGTTTGATGTGGGTATTCTCTGTAGATTAGATATTATTTTAAGATCCCTTTGTTCAAAAATTCATTTTTATTATCGCTGCATGAAATGCATGGCAATTCCCCACATAACTAACCATTGGTGCAATTTACATCTTCGATCGAGTTCATATTCCTGATAATTTATACAGACTATGCACCTCCCCTGTGATCGCTTGCAGGGTTTGACTCTTCCGCAGCTCCCTTGCATTTACAGAATCCGCTTGATACTGATGAAAATGGAAAGTGAAACTTTAATGAAGAGGACTTTTAATGAACAGGACTTGACTGTCACAATAATAAAGACTTTGAAACAACACCAAGGCCAGTTCAACAAGCTTCGCCGACAGCAGCAACAGTGTAGTGACATCAAACCAATTACGACTGACGATAAATATTAACAGGAGTGGGTATTAACAGAACACGACCGGGAAAGCAGAGCTGTAAGCCTGTAAACAAGTGCTGGATGGCTGATCATTAAACTGTGTCACACAGTGCTGCACAGCATTGGAGGGATAGAGATTTTAACACTAGAATTGATCTTTCTTCAGAGCTTAATGAGTATTATCTTGTATGTAGGCAGATGAGAAACTGGTCCATACTCTGGGTAACATACACCTATTAAGTCCCAATTTATAATAGCAGGTAAGCATTCAGTAGACTAGACACATTATTTTGGATTTTCATACTATGAATAAAGTATCAATATTTGCATTAATGTCCACAACAAAACAAAATCAAAAGGTGAAATGGTTGCAAAAACAGGAATCCTAGAAAACAAATTATCATTAAATCCCAAACAACATCACAATAATATCTCAGTGTATATTAAGCTTACACAAGCAGCACCTTCTTCATAAACTGTGCATGCATGCACAGACACACAGCTAAAAAAATATTATTTCAATCTCTACTTCAATCAAGTACACCAAAACTCCTAAACTTGAATGTAGTGACAAAAATACACCAAATATAGAAACCACTCTTTTACTGACTCATAGTGTAAAGTTTAAAAATGTAAGCATTTTCCAGAGAAGGCAAGCCTAATAAAAGAAGTTATCAAGTTGCATTATGGGAGATAGAATCTAGTGTGAAATTGAAGAATATAGAATAAGACTAATGGTTTTGCCTTTGCTGGATCACTTTTGGGTTTTTTTTACTCTCACAACAAAGTGAAAAAGAGAAAAAGTTTAAAAAAAAATCTGGTGAGGAGAAAATTCTTACTTACAAATTGCATGTGCCTATCCAAATCGCTATAATCTAAAACATACTGTGTTTATATAATATATTGTGAATGTGCTGACATCAAAGAATATGTCCATTTCTCAATCTACCATATAATCATTGTCTATTGTTTGCCTGTATTTCTTGTGTGCTTACTTGTTTGTGTGTTTTTGTTTTTTGCTGTTATTGAAAAAATGCTGCTGTTGTGACAACAAAATGTCCCCGTCGTGGGATGAATAAAGTATAATCTAATCTAATCTAATTTTTAAAATGTAGGTTTTACACTCTGTCTATAAATTGAGAATTAAATGTATTGTTGTTATGTGTCCAGTTGTATTGTCTGACTCACTGGGTTACCAATGATTAACGCATAGCCTTTGAGGAAAGGCCATGTCATACTTTAACCTCCTCACAGGTACTGTACAGTAGTGTGCTTTCTATTATTTTGATTTGGCTTCAAACAGTTGACTGCCTATATAAAAGATACGAGTCACAATAAGAATATGCCTGCATTTCAACAAAAGTTAAGCCCACTTCTTTCAACTATACAAAGGCTGAAAATGGGGAACTTTGAGTACTGGTGAATGTCACAGTTGCTAATAAATAGGCAGGATTAACGCATACCTTTTAATATTCGCGCTGCTTAATGGGCTGACAGTGTTGAATTATCTATAGGTCTCAGTGATTCAAAAAGGACCATCAAACCCAAACTTGAGAGCAGTGTCTTGTAATTGAATAATACATTACATGTGGCAATTATTTCTGTTAGAAGCAGACTGAGAAATCAATAACCAAGGGATCAAATCAAGGACTGTGAAGCTCTTGTTTCTATTCCCTTGTGACCAATTACATCACCACAGTTTAAACACCTGCAGTGTCACAGCTCACTGTGACACTTTCTTGTGCGCGCTCTGTCTGTCTGTGTCTCTCTCACACACACACAACACACCACACACACACACACACACACACACACACACAACACACACACACACACACACACACACACACACACACACACACACACACACACACACACACACACACACACACACACACACACACACACACACACACACACAGTGTTAGCGTGCAACTAAAGACTTAAAAAAAAAGAAAGGTGCTTGTATTAAGATCTCATTTAAAATGTATACTGATAGACTAACAACCGCTTTTAAAATTCTTACATGTTGAAATTTCATCTAGAGGATTATTGCCATATTGTGTGCTAAATGAGCGGCACATCAAGACGTAATTGTAAATATGAAATGATGGGAGAGTAATGCATCTTTGTTGAGATAATATGCACTCATTGCACAGCCTGAGTTATAAATTATGCACTAGTTTTTTGCTCAAGGCAGTATCCTCCCATGACATGTGTGTTGCTGATTAAGAGAGAGTGAAATAGGCCTGTTTTAATGAACATCTCCCATTTCACAAAGGTATAGCTCCAGTAAAACACAAAGGTGACAATGAACCTCTGACCACCTTATTGTGTCTGTTGGTATTGGTGAATACAATTTGCTTTTATCTGAAATATTCACAATTCCTAAAAAGGCTGATATCAAGTCTCATTAAATGTTGATGCTCTGGGTGAGTAAAGATAATACTGGCTACATCAAAGGCCTTGTTATGTCCAGTGAATACTAACTAATCCTGAGCTTCTCTTCAGGAGCATCTAAAGCCTGTAAGACCAGCAGTGTCTAGTTCACTGCTGGGACCCTACCTGGTCTTACAGTTCCATCAGGAGGCTATATCACAAGAAAAATGAAGCAAAACTGAAGATTGAGTGAAGATGATATTTCGCTGTAATTATCTGCTCTACCATGTGCATCCTTGTGTTTCATCTGCCCTTTGTGATGCTCGGTGCACTGACATGCTTCCTCTCATCTGAGAATGGATCATCAAAACTGAAACAGTCAATACTGCACAACACACATGGGCTCATCGAAGCAATAATAGCCTGGAGTCAAAGCATACGTGTTCCATGGTTGATTGATTAATGGTCCCATTTGTATTATTTTGTTTGTTAGCAAGAGACAGCAAGAGAGAGACAGAGAGAGAGAGAGAGTGTGTGTCAAGTCATTTGTTTTCAATTGTGATACCTTTACTATTACTTATTTCTTTATTAAACCATTACTTCCAAAATTGTCAGGCAGTGAAGTTGCGTCCAAGACGCAACAATAAACATAACACAAAAGAGGCCATACCATGCAACCAGCAAAAACACCAAACATATTAATGGCCGAATTGCACTCATTACAGAAAGTTGTTGTCCACAGTCAACATGATAGTGAAATGCTATGTTGGGCACTAAGTAACCTTGGCAAAAAGAAAGACTGCGTTCCTGAAATAAAAATCGTGGGCAGAACCGCAGATCAACCTTACTCTGGTGTGGAGAGGGAGAGCAAGTTTTACAGAAGGTTAAAACATCCACAGGCTAGTTGAATGAAGACATACACAACCAAAGGACTTAACATCAAAAGAACCTGTGTTTTCAGCTATTCTCTGTGGTGGGCTTGCTTTGCATATTTCATGGCAGTGAAGTTCATATCTATGCCCACCTTTCTATTGATATGTGAAAAGCATTTTCTGGCTTTTAATTCAAATGTCTTTTCTCGCTAAATGTAATTGGTTGTTTGAATTTTTAGTTCATTTTCAATTGTGTGTGTGGCGTTTTTTTTTTTTTTACTGTGGCAGAGAGCCATGCGAACAAGTGAATGCCTTCACCCCTGTGCAGTTCTTCCCCTTAAGTGAAGAGCAAGAATAAGAACACAATGTTTGTTTTTCTCCACATAAAAGCCTCCAGATGACCTATGGTTCCAGCCAGACCTTTAAAGAAATGGAGGACAATCAAAAGGACAAATGTGACGGGCCTCCTGTGTGAGGTACAAGATGAATGTGAAACAGCGCGTTGGTTCTGTGATGTCTTTGACCTGATAGTTCAAAGCTGCTCCTGGACTCTGGACCCCTGTTCTGTATGTGAGCACCTCAGACAAAGGCTTTGTTCATAATAAAGTAATTCCACCACATTGTTCCTTTGAGCTGAACCCAACCATTTCAACAGGGAGGACACTCTCTCACTCACTCTCCAGACCTGAGAAAAGCATCACTGTGCCTACAAACACATCACACATACGGACATAATTTAAAAATCTTTAAGATGTTCTCATTTTCATCGATGATCATCACGTGCCTGATGTTCCCTTCCAATGTTATACAATTCAACCCTTCCAATCTCTTTTTTCTGACACACAAACTTATTTTCTTTGTTTTTCATAATTATTATTTATAGCAATATTATATTTTATATAGATTTTTTTATTATTATTATTATATGTATAACTTATTATGAAATCCATACTGAGTCATTTTAGTCAAGCACACTTTGGTACACAGGTGACCTTTTCATTATACATACTATATACACTGTGCTCAACAAGTGTAGCCTTGTAACGTGGTGCATAATGCACCTCTGTTTTGCAGGGACAGGTTATGTGGTGGCAAGGCACAAGGCCGTGTGCTGTGGAGTTACAGGACGCCCCCCCCCCCACCACCACCCCCTGCTCTGGTATCAGGAGGCATGGGGAGGTGCGGCAGCCTGCGGCCATAGTTAACCATGGCAAAGCAGCGAAGACTGGCTGCTATGGTGCCTCCAATCCTCTTGAGACACAAGGGTGAGCAGGGCTTTGAAGTTAAAAGTGTGGCTGGGAGACAAGACACGCAGCGTGTGAGCATCTATCTGTGGTGTGTGCTGTGTGATATAAGGGCAAAGGTGACCATCAGACTACAGTATACTACAGCTACATAATAGGAACTAACTGCTAAGACACCGGTACCGTGACTTTGATACCGGTTCCTAAACAATATTTTTTTCCAATACCAATTTTATGAAACAAAAAGAAATTACTACATTATGGCACAAATCTTTTTTTTTATTATTCTTCACTTCTACTACTACTACGAGAGCCCTGCCTCTGTGCGTAACGTAGAGTTGTTTACGACGTGTAACGTTAGACCGCCAATCACAAACATTACTTCATCTTGTTAGAAACATGCTACATGCTTATTGGCTCACTGATGCTGATGAGCTTTACTAGTTAGGTATTGCAATTGGGAACTGATGATGAGGCATTTTTCAATACTTGATACTTTAAAGTCAATTCGGTCATGGCCTTAAAAGTATCGAATTCGGTACCCAGCTGTGCTGCTAAGGCTGGCTTACGTGTACAGAATTTGTGGGTAAAACCATCCAGGCTTTAAATACTAGGTTAGTATATGTGTTAGTAAGGACCACTGAGTAACACAAGATAGCAAATATATATAGCAAATATTAAAATTGGTGGATCATGCATCCAACAGCAATGCATAGTGATTCACCTTTATTTCCTGCTTTGCCTGGCTTTTTGTGTTTGTGTGTGTGTGTGTGTGTGTGTGTGTGTGTGTGTGTGTGTGTGAGAGTAAAACAGATTCATAGGAGGTCTCAGTGTCACTCTCTTGTGTCAGTATAGCAGAAATATCTAGCAAAACAAAAGGAATGAGGAGAGGTTTTAAAAACTGTCCATAATTTTTTTTCTTCTTTTTTTTAAAGTTTGATAAAAAGGCATAAAATAAAATATATACTAACAAGTAACAAAATGCTGGCTCCTGCTCATGAATCAAACTGTTAACAGCATAATAACTGTTCCAGCTATTTACAGGTCTGTAAATTATTGGAGATGACAAAGTTTTTTCTATTTCTCTATTCTTGATTGTTCCACATGTCCGATAGCCACTCAAACTCTCCACGCAATGTTGTATATATAAAAAAAATGTTCTTGTAATATTAACTGTGAGCAATATAGCCAGTTGTTGTGCTGTAAGATCATAACTGCAGCTTCTATATGTGCATGAAAGAAGAAGACACACAAGACAAGATGAATGCCATACCATTACAGCCATTTCATTATCAGGCAAGGTCCCTTGACGTTGCCCTAATGACAAGTCCAACAATTAGGACTGCATGTTGTATGCGTCTCCTTTAGAGAATATCAGATAGGCATCTTTATCAAACATAGTATTTGATAAATGCCTCTGTCATTTAGAATTAAAACATATTATCAACAGCAGCATGCACATCTGAATAGAAGGACTGCTTTACATTTCAGAGTACACACAGGGCATTCCTAAGGCTACAAAGAAGGCCTTCAGAGAGACGAAAAAGAGAGAGAGAGAAGAGAGAGAGGGAGAGAGACGGTGTTTGCAAGGAGCTAAATCTTTGACAGAGCACAACGCAGGCCTTGCAAAGTCTGTTTAATGTTGTCTTTAGAAATATTTTTGCAAATAAGCCCCAGCGATGGCTTGTGTTTTGAAACTGACCAAAAGGCCTGTGATGGCTTGCGTTTGATAAATAATTTAATAATTTATAATTTATACTGTTTATTGATCCCCGGTGGGGAAATTACAATTTACACTGTTTGTTAGTAAGGTATTTATTTAGAAGCAGGCTGGCTGCTAGTTAGCTAACGCTAACTTCCATGCTACATAAATAAGCAAGACAGAGTTGTTCCACATCTGGTGATAGAACCCTGCTTTCCCCGGCCGTTCTGTTGGCTCAGAGCTCCACAGACTAAGTCCACCATGGTTTTGCACAGAATGTATTGCAAGAAGTGTTGCAAAAGTCAACGCGTGCATATTTGCCACTGTGTGATGCGAGAGAGCACATTGCATTGCAGCTCTAGCAGCTAACCGGGCAAGCAGGCTCCCCACCAGCAAGATAAGACAAGGTAGGTGAATAAAACAATGTCGGAGGTGAAAACGTATCTTGATGATACGTAAGGGCCCTGTTCATGTTGTACAGACAAATTAATTGCATTGTGTGTCTGTTGAGAGGCACAAAGGCACTCTAAAACTTGCCCCGTTAACTGCCATTTTAGCTCAGTGGAAGCTTGTACACGTAGCTGCAGCTACTCAGTGTTGCCTGCACCAATTCAGGCCGGGGGGGGGGGGGTTCAATCAAAAGTACTTGCATATTTATAGCGATCAAGATTAACATAAAAATTATTCTCCTTTAAGCAGAAGCGCGAATGTCTCTTACTCTCAAATATGAGTCAATATAAGTATGACAGCATTCATAGATTCCCATGATGATTCTCGTACATTCTGTTAATCAATAACACTGCTGCCCTAATGTATTAACTCAATATAAAAAAGGACAGTGAATTGACTTCTTGACATTATTCTGATTTTGCTGTCAAAATTGCTAGAATAAGAGTGGTTAACACC